>NC_133399.1:78363502-78666532 GCF_047511655.1 Castor canadensis | reverse complement strand
GGTGATAGAAAGAGACTATAAGCCAGAGCAGAAACAAAACAAAACAGAAAAAATACTTCATTTTCTATGGCTTTCTGGGACAATGAGACAAACCCATAAAACAAAGTCCTTCTTGCCTCTTCAAATTGGAAAATTCAAAGTATCACAAGCAAGGACAACAAGCAAGTATAACAAGCAAGAACAACATGGCAGAGCCAACACAGAGTGACCACAGGCTTCCTATTCAAAGCACTGTTTACAAAGACACACAAACAGGTTCCTTCTGCTTGCTTTCCTGCATGGCAGGACCCAATGCCAAGATGGAAGAATTAGCCCTAGGCAGAGATCCTGATCCAGTGGTTCTCCACTTTTGCTCTGACACACACCCTAATCTCTGGGGTTAAGAGACCCAGCACACACTGGAGAGACAGAAGCGCACTATGGGAGCAGGACTGGCAAGGAGAGGAAGGGGCTGTAGCCAATGTCAAGGATGACAGGACTATTCAGCCACACTTTACATATGTGAAAATTAAGGTCCTAAAGCAGGAAGTGACTAGAGTTAATAAAAGTGCTAAGAATCAACTGCATCCTCTCCCACACAGAGCCTTGCGCATAGCTGGCTGTCAACAAATATTTAACAAAGAAATTAAATAATAGCATGATGTTTGTGTTCACTGAAAATAATCGCAGGAATTACTACATGTAACAAAATTAATTGTTCATCTACCATCATTGCGTGGGGGGCCCTGGATCCCCAGCAGAACTGGAAGTTCTGAGGGAAGCTCCTTGCTGGATTCAGTACCTCAGGAAGCCTGTCCAGACTGTGTTTCTGTAACACAGATCTGACCAGGCCGTCCAGCACCCCAGCCTCTGCACATGTGGCTGGAATGAGGTGAACTAGGCTTGATGTAACTAGGATTCTCAAGTTGACCAAGAGTTCTAGTTCTAACTCAAGTCAGAGGTGTCTCTGAGTAACAAAAAGTAGACACACGAAAGCTTCCAAAATAAATATAATTTGTTTCAGAGACACTCTGTCCAAAGATGGACCTTATGGGGTGGGTGGAATCAATTCAAAAGAGTCCCTAAAGGTAAAAAGCTGGAGATGACAGCCCTCCTTCCACAAGGAATCCTCAGAACAAGGTTCCAGTCCAGCATCAGCCACCTGGGGGATGGATTTCAGGGCTATGTGTTTTCCTTGGTATTTTATTTAAAAAATATTGGCTATGGTTTAAATCTGGTCCTTATAGATAGTTTACTGTTCTATGTGGCTAAATCAAAGTTAACCAAACCTCTTCAATTCCTTTTCTTATGGTGGCTACCCCCACCCTAAGAGCACTCCTCAACTCAGCCCATTATGCATTAAGCTGACATTTTATACTAAATACTGATCCACTCAGGACAGAAGTAGAACACCAGTGGGGCAGAGCCAGAAAGTCCTGACCTCCTACCCCTGTGCAAGAAGGAACATGGTGCGCCACGGAGAGAAGAGGATTGATTTTTATTATCAATAACAATTGTTAGTTCTCGGTAATTTATCTTTATTTTTATATATTATATTTTTTGTTTGTTTTTGCAGGACTGGATTGAACTCAAGGCCATGCCCTAGCTCTACCACTTGAGCCACACTCCCCAGTCCTTTTGCCTTTAGTTCATTTTTTTAGATAGGGTCTCTCTCTTTTGCTCCAGATCCCCCTACCTCTGCAGGCGTACACTACCATGGTTGGCCCTTACATATTTTTATATATTATAAATTCATACCACTAATATTTATATTTCCATGTTATATCACATATTATTTTCATATATATAGATAGGGTCTCTCTCTTTTGCTCCAGATCCCCCTACCTCTGCAGGCGTACACTACCATGGTTGGCCCTTACATATTTTTATATATTATAAATTCATACCACTAATATTTATATTTCCATGTTATATCACATATTATTTTCATATATATAGTGCTGGGCATACAAGTAGTCAGTAAGTGCAAATTAACCAAATCCCTTTAAAGATGACACAGCAAGTTACTGAATTCAGCTAAGAACATGCCTGTAATAACAGACAATGAATTAAAGAATCTGACAGAATAGTGAAGATAATTCAGACTAAAGCACACTGAGGCCTGGGGAAGAGGTTTTATCTGATATAAAGAAGGAAAATACAGTGGTCCAATCACTATTATTTCCATATCATTTGGTCTCCATGGATACCACCTAACTTTTCTCCTGCTAGAAAAAAATCAGGTAATGTATTTCACTGTCAAGTATTTCCTTGATATTTTACACATAATAGTTGTTATCCCAAGTTTAATCCCTTACCATTATTTGTATACTCTTATAAGAAGTAAAATTCCTTCTTGCTGGCAATTCTACATGACAAAGTCATTGTCTGATCCAGTCAGAATTCTCTGGCTTTTTTTTTTTAAACCATAATAGGAATTTGATGCAGAGCCAAGCATGGTAGTGCACACCTATAATTTCAGCTACTCAGAAGGCAGAGATGGGAGGGCCAAGGTTCCAGACCAACCACAGGCAAAAAAGTTTGTGAGATCCTAACTTAACAAAGAAGGCTGGCATGGTGGGGCAAACTGTAATCCCAGCTATATGGAAGGTGGAGGCAGGAGGATCTAGTTTGAGGCCACCCTCAAGCAAAAACTCAAGACCCTATCTGAAAAATGTTAAACTAAAGCAATTTGAGTGTGGCTCAAATGGTAAAACAAGCTCAAAGCCATGAGTTCAAATCCCAGTATCAGCAAAAAAATAACAATCTGAGAGAAATTTGAAATAAAATGCCTAACACATGTGTAGATTGCTGTAACTTAATGTTCTTTCATACATAATATCTCGGTTGTTCCCCAAAACAGCCCTACAAATATAGCTAAGCATTATTACCTCCCTAGAACTAACCCTTAAGATAATTACTACATTTAATTTTGGTTGCTGATTGTCAGCTCACCAACTAGAATTCAATCTCTGTCGTCCTCATTTTCAATTGAATCCACAGAGCCTAGCACTGCGTCAGAGCCTAGCACTGTGTTTGGCATAGTTAATGTTCTCTAAACATTTACAAAATGTATAAATAAATTCCCCTGACTGCTTTAAGCCCTTCTTGGTAGAAGACAGATAAGGGAATTGTGAGCCAGTGGTCTGTTCACTATCAAAAGGAAATTATGTGGAAATGCTGTAAAAACAACAAAGCTTACACTAAATAACACTAAGAATAAAAACACAATGTCCCTGGTGACACAGAAGACCCATGCACATCAAATGTCGAACATCCAAAACTTCTAATCTTCCACTACTAAGTTTAAACATCTTTAACTAGCTCTGATATAATAACTATTTGCCTACCAAATATTTCAGGAGACTGGGTAAGAGGAAAGGAGGGCCATAGCTCACACAGCTGTCAAGACTTTATGGCCACCACTTGTTAGCCATCATTTGCTTCCAATTTGACTACAAACCCTGACTTTTGGTTAACATGACATTTTTACAGGTAAGTAATCTGAAATGCGTGGAATTGTTTCTAACTTTTGAAGGCCAACAGAAGAAAAAAAAGGAACTCATTGAGAATGAAATATGTAAATGTTTAATTTTCAGAAGCAGTTCCAAGTCATAACAGACAAGAACTCTTGGATCTAAGAGACCAAAATCTAACTTCTTACACAACAGGCTGAGTTATATTATAATCATTCACTTATTACAGTGAAATTCCCGGACTTTGCCACATCAATCAATAGATGTTCCAAGGTTATCGCTAGAGATGCCGGCTTAAGTCCTAACTATCCCTCCCATCTGCTGAAGCTGATTTAGAAAATACAAAAGTTTTTTTTCCAGGATATTTTAGGTTTCTATTCTTGCCCCTTCTCTCTTTCCCCTCCTCGCCCCCACCATTCCCCCATCCCCCGCCACACTCACACATACACACACACCCCACAATGAAAGGTGTCAGGAAAATCAGAGAATCCTGAACCTGGGTGTATAATGAAGTTAAATAGACTGGGGCCCCAGCAAGCAACGTGTATCTGTCTAACGTCAAGGCCATGCACCTTTTATACATGGTCTGCTGTCTGCACCTGCCCGTAAGCATCAGAAAGTGCAGACTGCTAACTTCAAATGGTGCTTGCAGGCGACCAGAAAAGTAATAGATAACTTGCGGGCTCATTCATGGTAACTCGGCAGATTCCTGAAAATCCACAACAGGAAATGTAACAAGTCCCCTCCGCCCTCCCGGACATTCATCAAAAGCAAGTCACGGCCACGCGAGGCCAGTGGCCCAAGACCGACGCAGAGCCACTCTTCCTGGTTCTCTTATTCCATGGCCTAGGGCGAGGCGCACTCAGTGTCCACCCTGCAGACGGGAGAAGAAGGGGAGCGGGAAACATGTCCCCAACTTTCAAACACCAGGGGTTAGGAAGGAGTGGAAGCCATGCCTCCGATGTGGGACAGCCTCGATTGCCAGTCCCTGGGGTCGCACTTTCAGCGGGTCAGACGGGGTCCTGCCTCACCTAGTGCCCGAACACAGTGCGAGGGCGGCCAGCCTCCTTCCCTTTCCTGCTCCCGAGAGGTACAGGCGAGGGCTGCCCCGGGCCCGCGGCGCGTCCTGGGGAGCGATGGGTTACACTTGGCACTTGGCACGGCTTCCCGGGGCGGCTGCGGCGCCGGCCCCAGGCCGTGTCGCCGGGAGCGGGCGGGCACCCGGGCGCCGCGATTGGCCACGACGGGCATCGCCGGGCCGGCAACGCGGAAAGGAAGTGGCGGCGGCGGCGGCTCTGCACCAACCATGTTCGGCCGGCGGGCGAATGTCACCCGGCGCCCAGAGCGGGTCGGAGGGCACGGGGCGGGCACTCGCGTCCCCACCCCGCCACCGCCCGCGCGCGCCCCGGGACCCCAGGGGGACGTCGGCCCCCGCGCCTGCCCGCAGGGCGCCACACACAGTCCCCGGAGGCTCCCCGCCCCCACCTCACCCGCTCCGTAGCGGAGGCGGGTAGGGCCCAGCGCGCCAGGCCGGCCCGGGGGCACCGGCGGGGACCCGGCGGCGCCCGGCGCTAGGCCGCAGCTGGGGCCGATGACCCCTGGGCGCGGCGCCGTCTGGGGACATGCCACCCGGGCCCCTCGCGCATCGGGACAAGTGTAATGACAAAGCCCCAGAGCCAGGCCAGGCGCTGGCCGGCGGGAAGCAGGACGCCGTGTCCCCGCGGAGTGGCGGCGGCCCAGCCCCCAGGAAGCCGGGCGCTCTGGCCAGGCCCAGCGCCCAACCCCGCTCCGAGCCCGGTCGCTGGCACCCGACGCCGGCGACCCTACCCCGACTCCAGCGGACCGGCGAGCGAATCGGGGTCCGTCTTGGGGTGCCCCCATCAAGTTTCCTTCCGCCGAGGCGGAGGACGCCCCTCCGGGCCGGGGCGCGGGCAGCGGGGAACGGCGGCTGCTTGGTTGTTTACGCCCGGGGAGAGGTGCCGCCACTGGGCACCAGAAGGACCCGCTCCTGTCCTTCGGATCCGGGGGCGACGGTGACTGTAAACACATACACACACACGACAATCTTGTTCTAAATGAGGCCTGACTCCAACGGACCTGCACCCACACCCACGACTCTTGGGGCGCAGAACCGCACAGAGCAGGTCGGTGTCCATGGAGCCACCTCTCCGCATCTGCAAATCCAAAAGTGAAATTAAACCTCCACCAACCTCCTCCTCCTCCTCCTCCCTCTCTACCTCCTCCTCCTCCTCCTCCTTGCAGCCTCAGCAACCCCAGGAGCAGCAAGCAGCAACACAAGAAGCTGCTTGCCCTAAAATCAGATGATCCATAACTGCACCCACTGTTCCTCCAAAAATCGGTATTAATATTCATGAACCCCGGCATTTTCCGTCTGCAAAACACCGCGTCCACGCATCAGGACGCGCACGCATACACAGCTCCTACAGATTCAGCGACATGCCCTCAAGAGAAACACACGCACAGTCACAACTATTATTTGAAAAATGTTACCTCTCAGTGTGCTTTTTCACGCTACCAATACAATTCCGCAAGGTCTAAGTGTTGCTAGGGTGTGGGAAATGGAAATGAAAGCCCGTCAGTTGAATAATCGCAGGAGCAAAACTAAAAGTTACTCCCCGGCTGGCCTGAGCACAGTCCAGATCGAAAGCAAAACAAGGAGAGGAAACTGCGAAGAGCGGAGGCTGGAAATCCCCCCACCCCCCGCCCTCCTCCCGGCCTCGCTCCCTCCCTCGCCTCGCCTCCCCTCCGCCCTCCTCCCTCCGCCCTTCCTCCCGAGTGTTTGTTCCGAGCTTGTGCAACCGGGAGGTGGAGGCAGGGGGAGGGCGCGAGCCGCCGGCCGCGAGGTGCGGAAGTTCGCCGCAGCAGCTCATTGGCTGCCTGCGTCGCTTTCATCATTTCTCGGAAAAGTCAATTTCATTTTCACTTCCCTGCGTCGCAGGCCCGGGAGCAACAAGCGGCAGGCAGCGCGTGAGTCTGTGGCTCGCACTGAGGGGCGCGCACGTGCACCGCGCCGACGCCGAAGTTGTCCTCCCGGTGGCAGGCGTAAACTTGAGTTCAGGCCTGAAGCTAAGAAACAAGGTGTCTGGCTCTCCATCCTAAGGGTTACCTGGAGGTAGGGGAGGAGGGTGCCCCGGGAGGCGAAGGAACGCCGACCATGCAGTGCGGTGGTAAGTGGTGTTTGGAACCGTTGTGTTCAGAGTGGATAAAAACTATTTTGGAACTCATCCCCCTTCAAAGGAATGGAAGTTATAGTCCACTTCAAAGAGATGACTGCGTCCCTACCTTATGGGAACCCTTATCAATGGTGTGAGGGGTCTGCTGCTTTGGCACTTCCTGGAGCTGGGAGAATTAAGACAGGCCTGCCCCTAGTAAGCCACAACTCCCAAGGCTAGTTATCGCCTGTACCACACAAGCCCAATGACCGGCAGGATGAAGTGGGCAAGGATGTGAGTTACTTTATTTAAAGACGTCTTGACTACACCTGTTCCTGCAAGGAAGTTTTGCACTGTAGAACTTCCAGCCTCAGTTTTCCATGCTGTGCAACGGAAATCAATGAGAGAATGCAAGATATAATATATGTACAGCACCAATGGCAGGTGCAGCCACTGTCACCTATTTGCTCAAACTAGTACAACTGACTTGGGACCTACTCCTGTTTTGGTCACTTGTTTAAAAGGATAGGCTGACATTTAGTTATATCTGTTTCTTCTCCTACTTACTGTTTCATCAGCCTTCTACCAACTTGTCTACCCAGTAGAAAAAGTCCTTTCCTGGGAGACCATAGCTATCTGTAATGTAAACACTTCCTAAAAAATTATTCCACCACCTCATCACAGATATCCTGAATTCTACTGTCCCCTACCTTGGACTACTCACACTACTACCCAAGTTTGGTAGAAAATAAACTTCAAGTAAAGCCCAATCTTCTTTCTCTGCCCCTCCACAATCCCCCTGTACCTTTCAGGGGAAAAAAGGGCCATATTCTTTAACAAGATGCATGAAGTCCAAGGTAATCTGGTGATCCAGCTCCATCCCTTGCAAGCCCTGCATCCTTTCCTTGCCAAACCAGCTTCCTTACTGCAGAACAGCAGACCATCCTCTTATTCCTTGTTTTATCCTTAGCCTGGGCCCAGCACATAGGCACTCAGATACTTGTGGATTAATTATTACTTGCTTTTCTCTTCACATTCTCATAAAATATTTTAGACTTTATCAGAACATTTGTTTTATTTCTTAATTTTAATGTAATTACAGAACTCAGAAAATACAGAAAAAGTCAAAAGAAGAAAATAAATCATCTGGCCAGGTGTGGTGGTACATGCTTATAATTCCAGCACTTGGGAGACAGGGGCAGGAGGATCACTAGTTCAAGGCCAGCCTATGCTACATAGTAAGATCCTGTCTAAAAAGCTAAGGGCTGAGCTAATCACAGTGGCTCATGCCTGTAATCCCAGCTACTTGGGAGATGGAGCTAGGAGAAGCACAGTTCAAGATCAACCTGGGCAAAAGGTTAGTGAGATCTTATCTCAAAGAACAAACCAGGTGTGATAGTTCACACCTGAAATCCCAGCAAGGCAGGAATCATAGGTAGTAGGATCATGGTCTGAGGCTGACCCTAGCAAAAAAGTGATACTATCTGAAAAATAACTAAAGCAAAAAGGACATGAAGAGTGTCTCAAGTGGAAGAGTTCTCACCTAGCAAGCATGAGGCCCTAAATTCAAACCCCAGTACCACCAGAGAAACAAAAAACCAAGGGCTGGAGATATAGCTTCGTGGTAGAGTTTTTGCTTTAGCATGCACAAGGCCCTGGGTTCATTCCCCAACACTGCCAAAATAAAGAAAGACCAACTGTACTCTTACCAGTCAGAAATAGACCTATTGCTATTTGAATGTATTTCCTACTAGTCATTTTTCTAAAGGGCCCGTTTCCAATCCTCATCCGCTCAGTCCCATCCACTTACTCCCCTGCATCATTCAATAAAGCTGATTGTGCTTCCTGTTCTCCACAATGCTTATGTGACATTCTTCTGTTCTATTCTGTTTCTTGGCTGGCTCCTCTTCTGCTGCCAGCCCCCTAAATCATGGTGTTTCCAGGCATTCTGTCCTCAGCCCTCTTATTTTCTCATTCTACGTGCTGTCTCAATTTTGGGTGCCTTCATCCACGCCCAAAGCTTCAAATAATACCACTATAGACGGTCCCCAACCTAACACCATCTACTTACAGTTTTCCAACTATGCAATGGTGCAAGCAGGATACACGTTCAGTAGAAACCATACTGCAAATTGTGAATGTTGCTCTTTTCCTGGGTTAGGATATGTGGTAAGATACACTGTCTCCAGTGACAGGGAGCCACAGCTCCCAGTCAGCTGCAAGATCATGAGATCAAACACCCCATACTACAGTGTACTGGTTGCCAAGCTACGATGTTCCATAGGCACCTTCAACATGCAGCATTTTCAACTTATGATACATTTATTTGGGGAATGTAGCCCCACTGTAAGTCAAAATGCCCTATTTGACGACGACTTCAAACTACTTCTGAACTCTGAACACATTACTTCCTAGACATTCCTTAGATGCAAAACAAAAATTATACATGTCTAAAAGTAAACTCTTTCTCCATAACCTTGTATTTGTCACTTCATTACCTAGCCAGGAAACTAGAGACCTCATAGACCTTCACCCTGTCCCAGAGGGACCACCCCAAAGGCATAGATATTGCTTGTAATTTTCCAGGCCCCTAAACTCATAAAACACAAGATGAATTTCACTCTGTTCTTATGCCCTTCGTGACATGTCACTGCAGACAAAGAACGTAAATGTGACCCAAACATCCACATGGTATGGCATGTACAATCAAGCAGTATTTCTTGGCTCTTAGATGAAATGCATATTGTCATAAATCTCTGTAGAAAATGGATCAATACAGTTAAATATAACTTTTTTGGAAGTTTGTGGAAAAAAGTGCCATTTGCCATAAGGATTCAAACCAAACATCTTAGTCTAATATAAAAACTGTTGTTTGAGCATTCTTACACACTGCAACTAGAATACTCTCTTGGGGGTATTCATCTATTGAATAGAGCATCCTAAGATGTACATGGGTGCATTAGAACAGATTTCTTTTTAGGGGAGTTGGGTAAGGACATTAATTACTTGAACAGGTTACTGATTGCCCTATGAGTGAATCTTAACTATGGAAGAAATTTAAAGATACACTCAAAGTGAACCCCTTTAAAAACAGGCTGTTAATTTATTTTCTTAATAACTTAGAATAGTTTAACAAAGTGCTTGTTGAAGTAGCAAACATTTGCTGAGGGCCCAGTAGTGCTTCTCAGCTCTGGGTGTATAGCAGAGAAGAGAAGTTTTCTTACGTCTAGTCAGTTGACATGTAGCATCCCGGTAATAGTAGGAATATGACCTCCACCTATAATCACAACCTGTAGAATTGTACATTAAAGAAGGGTTAGAGTGTGAGGATTGGGTTGGGGTTAAAATAAAAAAGAATTGTACATTAAAGTTAAGAAAGTGTAATATGAGGCAAACTAACTGAATTATAAAGTATTTGTAGCTATGATTACATCAGGGACCCTCGTCTGTTTGTCAGCTGCTGTTCCAGTTTACTCTACAGGATCACTGGTACCACTTCTGTGCTGGCCTTTGGGGCTGTCCTCCATGGTGACAAAACTGGTGGGCTATAAAGTCATGGAAAGCAAGGGTTCCAACTTGCCAGAGCAGTTGGCCAATACAAAGCCAAAGATAATAGACCTGCATTGCAAACAACATTATTGTGAAGTCCAAATTAAATGAAAATAGGGCCAAGCTAAATCCTAGTTGAGACAGCAGACTGTAATGAAGTTGCAGATGCCTTTAATCAAAGTCAGAGACCACTGGCGTCAACATGGAGAAATTGTTGAGCATGTTTGACCATTGCTTCCCATCATGGTTCTTTTCACTTTACTAGAAACTCTGAAATGACACTCATTTTGTTGCAATTATTCTCTGAAAATCATGAGTTTAAATTGGGTAATATATTGCCCAATCCTTAGTAATAAACACTCATTTGCCCTGCTCTGATTAAGGAAGTGGAAATATACTCTAAAATTGCCAAGGTTTCATGTTTCATTTTCTCTCTCTCTCTCTCTCTCTCTCTCTCTCTCTCTCTCTCTCTCTCTCTCTTATCCAAAGGAAAGACTTTGAAAACTTCATGAATTGTTTTTGACATAATTTCCCAAGTGACTATGATATACTCATTTTTCTCTATGGGGATAAACTACAATGTGTTGCTATTATCTTTAAATATAAAAGATATTTAAATATAAAAGTATAGTTTTATCTTCTTTAGAAAGAAGTACTATAATAGTTTTAGGTATTAAAGATACAAATTACAAATCTGTAACCTAAATTTGGCAAACCACTGGATTCCCTGGCCACCAATATATTTGAAGAATTTCACTACTTCTCTGTAACTCCTCAGTCATAGCATGTGAAACCTGGTTTGGTGTGTTTTCTTTCTCCCCAAACTTCACAGCATTTTGAATGATTCAACTTTATCCTATTTGAAAAATGTTTGGAAATTTGCCAGTCAGAAAGACTAAAGAATAAGGTAAAACAAAGGATTGAGAGTGTTTTTTAATTCTCTCACTATGTCAAAGTGTCTCCACTAAATCCAAAATGGGCATGACAGTTCACATTTATACAAAACAGAAAATATACCAATTGGAGGAAAAGATTCTGTTACCTTAAAAAAAAATCAAGCTAAGTGTCATGGTACATGCCAACCTGAACTGTTCAATGAGACCTTGGCTCAAAATAAAAGTGTGGGTGAGGGGGGATACAGTCATGGCTCAAGTGGTAAAGCACCTGCAAGCACAAAGCCCTGAATTCAAACCTCAATACCACCAGAAAAAAAGAGAAGGAGGGAGAGAGGGAGGGAGGGAGGGAGGGAAGGAAGGAAGGAAGGAAGGAAGGAAGGAAGGAAGGAAGGAAGGAAGGAAGGAAGGAAGGAAGGAAGGAAGAAAGAGGGAGGAAGGAAGGGAGAGAGAGAGGAAGGAAGAGAGGAAGGGAGGAAGGAAGGAGGGGAGGGAGGAAGGAAGAGAGGACGGAAGGGAGGGAGGAAGGAAGGAAGAGAGGAAGGGAAGAAGGAAGAGAGGAAGGGAGGGAGGAAGGAAGGGAAGGAAGGAAGAGAGGAAGGGAGGAAGGAAGAGAGGAAGGGAGGAAGGAAGAGAGGAAGGGAGGAAGGAAGAGAGGAAGGAAGAGAGGAAGGGAGGAAGGAAGAG
This sequence comes from Castor canadensis, assembly GCF_047511655.1. Taxonomy (NCBI): domain Eukaryota; kingdom Metazoa; phylum Chordata; class Mammalia; order Rodentia; family Castoridae; genus Castor; species Castor canadensis. The sequence goes on along the minus strand of NC_133399.1, from coordinate 78,654,775 downwards.
AGGAAGGGAGGAAGGAAGAGAGGAAGGGAGGAAGGAAGAGAGGAAGGAAGAGAGGAAGGGAGGAAGGAAGAGAGGAAGGGAGGAAGGAAGGAAGGAATGGAAAGAAGGAAGGATGGATGGATCAAGACCACTAAATACTTTAGTCATACTTCAATTTCAGATCATTAGTGATAAGAAAGAAAACACAAACCAGCCATGCTTTAGACACTGTAAGATTGAAAGAGAGAAGGAAATGTATGGACCAAGCAACGCAAGGCTATGCAGGCATCCACATATTTGAGTAAGTTCACACTGGGTGAGCCAGGCCAGGCCAGCCATGTCAGGGATACTAACTTTATGGGTCCATCATCAACCAAGTTATGATCAAATTGTCCCCATCTTTCTCTGTTTTTCCTTCCTATTTGTTGAGCACATTTCATCTTTCCCATAATGTAGAACCAGCAGAGTTCTGCCCAAATGTTTCACAATGTATGCAGTTGTCCGACTTTCATGACACTTTCTAACAAGCCTTTTTCTCCTGAAAAATTGGAGGAACAGTATCTCTAATGCGGTCATTTCTCACAATGCTTATTTATCGATGACTACATATACACATTTTCATTTGTTAATATTTTGGCTTATTAAGAAGTTAATTGTGACAGTGGGAAATATTTATGCTACACATTGACAGCAAAAGGAAAATAAAATTTTATAGGTACAGTATGAGCACCATAAAGATGGTCACATACAGAACCAAAGGGAAGTGTATCAACACACTAACAGTGGTTGTCTTTGAGTAATGGGACTATGAATGATTTTTTTTCCTATTGAAAAATTAACTTTTTGAGGCAAGATTTTATCTTTATCACTGTAGAAACTTATTTCCTGATACTTTTTGTATAAATTGGTTACAATGTTTAGCTGGTTTTTTCCATGTATTTTTAAGAATAGAGCTGAATTCTCATCCAAGATAGTTTAAACTGTAGTCTTTTAAGAATTTTTAGGCTTATGTATCTTCAAGTCACACAGGTCATTTTTCCTACAAATGCTGTACAGTTTCTACTTGTCTTTTTGCAAAATAGTCATTTTTCAGAATTTCAAAAGGATTTGAGGTTTTTTAATTTCTTTCTTTGACTTTTGGGTTACATAGAAGAATGTTATTTAATTTCCAAATATTTAGGTATTTTCCAAATATTAACTTACTATTATTGATTTATATTTTTTATATTGTTTGCATGACTCAAATCTTTATAAATTAGGGACTTATTTGATGACCCCAAATATTGTTTTAAAAAATTTTTATTCTGTTGTTATTGGGTAGAATACCAATAACAATGCTAATGTCCATTAGCTTAATTTCACTGCTAACTTTGTTCTTACTTTTCATATATTTAAGTAATTATTTTCATACTTGTTTGGTCAGTTGTTAAAAGGTTAACATTAAAATTTAAACCTATTAGTAGATTTGTCTATTTCTATATGCAATCAACCATTTGCATGTCATGCATTTTTAAACCCTCTTATTGGATGAGTAAAATGTTTAGAATTTTTATGTCCTCTTGATGAACTGATCTTTTTATCATTATTAATTGAATTTCTTTATTTTTGGAAACTAAATGATACTTTCATGCAATCTTGCTACTTCAAATATACTTGTTTTTTATTACTGTTGTACAGGGGTACATTGTGATATTTTAAAAAGTTCTTACAATCCAACTAAAGATATATTGTAAAAGGGTTTGTTTTATCTTGGTAGTTTAAATATTGACTCTCAAAGGAACATATAAAATGTAAGAAGGAACATAAAACATATAAGAACAAACTTCCTGGAATTCAGTGCTCCCAAAGCATGAAAATAACTTATAAAACATGTTTAAACTTAAGCATCATGTTTTAAGTATGCTATTTGAAAACATTAAGAATTCAAAGGAATCTGTAACAACTGAAAAATCTTCTAATTATATATTTCATTTCACTTATAATGCAAATTTCAATCACTATCTTCTTAGCAGTCAAATTCAGATTCTTAGATACCAAACATGAAGGAGAACTCTTAAGAAAAATATAAACTTTTATGTTGTTAGCTCTTTTTGCTCTCTTTCTGGTACTTTCATATTCAGTCATCATATTGTTGATTTTGCTTGCTTGATTTCCATATGTAATCCTAGATTAGCAGAAGGAGAAAGAGAAGAACATCTGATTTTAGAGAATAAAGGAAAGGATCTCCTCTCTCCCTCCTTCCTTCCCTCTCTCCCTCCTCCTCTCTCTCTCTCTCTCTCTCTCTCTCTCTCATAGGTTCCCTGCATACAGATCCTCATTTGGAACTCAGAACATTTTTTTCTCACAAAAATAACAAACACTAATATTATATATAGTTCAGCTTCATTTCATTCTGGCTTAAAAATAAGTGCTGTGGGCTGGCCTGGGAATACACCATTTTATCACACTATGTACATGAGAAATTTTCATTCTAAAGTTTGAAAGGCTGTGTTCAGAAGAAACTTGAGAACACACTGGGTCTGGGACTGCCTGCCCTCAACAGCGCTGGGCTCAGTGCTTTGGAGGAAACAAGTTAAAAAGAGGCCTAGTTGCTGAACTCAAGGTGCTGGCAGAGTGCACTGAGAGACAGAGCCTGCAGTGAAAATCTCACTGTTGTCCCAGGTGACACTTTAAGCATTCATCTGTCTGTTCACTCAAACTTTGTTCCTTGACTTTATAGTATTTCTACCTCTTTTTTTATATTGTAAGTGATTTTTTCTAAAATAAATAATGCATGATTGTAGCAGAACTTTACAGCCCTATATACTTGTTTGTGGGAACAAAATTACATGAAAGGATTTGAATGACTGTTATCACTGAATGATTGAGTAAACCATAGCAGATCCATTCTGTGGGATGCTCTGGTACCAACAAGAGAACAAATGATGAGAACCTGTTGATATAGTGAGGGTGATCTGTACCAGGACGTATTGTAAAGAATGAAAATCAAAATACAAAAGAAGTGTTAGTATTGTGATATCTTTTGTGCAAAGACAACAGTGACCCTCCCCCAAAAAGTTTGAATTTGAAAGAATAAAGACATACATGCCACACTATTAACATTGATCACCTTCATATGTTAAGAAAGTAAATGATAATTTTAAAACAAAGTGAAAATGTGGAAATGTAGAGAAAGTTAAATTTAAAAAATCAATCTCTGTTTTCTATCTTATTTGTGTGTGTGTGTGTGTGTGTGTGTGTGTGTGTGAACTTCCCTGGGTAATTAATTATAAATACAAATTTCTTGACTGCCTGCTGTTTATATTGCTTCAGAGGCCTGCTAGCAAGAAGTCCTTTAACCCAGCAGACCCACATGGTTACTTAAATAGTTAAAACATAACTTAAACAGTTATGTTTTTAAACCAAAAGCATTTCAGTTCCTTCTGAGATCCGCCTACTCTCCCTGTGAAAAGGGGCCATCTTAGCCCTTTGTGACTATCTCTGTAGCCTAAAGGATAACTGTTTCCTAAAGTGTAAAACTATGGGGGCCTATGGGTATTCCCCTCATGCCAGCTTCAGCCCCACTTCCACTCCTCTGCCTTGTACTAGTGAGTTCTCCTCTTTCACGTTTATGGACCAACATGGCTTCCTCTGGCAGGCTGATGTACTCACAGGAAGGAGGCAAGCTGCTGTGGAGTCCAGTCCACTGAGTATGCTTTGAGAACCAGATGCTAGATGCATTTCTGCTCAATTTGACTCATAAGTCCACAACCCCAGTTTGGAGGCCTCAGAAAAAGGGGGTGCTTCAGTCCAGCTTCCACTGTACCTCTTCTGAACAATTATTCACCATGGATATACATTACATCAACAGAACACTCATTAATCAAGCACAAAGCTAAATAGTCACAGACAGTGCTCTGTCTTCAATATGGTTTGAGTGTGGTCCTCATAGGTGCATGTGTTGGAAGACTGGTTCCCAGTATGGCAATATTAAGATGGTAGAATCTTTACGAGGTGGGGCATAGTAGAAATAGATTAGGTCTTGAGTGTGCCATCTTTGAAAGGATTAATGTGATTCTTTTGGGGCCCTGGTTAGTTCCTGACACAGTGAGTTGTCATAAATAAATAAGCAAATAAATAAATAGTAAATAAATAATAAGGCTATATCCTGAATTCTTCTGGCTTTCAGTATTGACATGTTATCTCTCACTTTTGCCCAGGTTTCCACACTGATGCCATCTGCCATACTGATATATAGCCAGAAGGTTCTCACTAGAGCCGAGAAAGTGCTGGTGCCATGCTCTTGAATTTACAGAACTGTGAGATAAATAGGCCTCTTTTCTCTACAAAATACCCAGTGTCAGGAATTCTGTTATTGCAACCAAAAAAAAAAAAACTGACAATAAAGACAGTAAATAATGAAGTATAGTGAGAACTATACTAAAGGAAGTACTTACAAGGCTTCCAGCAGGTAGTGGGATTTGAGCTCTGTCTTAAAGAATAGGTTAAAAGCAACTGTCAGAGTAATTTAAATAAATTTATATGTGTATGTTATCCCATGTTAATATTTAACCTTTAAAAACCTTAACAGAAACTTTCAGACTTTTAAAAAATCTTCTCACCCCACAGAGAATATTCATCTGACAAATCCATTTGGTCCTATGATCCAAAATAGTTATGTTTTTTAACTAAAGGAATTTTGTTGAATTTTATATTCAAGATATTGGTAGTGATATAAAACATCAAGACTGGGGATGGAAGAGTGCATTCTGGAACCAACATGTGGAAGAAATGTGTGTGTTCAGTAAGATCTCTAAGGCAGCTCTTCAGCCTCTGAAACTATAGATTGCAAACTATTTCCTTGTGACACTTCAGCTGAGTCCTGGGGAATGAAAGGGAAAAACTAGTCACCAGATGAGTGCCTGCAGATGTGAATTCCTGGACCCTCTTAGGTCATTCATTAGTTGACAGGCCATGTAATGATGTGGTGGACTTATTCATGGTCACACTCAGAATGGATGGAGGAGTAGCCTCGAGTTATTTGTTAACTCAGCAGTTCCCTCACAAGTTACTTTAATTACATAGCTATGTCTATTCCATCACACCAAACATCTGGTGAAAACTAAAGAAAATAGCTTACACACAGATGTTTAGCTTATGGTCATGCAAACAGAACACCTGTGTACTAAGATAGTGTTTTACCCTGATGCTTGCTAGGATGTGCCTATAACCCAGCTCTAGCTCAGGCTCCAGCTCTCTTATGTGTCCAGGCCCCCAGAAGAGCTTCACAGTAAAGGTCTCTGCCTGCCAATGTGAGGACAGAAGGAGTGGTGTGACCACTGGGCTGCCATGCATGGGACTAGTATTCTTCTGTGCTGTTTTATATAAATATTCTTGAGATGGGAAAAAAAACTACATGTGCCTTCAGAAGAGTAGTAACTCCAGAGATCTTAATATCTCGATAAACTTTAACCAGTAGAAAAAGTTCAGCTATTTCATATGGTTCAACAAAGTATGTATATACGCATGTATATACGCATGTATATACATTCATGTATATATACTTATATTTATAGAAGGAGAGAGAGATTTATTACAGATATTGGCTTATATGATTATGGAAAGAAGTCCCACTATAGTCTATAAGCTAAAGACTCAGGAAACCTAGCACTGTAAATCAGTCCAAGTCTTAAGGCCTGAGAACCTGGCAAGATGATGGTATAAGTCCTGGTCACAGTCTGAAGGCCAGGAACCAGGAGTACAGATGACTGAAGGCAGAAGATGGAAGACCTAGATTGGAAGGAGAAGTGGAAATTACCCTTTCTTTGCCTTCTGGTTCTATTCTGATGCTCCCTCAATAGATTGGATGATGCTTTTCCACATTGGTGAGGGCAGATCTTTATTCAGTCTACCAGCTCAAATGCTGATCTCTCAGAAACTGCCACAGACACAATCAGCTATCTGCATATCCCTTTGTGCTGTATGTACCACTGTATGTGTGTATATGTATATTACACACACACATATATATATAATATTATTGATATTATCTGACTCATTTTGCAGAATGGCCCATTTTCCTGAGACTAGCAAGAGATTTGAACCAAGCCAAGTATTCTCAGCTTTTACCACCAATGAAAAGAGAAAAGTATACAGAACTAACATTCCCTGATTATAAAGTATGTGCCAGGCACTTTCTTTCTCTGGTAGCTATTCCCTTTGAGGCCGGTGATCTAATTCCCAGTTTCATATTTTACACTCCTTGCCTCATCTGATGGAACTGATCCTTACTGGTATCTCTGCTTCTACTTTTGTTTCCCAATAGTTCATTCTGCTCGAATGCAGTGAAGTGTTATTAAAATATATCATGTCACTTTCCTGCCTAAAGCTCTTCACACATTTCCCATAGCAATTAGGATAATGTTCACATCCCTTTTAGTGGCCTAAAAACCTTTTCTCTGCATGTGTACTCTAGCTTGGGCCTACCTCCCTCTCCCTCATTTCACCTGGGGTCATTCTTTTCCCTGGTCTCTATGCTCTAGAACAGAGGTCAGCACACTTCAGCCAACTGCCTATTTTTGTACATCCTTGGAACCAAGAATGGTTTTTATATTTTTAAGTGGTTAGAGGCAAAAACCAAAAGAAGAACAGTATTTTCTGATACATGAAAATTGTATGCAATTCAAATTTCAGTGTCCATAAATAAAGTTGTAGTGCAACACCACCATGCTCATTCGTGTATTGTCCAGGGTGGCTTAGCAGTTGCACCCAAGATTGGATGGCCCATGAAGCTTAAAATATTTACCAGCTGGCCTTTTACAAAAAGATGTTTGCCAGCCCCTGCTTTAAGCCACATTGGCCTCCTTTTTGTTCCTAAAACTCTGTTGTGCGGTCCCTCCTTGGGGCTTTCCATTTCTTGTTCTCTCTTCCTGGACTGTTCTCTAGCTTTTTGCATGGCTGCTTAATCCTCATAAGGTGTCACTTAACTCACACAAAACCAGCAGAAGCTCACATACTATCAGAAAGTATCTCTTTCCATAAAATGACCAGTTTCTGAACCCTGGGTGGAGAGATTTGGCTTAAGATTCTTTCAGTCCTCTCTGGCAGTAGTGAGGGACAGAGAGGCTTTCTTGAAGTCATGATTGGCTCTGAATTTCATTATCATGGTGCCACTGTCTGCAATCAGTGTGAATGGATGTCCCTTAGCTCTTGTACCCAGTAGACTAAGAAGCGGGAGAAAGAGGCTATCCCAGAGTTAGGGGACCAAAGACGCTGTCACTGAAAGTTTTCTCGTGTCATTTCAGCCACATCTCCAGTCCATCATGGCCAGCAAGGCAGTAAGCACAGCCTAGGCTCCTCAATGTAATGGTGGACGTGGGACCTCCAACAGAGCCAGGGCTTTTCTCTTCATTATCATACAGTGTTCTACCCAACAAGTCAGGAGGCCCTCCAGTCTTTGAGCCTGTGGTGTAATCAATGTGCATAGACCTGAGATTGGAAGACGGCCTCTTTCCACATCAGTGCAGGACCACATCAAGTCATCCATCTACTCTAGGCCTCAGTATAACATGAATTAGCCTCATCCTCCTAGAGACTGTCTAAGGGTCAAATGAGAAAATATTTTTAAGACTGCTTTTGAAACTTAAGAGTTAAAGGAGCATATGATATTTCATTCCCTGACAGCAACACAAAACTGTATGTAAGGAATGCCCTGTGACATCTTCCACAATGTATGAAAATCTTTTTCTTTCTTTGATGGTACTAGGACTTGAACTCAGGGCTTCATGCTTGCTAGATGGGCACTCTATTTGTTGAGCCATGCTTCCAGCTCTTTTCTCTCTGGTTATTTCTGAGATGGGGGTCTTATGTTTGGCCCAGGCTGGCCTGGACCACAATCCTATTTTATTCATCCTGCCAATAGATGCACACCACCACGCCCAGCTTTTTACCTTTAAGATGGGGTCTCATGAATTTTTTTGCCCAGGCTGGCCAGGAACCTCAATCTTCCCGATCTCAGCTTTCCGAGTAGCCAGTATTACAGGCATGAGCCACTGGTGCCTGGCTTATTGTGACTATCTTAAATTGGCACATCCTTAAAGGTATTACATTGTCCTTAAAAATACAGGTGAAGTCTGGTATGGTAGCACATACTTGTAACCCAACACTGAGGAGGCTGAGGCAGTTAAGGTTAGCCTGGGCTATATAGCAAGACCCTGTCTCAAAAACAGTGTGTGTGTGTGTGTGTGTGTGTGTGTGTGTGTGTGTGTGTATGTATGTATGTATGTATGTGTGTGTGTGTGTGTGTGTGTGTGTGTGTAAAAGATATGCATAAGATTTTCAGGGATGTTTCTAGAATGTAAATATATTCTATGAGATGCAGGGGGCCGTCTGTCCTAGACAGAGATGAGCAGATGAGAGAGAAAGATTCTGAAAAAACAAACTACAGAGATAAAAGATCAAGGTCAAGGCAGAGAGAACCCCATCAAGACCTCCAAGGTTAGTTAACTCAGATTTTGTGACAGTTTTTTTGCGGGGGGAGGGATTGGATGGGACTGGGGTTTGAACTCAGAGTTTTGTGTTTGCAAAGCAGGCACTCCACTGCTTCAGTCAAGCCTCCACTCCACTTTGCTCTGGTTATTTTTGAGATAGGGTCTTGTGAACTATTTGCCCAGGCTAGCCTCGAACTTTGATCCTTCTGATCTCAGCCTCCCAAGTAGCTAGATTTACAGGTGCCTGGCAGACAATTTCAATTTAAAAACAAAACATTTCCCAAAGCAATTCAGAAAATGGGGTTCACTGTAGGAATTGTGTTCAGTGTTAGAGTACAGTGGATAACAAGAGGAGCATTCTGAGGGGCTACTGAGTGAACTTTTGACCTGGGACTTAGTCTTTAGAGAATGAGGACCAGGCTGGGCTAAGCATTGGTTTTACTACCTTTTAAGGCCAGTGTGAGGGTCCCATGATGCCCTGGCCTTGGAGCCAAGAGATGTGGTTCCTGGTCAATGCCCTGACACACTAGCTGTGTAAAGTTGCTCTCTGAGAGCCAGTTTTCTCCTCTATAAAAGTAGGGCAAAATGTTCTTTCTTCCAAGTGTTTTTGAGGCATAGAAATAATGCCTGGAAAGAAACCGGTCCTGTGTCCTGCTCGAGGGAAGATGTTGGTAGCATTGTAACTGCTGGGACAATCACAGTCTCTGTTGAGACATGCTTTTCATTACAATGACACCCTCTTCATTAGATTGCAAAGACCCCAGTATTGAGGTGTAGCTGGTATTATAAACTGACAGATTCTCTCAAGTTACCTGGAGATGAGTCACGATAACAGCACTTCAGGAATGATGAGGACCATCTGCTCACTTGGGCTCCCAAGAAGCACAAAGACTCTTCACTTGGCTGAAGAGTGAAAGTGAGTCTGTGGTCTGAGAGGAATGATGTAAGACCAGAGCTAGGGAAACTGTTCCCAAGGGCAGTCCAGGGCATACAGTGGGCTTGACCATTGTAGTCAAGAAGGAAAGTCATACTCTAGCTAGAGTAGCTGACCTGATCATCAGGTAAGAAATGGGAAGTAGGCCACTCACCAGGAAAGGCCTGAGCAGGTGGATGTGTACATATGGCAGTTGCTGTATATTTGGAGCTAGGGTATGGCAGGGGCTCCAGTGCAGAACTAGTTGACTGTCCAAGGCCAGTGCCCTTTATCATTCATCCCTGTCCCACTCACTTGTGGCCACACCTTCCTATAAGGATCTTTGCCCAGCTGGTCCACATTCCAGTGGCCTCCACAGCTCTGATCTTTTCTTATTTGCAAAGTACAAGAGAATGAGAGTGCAGTAGAGGTCAGATCAAGTGGAAGGCCACTCACCCTGGACAGCAGCTGTAAGTGAGCAATGACAGTCCAGGCCGCTAGTAATCAAGAAGGTCCCCTTGGAAGAGATGGAAGGTGCAAGTGCATCTTGCAAAAGCTAACCTTCTTACCCTCTCACTGATCCCTCACTGACCTCCTTCTTCAAACATTGAGGCTTAAGAGTGGTGAGAACAGCACAGTTTCTAATGAAATATGGTTGGTCCCCTTCAGATTCTAGTTTGTGCTGACTCTCACCCACTCCATGTCCAATCTTCCTTTCCTGACCATAATGTAGCTCATATGATTAGCTCAAAAAGTTGACAATTATCAATAAATAACATAAAATAAAGAGGAGTGTACATGATGAATACTGGATCCTTTTCAAGACTTCATATAATCTTTCATTACAGATGTACTCTATGAATTTCCCAGAAGAAAATATAGCATGTAGCAGTTCTCATACTTGATTACCCTATAGCAAATGTTAGGAGCTGAATTATGTCACACACTCCCAAGTTCATATGTTGACTCTCCAACCCCAAGTCTCAGAATGGAACTGTATTTGGAGATGGGACCTTTTAAAAGGCAATTATGGTAATATAAGATCATTAGGGTCGGCCCTAGTCCAATATGACTGATGTCTTTATAAGAAAAGAAGATTAGGACACAGAGACAGACACCAGCCAGGTGCACACACAGATAAATGACCATGTGAAAACACAGCAAGAAAGCAGTCATTTGCAAGCCTAGGAGAAGAATTCAGAAGCGGCCAAACTGGCCAGCCCCTGGGATTTCAAACTCCAAGCCTCTAGAGCTATGAGACAACCAGTTTGTTTAAGCAACCTGGCCTTGAATATTTTTGTTATGGCAACCCTAGCAAACTAACACAGAAAACTTTTAATATCTTGGTCATTTGGGGGTATACTGGGATAGTATTAACAATCACTTCAACACTATTTTATTAAAATTTTTGCTGGACCTTGACTCGTTTTTATTTATTTGTTATCTAGTATCACCAATTTATAAGCATGAAATTCCCCTACCTTTTGTATGAGCTTTTCCCATTTTGATACAGTTTATCTTGGAGAACAAGCTGGTGCTGGAAGCTCTGCCCAGTGTGATGATGTTAAAAAGTGTAAGATTCTTAAAAAGTTAAGGCCTAGATGGAGGTGATTAGATTGTTGGGGGTGCTGCTTGGAAAGGATTAATGCTGGCCTCTCAGAATGAGTTAGTGCCTGTGAGAGTGAATCATTATAAAAGAACAAGACTAGCCCCTCACTAGTCTTTGTTTTCCTATCTCACCATGTGATCACTGTTACAAGCAATCCTACTTTGTGATGCTGTTCACCATGAGGCCCTCACCAGAGGCTATACCAATAGAGCCTCCCCATCTTGGCCTTTCAGATTCTGAAGCTGTGAACTATTTACTTATACATTACTAACCCCAGGTATTTTGTTTTAGTAATGGAAGATGGACTAACACACATAATTTACATAAAAATTCAAATAGCCAATCTCTAATTACAGATGGATAAATACTGTATAGTCTCAGGCTTCACTTCTAATTTTTGTATTATGTTAATGTAGCTATGCTAGAATTGTGCTGCCCAGAAAACCTGAGCAAGCTAGGCACCCTGGCCAGAGAGAGACAGAGAGAAAAAGAAAGAATGAAGAGGCAAGAAAGGAAGGAAGAGAGGGAGGGAGGGAAGGAGAAGGGAAGAAGGGTGGAAGTGAGGAAAGAAGGAAGGAAGGAAGGAATGTAGGAAGGAAGGACACCTGTGCAAAATTTGGAAGGCAGAAGTGAAATGGCAACAATGTCTGTCATCAAGAAGTCCATGTGGGGCACCCTCTCTTGGGAACTCCCCCCAACTCTGGGGGCTCTACTCTCCCACTTTTATACTTTTCTATTTCAAAAAACTCTCCTGATTTACACTTAAAAAAAAAAAAAAAAAGAAGGCGGCCATGTAGGTTCTGAAGGTTTGATTCAAGTGGCAGTGTCTGCTTTGCAACCATGAAGCCTTGAGTTTAAGCACCAGTCCCACCGAAACAAACAAAAAGGCCATGTAGGGCGTCAAGTGCTATAGTGGCTGACACATTACGCCATGGCTCATTTTACTGATGCAGGGTACTAGGACTGACTCCACCAGAATTATTTCTTCTGCTTCTCTGAATCTTGAGCTAGGTTGGTGAACAGTTCTTTTGAAGGGCACCTCCACCATTGGAGTTGGAGGGTTGAAGACATGAGATCAACATGGGGTCCAGTTCATGCACAATGGGTCCATCCCACATATGTGGATGCAGTTTGTACTTGCTCTCTCCCACTTCCTGTCCATCTTCCCCTCATGGCCTGTTGAACTCAGGCCCAATTTTGGACATAGTGATGACAAGGTACATAGACTGTTAATCAGCTCCTATAACCATATAAGTACTGAGCCCTACAATAAATTCCTTATTTTGATGAAGGTGGTTTTGCTTCTCTGGTCAAACTTTGACACAGATTTGAGGACCAGAGTAAGATCCGTGGTAATAAAAACCTGAAATGTGTGGCACTGGCTTTGGGACTGGGCAACGGAGAGAAGATAGAGGGTTCTTGAGAAGACTGCCAGTGAGAGCTTAAATAAACATGAGGAAAATATTACTGGAATCTAGAAGAAAGGACACAGTGTTACATGGGGGCAGGAAATTAATCAACACTGAAACCTAGAAGAACTTGAAAAACAAAAAATGTATCAATGAACTTCGAAATTTAGTTAGGGAAATTTCTAGGCATAGTGTTGAAAATGACCTTGATTTCTAGCTGCTTACAAAAAATAAGAGAGAATAGAGATGAGCTAAAGAACAAACTGTTAAATATGAAGGTTGCAAAATTTGCTGAGTTTGAACATGAAATAGTTTCTCATTCCTAGGCTCTTCAGATGGTAAACAAATGTAAAATTAAGAAATGGCTTCTGGATCTAGTTCCAGTTAAGATGGAGTGAGCAGATGCCAGGGTATCTCTTCTCCTAATTATATCTAAGAACCCTGGAGCAGATAAATAACACAGCTAATGAGGACTCTGAAAGTAAATAATAGCAGGTGGGTTGGGAAGGGAAATCAAAACTCCATGAAAGAGAGTAATGTCCTGGGCTTTTTCCCTGCCATATCACTTCACATAGACTCAGCACAGCTACAGATCCAGAATTGTTTAAGTGTCATGGATGGAAAAGACTCCAAGAGAAACTCTTTTTCTAATCAAAGGAATGAGGACAGGGGTCCCTACATGACAGAGAGAGTGGAGGAAAATCCTGTTTTTGTTCCATCCTGACCTGTCCCAATGCCATAAAGCAATAAGACTTGGGAGTCTTGAGGGGAAGAGATGAATAAATTTTGCATGCAGAAGGGATAAGCATCATTGTGACCAGAGGATAGACTCTGGCAGGTTGTATCATTCGATACTGGCCATTACAGTATCTGTCATTCCATATGCTCTTTTAACAAAGTGATCTATTGTTTCTGGGCCTTTGGGTTAAGATCAAGAATAAACAATGTAATCTTGTTATCTCCCATCAAGAAGTGAAGTCCATGTACCTCACCCTTGAACCTGGATGGACCTTTGTACCTACTTCAACTAATACAGTGTAAAACTGAGGCTATACAACTCTAAGATTAGATCATAAAAGGCGTTGCTTCCTGGCTTTGTGTTAGGACCCTTTTCCTTGGAAGTTAGTTGTCATGCTGTAAGGAAACAGAGAACATAAGAAGACACAGGTAGGTATTCCTACAGACTGCTTAGCTGAAGTCCTATGCAATAGCCAGCATTAATTCTATCCCCAGCCATCATCTGAGTGCACTCACATGAGAGACCCTCTAGGTAAGCCAACTGAACCCCTAGACTATAAGACATAATAATAATGAATAATTTTGTTGGTTTATGAAACTAAAGTTAGAGTGGTTTGCTATGTAGCAAAAGGAACTAGAATAGGGACCATAAAAAGAGCTATCTTGGTTACTTTTTCATCAATTCTCAGATTTCCTTCAAATCCATTGTCCTACCTCTCACTTGGAACCACCAGTCCTACATATTGGTTGCTAGTTTTCCTACCATGCTGTTCTCATTCTGTGACTTCGCTGCTTATCTTGGTCTTTAGTAAGCTGAATCTTACATGTTGACTAGGAAACCCCATGCAACACATACTGACATAAGGAATTGCCTCCAATTCTACCCTCAGTAGCCTCACCCATCAGATGCAGGACCAGCAAGGTGGGAAGGAAGAACCTGCCATGCAGTGGGAATAGAGATCAGAAGTTTAGCAACTGCTCATAAAAGTGAGGAGGTGTAGTGAGTATAGTTATTGTAATTGAAGTGCATACTATAGAAACCTAGGGAAATGCAGTAACAAAGGAATAAGTAACCACTGGGAAAGAGAATAAGAAAAATAGAAAGAAAAGCTTAAAGAGAAATTTGCAAGAAAATAGAAAAATAGATACAGGGAAGGAAGAGGTAACAATCGTGAGGTGAGAAATTAAAGGAAGAAAACCAAATGCAGTACACAATATTGAAGCCAAGCCAAAATGCCTGATGAAGGCCTGCAAACATGAGTGGAGTGCAAAGACAGCCAAAGTGTATATTTTGCCAAAATGTACTAACAACACTAAAGTATACTAGTCTTATGTGTATTTTGTTAGAATATGAATATTAAAGTAAATTGTTATTCTTTAACAATATAAAATTTTGAGATGTGAAACTCAGGCCTAAAATTATGGATGCATTCCAGGAAAAGACTCTAGGAGCAACTCTGCTTTCTTAAGTATATACAAAAAAACTGACAGAACATATTGGAATGATGGATGTTGGCTTCTTGACCATCTCCTAGGATACCACACAGAGCATACCACATCATTAAATAAGCCATACTTCGTAGACCATAGTGGTGATAGGTGTAGCGATAAGCAACATCAAAACAAGCAATATACACGTCTGTAATCCCAGCACTCTGGAGACAAGCAGAAGGATTGCAAGTTTGAGGCTACATACCAAGTTCCAGACCACCCTCAGCTACATAGTGAAACCCTGTCTAAAAAAAATCAAGTAAAAACAAAATAAATAAAAAAAAATAAATTTCTTAAATCAAATAAAAACAATCTGTAGACTGTATCCTCACCTACAGAAAGATACCAAATCAAAGAAGTATGTTTTTTTTTTCCCTACCTTTGGCCCTTGAACAATAAGCCATCACTGTGTAATTAAAGACACATGGAGATAAGTGCTTGCACCTTTATTTCTGGACAGAAAGAAATGATTCTACCAATCAGATAGATGCACCCAAAAGGAAATGATTTAATCTAGCTTTGTTCATGGTAGCATTCTGGTTTGAGAGGAACATTCCAGCCAATGTGCACTGTTCCAGCAATGTGCTTGAGCAAACAAGTTATAGGTATGCCAAGATTCGCAGCCTTTCAACCCTTGGGGTAGCCATGTGCAGCCTGGTATATTTGCCCTAGGATGCTACAGACAGATATCAAACAACCTTTCAATTCATTATCATTTTCTTCTCTTCCTTTTTCCTCTCATTCTCTCCCCTCCCTCCCCCTCATCTCTATCTGTGTTTCTCCTCACCCCCCAATACGGAGGATTGAACTTTAGTCAAGCATGCTGAGGAACCTGTAATGCATACTACAAAAGCTATACCCTTACCTTTTTTTATTTTTTTAATTTTGAGACAAGGTCTTGCTGAGTTACCCAGGCTGGTGTTGAACTTGTGATCCTTCTACCTCAGCCTCCTGAGTAGCTGGGATTAATCATCATCATTTTATACATGTGTCCAATGAGCTGGAGATGGTTGAGGACACTGGTTTGTGGTTAAGTTGAATCTTTATTGATGAAGTCTTTATGTAGGTGACCTACTCTGATCCCAACCCAGTTAAAGAGAACAGAAATTCCTGTCAATCTACACACTTGGGACAAACACACACCCATACACCAGCCTGACTCTACTCCCAAATTTGTATGAGGATAACCAGAATAAATTAAAGTAATGGGTTAAAGGTCCATTTGTCTACTGCCCAGATAAGTGACCTTGGGTAAATAATAGAGAAAATCTAATGGAATCTCTTCATTCCATAGATGAGGAAAGCTAGACTGAAGCTCACTAGCTTGAAATATCAAAGATATGACTGTAGTAACACAAAAACAAGAACTGCTCTCTAGTCCCCTGACTGCCCTTATGTACAAGTGAGTTATTAATTTAAAACCAAAAGAAAAGAGCACATGATCACTGTCAATAGGAGAAATGTATAGTGCTGTGGTCCAAGGAAACTAGCTGTCACCAGTCAGGATGGCCAACAAGGCAAAGGGCCTCAGCACCCTATCACATTTAATGATCAGGGCTTTGATTTGCTAATCCAGAAACCCTAGAACTGGTTGAACCATGGAAATAGACTCACATCAGCCTATACCAAAGACCTGAACTATAAACCAGTCCCCAGGCTCCTTAGTGGCTGCTGAATGAGTGTGAAATCACAGTACAGGGATCACAAGCACTGAAACAACTAATGAGGCATTTTGCCCCACAACTGTGTGCGTTAGTGACTGTCAGTTCCTTCCTTCCCCTCCCCTATGCTGAATCCTTGCTGTCTAACTCCTTGCTTGAGAGGGTTGGCATTTGCCCATCTCCTATTAGCAGTCATTCTTTGCTAGATAAAGTAAACATAGCCCTCCAGCTTAATACCCTTAATTGTGTTCAGCCTTGGATAAGTTAATATTGATCCTGATACAACAAATTGATTAGTTTGGGTCATTGCTATCTCCAGTCAATAATTTACTCAGTATTCTTTGACCTGGCTTCACCCATTACATTTTGGTCTGAAAGGCTAGTTAACCTTGTCTTGTATGTCATTCCAGGTACTGACATACATGGTTAACCCAAATACCTGTCAAAAACAATGTCTAGTGGTTTGTTTAGGTGTCCACTAAAGGGTTCTCTTGGACCATGTTTTGAAAAATCATAAAGTTTGGCATGTAAAGTTGTATATCTAATATTTTCATCCTGAGGCTCATGGGGCTGGTTTAATGCACTAAACCACACTTTAGCACAACCTTTTATAATTCTCATGCTATATTAATCCATTTTCTATTTCTTCTACTTTTTAAATCTTTCTCATGCTCATACCATGCTCACACACAAGGTTCAGTTCCTTTTGGAAAGCAGCAAAGGTTAAATTCTTTTGGAATAACATTCTATTACCAGTTAGTTCTCTGCCATGTGGCCTTTTGGAGTCTCAGTTTTCTCATCTGCAAAACGGTGAGTCACTTTTGTCCCTTTTTTTCTACAAGATTACTGTGAGGTTCAAATAAAATAAAGCAGATGAGAATATAGTGAAAGGATTGCCATGGTACCCAAATGTATGGGAAATATGCAGATAATTTGCAATGAAAATAATTAGGCATTCACTTTCATTCATTTAAATGTGACTTTTGCTCCTTTCTTGCATCTAATTAAGTCAAGAGAAATGTTAGGTGTAAAATTCTTAAGGATCAGGAGTTGGGTTCTGCTGGGCAAGGAAAATGTGCCCTCAAGTGCCTTGGGGGTATAATTAATTTGGCTTTTCTATGCTCTAGGATAAAAGTTCTGTCTGAAATTGTTTTGGCTTTTATCCTCTCAGCCATTTTGATGCTAATGTAGACAAGTTCAGCAGGAATGAATATTCTAAATATATATTACTTTATTTCATGAGCATCTTCATTAATAGTTATGGTTCATCATGTGACAGGCATTTTCAAAAGCCAAGAGTAGGCGGATAGAAAGCAAACCCTTGGAGAAGAAAATCTGGAGACCTAGATAAGTAAATTTAATTAGAGATTTCACATGGAATGATTGTGGGATGCAGGCAATTTTCACCCTTCCCTCCAGCAGGAGGGCTTTGTCCTGGTGTATAACATTTCATAGGACCCATTCCCGGGAGCCATTTCCCCCCCCCCACTCACAGATGCTTTTGCAGCTGCTATAAGGTGTAGGGATTTCGTTTTAAATACGAAATGTTCCCCAGCTTCTGTAATAACCTGCAGCTGTTTGACCACTCTGTGCAAGAAGTTAAATGTTGTGCACTGGTCCCTGGAGCTGCTTCAGACCAAAAGCAAAATATTTTCCACTTCCCAGAATTAGTGAAGGGCTGCCTATCAGTGGAATTTAAAATATTTCTCCAATTAAGCTCAAGACCTACAGAGTTAGTTTTGAATGTGAGAAGAAAGGGACATGGAGTTAGCAGAGCTACTCTTTAAAAAGATGTCTTGGATAACAAATCTCTGTTCAGAGCAGCCTATAGCCAGTCCTATCCAAGGAAAAACCTGCATTGGAGCAGGAGTGCAAGGTCTGCCTTTCTTCTAGAGAAGGAGACAGAAAAGTTCCTGGATTTTCCACTATTGGTGTCTCGCACTGAATATCTAGAAGAAGTGAACACCTAACTCACAAGAAGTTTAGTAGTTATAGGCAGTGTTAGTTGAAGGAATGGATTAAAGAGTGCTGTAATATTCATAATGTTTCAATTTTAAATAGGATTCTCTTTACAAAGCCCTGTCAGCGTGAGTTCAAGCTTTTCTTTAACATTCTAAAAATACATGTCTGTGAGGTTATAGCAGAACTCACATCCACAGATGGGAGAAATGGGAGGGGCATATTTGCATCACCAAGCCTGGCTTGGTACTTGATGGGATGAGAGAGGCACCAGAGGGCTCCCCTTCAATCCCGTGTCCTTTTCTACCCATGCATTCATTTCAGAAACAGTCTTTGGTTACACCTGTTTTATTGCTATGCTATCTGTTTTGATTCTTATCAAATTATTTGGTGTTGACCATACTAGAGTTAAGTCACATTCCAAATGCTTGCACCAAGTATCTGTAAAATAAATGTCAACAATGATATTTAGTTATGGTCTGGAGGCATATTTAGGTAATGATTATAAATTCTACAGAAACGGAAAAAGAAATCTTGGATATGACTGTCATCATCTTCTACTATAAATCCAAGTCCTCCTGTGTACATAGCATTTGTTTCTGTCAGAGATAGAGTAGAAACAAAATGTCAAGGTTTCATTTATGCCATTTGGTTTTCATATATATCCATTTCATTTTTCTCCTCCCAGATGGAACTCAGGTGGCAACTTTCAGAAAAATACTTTCCATAGAACCAAGATGTCCTTGACTGAGGTGGCCAATGATACAAGGTTACACAAAAGGGTTTTGTGCTCAATGATGCCACAGCTGACACCCCTCTTTCTCCTTGCCCCAAATCTGAGATCCTTTTTCTGGGATTTGTCATACTATAATCTCCATAGGTAATAAGTTGTGTGCCTTATATAGTCAACTTTGCTGGGTTTCCCAAGGTTATTGTTAGATAGCATCTATCTGTCTTCCTTTTGTGCTGAGCAACTTAGAGACACCATGGTATTAAAGCCTATAGATTTTTCTCAGAGCTGGACACCAGAATCATAAGGGCAAATGTCAGAACTCAGAGCTATAACTTAGAGGCACCTGTAGAAATTCCTCATCTCACTGCACTTGCCCAAGAGCTAAGGGCCTTTTACAATAAAGTCCTTCAACCATGAAGGGATGAAGTATGGGATCCTTGTAAAGTATGCTAAAAGGATAAAGGGAAAGAGAGAGGGAAATAGAGAGAAGGAACACATCTTCAACTACACCTAACCTAACTCACCAAGACTGTGGGCCACAGAGTCCTTCAAGGGGCTCTGAGATCCAGGAGTCTCTCTTGACAATTGCTGCTTAAAGGTGTCCCTCACATACTGAATAGTTGACACAATCTGCAGGTACTGACCTTTTCTTATCCCCACACCTCCGACATCTCTGAGCTTCTTTCCAGTGAGTACATTAGACATAGAGGACCACAAATGAAACCTAACCATGGTGTGTATGCCTCTTTTTTCAACTTCTTTTCACCTTAAATATGTCCTTCCTGACATATTTAAGGGTGTGGTGCATAAGTGTACATGTGAACTCCTGTTCACCTGAATTGAGAAGAATGAAGAGGTATTAAGAATATCTTAGTTTTGAAAATGCAATATCATCAGATCCTTCAATCTAACTTTCTCCACAAAAGGTGAGATTCTGTATATTCCAACTTCTGACAATTGGCAATTCCTCCTGAGAGTTCAGTCTGAGGACCAGTCCTCAAGGATTGTCTATGAGTGGAACCAATGGACTGCAGTTTCTAAATGTGGAATTTCCTGCTTAGGACTTCCCAATTCATTCCTGTACCACCCATTAGGAGGAGTATGGACAGATTCACTTGCTAAAACTGAAAAGCCAGGCCTCAGCTGGTCAGGCTGAGCTGTTTCTGAAACTCAGAGAAGCTATGACTCATTCCTCCTACAGTCCGTTAACTTCCCACTCCTCTCTAGACCAGTTACTTCTCTCAGTCTGACTCCTACAAACCCACTTATTTTCAAATTTGCTCAATAACCATGACAATTAAACACAACCTGCTTCATGCACAGGATGCTGAGAAAACACACAGTGAGAATCGAGGGTCCCCAAGTGAAATAATGACCACAGACAGAGTGAGGGTTGTTTTCTTGGGCTTTGGATGGTGAGAAGTAACTGCTAATAAGAGTCAACAGTAAGTTTTAGGACATGTGTGGTCCTGCCCAATTAAATTAAGGGAATGCAATCATCCTAACTAGTGATTTGCAGGAAGTCACACCACATTTTAATTGAATGCACAGGTCCCTGCATGATTAGGAACATAATACTTTGATTCCCAGGCAGAGCTGAGCAGGTAACAATGGGCTAAAATGGCTTCCTGCCATAAAGCAAGGGTATTCAAGCTTATTCTCCCTGTGACTCCTTCAGTCCCTGTTGCCAAAGTCACAAAAGGAAACTCAAAAGTTCAATTCTCAGAGAAGTTGCAGATCTTTCCTAGATAGTTCCAACCACCAATGTGATTTTTTTAAGATGCAATGTCTGCATTAGAGAGATTGCAACCAGATTTAACTTTTGGGGAGAAATCTCAAGAAGAAAGCAGTAGTTTGGTGCAAAGTTGTTGAACCAAGTCAAACAGCATCAATTCCTCCCATCCTTCCACTAGTCTAAAGGGGTGACCAGTCATATAGCTATTTCTCAGTTTGTATCCTAAACCCACCTCTATCCTATCCAAGTACAGAGACTCCAGAAGCTTCCAATTCTTTGGAAAGAAGTATTCAACACATTTGTTCAACAAATATATGTTGAGTTCCTATCCTGGTTTGGGTACTAAGACACAGGGAGTCATAACAATAGAGTCACCCCTAGTTACCCTCAGGGATACCTCAGATACAAAAATCCAAGGATGTTCAAGTCCCTTAAAGTGGCATAGTATTTGCATATATTATGGCACATCCTCCCTTACATTTTAGGGGTTTCTTTGGTTTTTGTGGTACTAGGGATCAAACCCAGAGCTTCGTGCATGCCAGGCAAACACTCAGCCACTTGGCTACATCCTCAGCCTTCCCCTTACATTTTAAATCATGTCTAGATTATTTATAATACATAATGCAACATAAATGCTCTGAAATAATCGTTATACTCTATTATTTAGGGAACAATGACAGAAAAAAAAGTATGTACAGGTTCAGTATAGATGCAACCATCTCAGGCCTAACTACATAGTACACATCAGTAACAATGTAACATATTTTTTTCTTTAGAATATTTTTCAGTTTCCAGTTGGTTAAATTTGCAGGTGTGGAACCTGCAGATATAAAAGGGCTGACTATAGCACGGATACCAGCCCAATAAAATTAACCACTAGACTATAGTGGGAATCCACAGATACATAGTCACCATGAGTCTGAATTGAAAATACAACTTATTTTCTGTAGTTTTAAAAGCTGGATCACAAGCTTGACTTTTAAGGTTAGGCAATAGCCCTTTGTTTGCACTTAGCCTCACCAGTGACAACTCGTTAGTTGTCTGTGGGCAGCCTTCAGTGAAAGGTACACCAAGATGCCATTCTGAGCAGCTATTTAATCTGAGCATGCTCAAACCTGAACCCATTGTCTTCCCTCCAAATCTTTATGTCAGCCAGTGGTACTCAATCATACAAATGAGGACATGTTCATCACCCTTGCCTCCTTCTATTCCTTACTTTCAAGTTCCAACTAATCCAGACATTTATCACTTTTACCTCTTAAAAAAATTCAAACAATGTAATTGTTTTCATTATAGACACTGTACCAGGCACATCAGAGATTGGTACTATTGACTGTAATCCTAGCTACTTGGGAGGCAGAGATCTGGAGGACCATGATTCAAGGACAGCCCCAGCTAAAAGTTAGTGAGACCCCCCCCACACACACACATCTCAACCAATGGCTGGGTATAGTGGTGATTGTCTGTCATCCCAGCTAGGCAGGAAAGCACAAATAGGAGATTCAGGGGCCAGGCTGGCCTGGTAAGAAAAAGCAAGTCCTTAACTCAAAAACAACCAACAAAAAAGGACTGGCTTACAAGTGCTAGAGCACCTGCCTAGCAAACACAAGGCCCTGAGTTCAACTCTCTGTACCACCCCCAAACAAAACGCAGAGAAATGGATACTATTATCACCATGTTCATTTTATAGATGAATAAACATGACTGCCAAGGTGGAAGCAAAGCCAAAAAGTAAGCTCAAGTCTATCTGATTTTAAGAATGAGTATTCTTAAACCCTATAGGAGGTTACGGGCCTAATTAAATATATATGTCTAAGTCAGAGTCACTCCTACTCTGAGCCTCATCCCTTCCTCAGTGTCTTTGCTACTCTCTGGTTTCACTCTCTTTTTTATTCCCTTTTTACCTTTATTATATTTTTAAGCCAAGTTTATAAAGGCATAATGTGCAAAAATGAAGCCTACCCTGTTTAAGTACCATTTGACAAGTTCTGACAAACGTGCATGGTTGTGTAACCACACCACAATCAAGACATTTCCAAAATTCTCATGACCCTTTACGTCAATCCCTTTCCCTAGCAACCATTTATCTGACTTTTCCACACAGTTTTTCTTTTTCAGAAATGTAACGTAAATGGAATCATACTGTGTCTAACTTTGGTGTTGGATACTTCCTGTTAGCATAAAACTTTTTCATCCACGTTGTTGTGAATATCAATAGTTAAGTGCTTTTTGTGGCTGAATAGTACACCATTGCATGGATGTGTATCACTGATGTTTATCCATTCTTTAGATGATAGATATTTTATTTATTTCCAGTTTAGAGCTACTATGAATAAAGCTACTAGAAACATTCATACATAAGGTTTTTTTTTAAATATATGAACACATGTTCTGCTTTATTTTTTATGAACAAACACACAGAGTAGAATCTAGGTCGTAGAGAAAAATCTATGTGTATGCTTGACTTGATAGGACTATGCCAAACTATTTTCCAAGTAGCTATGTAATTTTGCATACTAACCAGCAATAAGAGTTTCAGTTGCTCTACATCCCTTAGCAACACTCAATGTTAATAATCTTCAATTTTAGCCTTCTCATATGCATGTAGTAGTATCTTATAGTTTCTATTTGCATTTCCCTAGTGACTAATGATGTTGAGCATCCAGTTCAGGTGCTTATTTGCTCTCCACTTTTCTTCATTAGTTAAGTATCTGTTCAAATCTTTGGCTTGCTTTTTAATTCAGTGGTTTATTTTCTGTTTGCTGAGTTTGGAAAGTCCTATATTCTACATATGAGTCCTTATATCAGATGTGCTTGCAAACATTTTCCCCAAACCTACTACTTGAGTTTCCATTTTCCCAGCAGTGTTTTTGGAAGAGCAGAAGTTAAATTTAAATTATGGTTAGTGTAATTTATTGATTTTTTTTTCTTTTATGGTTCCTGCTTTTTCTGTTTTATCTCAGAAATCTTTGCCTAAGTCAAGGTCACAGAAAACATGTTCTTCTGGGCCTTTTTAGTTTTGCCTCTTATATTAGCTCTAGTATCTATTTTAGGTTAACAGGCCTATGGTACAAAGACCAATGTATGTCATTCCTTTGCCTAAGGAAGTACATTGCTTCAATGAATTTTATTGAAAAGACTATCCCCAAGAAATTATGTTGATAGCTTTACCAAAATCCTTGACTATATGTGTGGGTCAATTTCAGTTCTCTTTAGTCTGTTTCATTGATCTACTTTATCTTTATGCCAATAAGAAATTTTCTTGAATACTAAAAATTTAAAGATTCATAGAACCAGGTATTAAAAGTTCTCTAATTCACTCTTCCTATTCAAAAACATTTCAGCTATACTAGGTCCTTTGCTTTGCATTAAAATCAGCTTGATGGTTTTAACTTTTAAGAAAGCTTGCTAGGATTTTGATTGGGAGAGAATTGAGATCTTAGTAATATTGAGTTTTCCAATCCATGAACATGATTTAAGTCTTCTTTAATTTCAGCTATGTTTTAAGGTTTTCTATGTACAATTCTTGTGTTTTTGGTTAAATCTATCCCTAAATGTTTCATTTTTTATGATTCTGCAAATGATTTTAAATTTCAAATCCAATTGTCTATTGACCCTGACACATAACTTTGATGAACTTACTTATTAGTTATAGTGACTTTATTTGTAGATTATTTATAGAGTTTTCTATGCAAATGATTGTATAATCCATGAGGAAAGTCAGTGTCACTTCTTTTCAAATCTATATACATTTTGCATAATTTTCTTGCCATAGTGCTGGTCACCTCTAAGGCAATATTGAGTAGAGGTGGTGAAACTGGCATCTTTGCCTTGTCTTCTATTAAGAGAAAAATAATTGAGTCCTTCACCATCAGGTATGTGGTTACCTAAAAGTTGTCCAGAGATGTCCTTTATCAGTTTAAGCGCATTTCTACCTATCTCTCATTTCCCGAGAACATTTTTCAACCATAAATTGATGTTAAATTTTGTAAAATACTTTTTCTGCTTCTATTGAAATAATCAGTTATCTTTATTATCTGTCAGGATAATGACTTATACTGATTTTCAAACATTTAGAAAGCCCTTCTTTCCTCAGAGAAACCTCATTTAGTCATGATATAGTATTCCTTGTACGTATTGCTGGATTATATTTTCTATATTTTATTAAGATCTTTGCTAATGAGAATATTAAAGTATAATTTTTTCTATGATGTCTTTGTCTTGTTTTGGTATCAGAGTAATACTGGCACATTTTTTAAAAAGTTTGTGCATAATATTATTTTTCCCTTAAATGTCTGGTAAAATTCACCTTTGAATTCATCTGGATCTGAAGGCTCTTGTGGAAAGGTCTTTAACTACAAATTCATTTTTTTTCAATTGAATTTCTTTAATAGAAGGCTATTCAGTCTATCTATTTCTTCTTGAGTAAGCTTTAATAGTTTGTATCTTCCAAGAAACATGTTCGTTTTAGCTAAGTTATCAAACTTTTCAGTATAAAATTAACTGCAGTAATGCCTGTTACACCATCTGTAGGATCTGTAGTGGCATCTCTCATTCCTAATATTGGTCAAATGATATTTTCTAATTTTCTTTGTGATTTCTTGCTTACTCACAGGTTAGATATCTGTTGATTAATATTCAAATGTTTAGAATTCTTTCTAGACATGGTTCTGTAATTTATGCCTAGTTTAATCTAATCTTTTTTTCTTCTCAAAGCCACACTCTAAATATTTATATACATTGCTATGGAGTGAGCTCCAGAAAATAGAACATATTAAGTAAGGTAGAAACACAACTCGACTAAATTTTTTTGCTTAACAAACAACTGGGGTGTCTTGCATTCCTTTCTTATGACAATTTCCTGCTAGTCCCCATCCTCTTCCCAAATAGCTCCCCTTCAGGAAATATTTTTAAATGGAAGGAACAGAACCACAAAGTAAGTAAACAAAATGGTTACCTATGGAAAGGACTGAAGAGCCAGGTTGTGGTGAGTGGTAGAAATGGACTTCTCTGAATATACCTTGTTTTGTAGATTTTATTTTAGAATCATGATTATAAAACAAAATGCAATGAAAAGCAATATGATCACAAAAATCACACAATATTTTGTG
This sequence comes from Castor canadensis, assembly GCF_047511655.1. Lineage (NCBI taxonomy): Eukaryota > Metazoa > Chordata > Mammalia > Rodentia > Castoridae > Castor > Castor canadensis. Next base: position 78,628,969 of record NC_133399.1, on the reverse strand, counting down.
TTGCTTATAAAAGTAAACACATACTTCATTTGTAATTTCTTAAAAGTAGTATGTGGCTTAATTGGCAAACTAGTGTTTGTCTGGAATGCAGAGAATAGAGGGGATCATGAACTCTAAATCTTCAAGAGTATATTTTGTACTTGCTACGCAAGTGCTCTACCACTCGAGCTACACCTCCAACCCTTGTTGCTTTAGTTTATTTTTCAGATAGGGTTTCATGCTTTTTGTACACAGCTGGCCTCAGGCCATGATCCTCCCACCTCTGCCTCCTGCAGAGGTGGTATTACAGGCATGATACACAACACCTGAGTTGTTATTTGAGACAGTGTCTGCCTAATTTTTACTCAGCCTGGTTTCAAACTGCAATCTTCCCATCTCTGCCACTTGCATAGCTAGGATTACAGGTGTGCAACACTATGGCTGGGAAATTTTTATTTTTATAAAGAAATTAAAATGCCAGAATAAGTGCAATGTGAAATGTTAAAGATAACACACATGTGTTACAATTTTTTTATAAATAGTAGTTAAAATCATAAGGTCAGTAGCAAGACCATCTGAGTTAGAATTCTGGGTCTGCTACCTAACATCTATCTGATTTTACTCAGCTTATGATAGCTCTTTTTCTTCTTGCCTCTTTCATGTCACCTGTAAAATCTATTATTTTCTTTACTCAAGTAACTTTCTGTCCTTTCCACTGCAAAGCACACTGGTCTCAACCCCCACTTAACTTCACTATGATCTGTTGAAGAAGGCGTGGGTGCCATGATGGTGAGGACAGGTAGGAGACCCTAGGAATTACCTTTTCTTTCCATGCTGAATTAAGTTAATCTCCTACTTGCATTCACAGTAGTGGGGGAGGAAGTATTTCTTTCTAACTCTAAGGCCCATCTTTGCAAGCTCCATGAAGATAAACACAAGATTTTTAAAAACAGTGTCTAAAACTACAGTGATGGAGTATAGACCACTGGTTTTGAGAGGTTAGTGTGACTGTACAGGGAATTTTGTGTGGTAGGAGAATTGTTCTGTATCCTTGCTGTGGTGGTGGTTACATGAACTTATAAATTTGTTAAATTTCATAGAATACATAGCCCCTCCACCAATCTATTTCACTGTATGATAGTTTTTAAAAAGCAGAGTTGTTTCAACACTTAGAAAATTTCTCCTATGCAATGTGGGTAAAATTGAATTGAACAAAAATTTAAAAGTAAAAACTCTAGGCAGTCTTTCTTCTCTAGAACTTTACTCAAGAGTTATCCCTTCCACTTCCTTTAGGGTATTTGCCTTTCCTCCCACACAACTCTGCAAGCAGGGGATCCACCTGCTCAGGCTGCCTTCCTCACAAGTCTGCAGGCTCTCCATGGGCAACGTCCAGGCCTATTGGCCCCAAATCTCTGCATCAACAAATATAGCCTACTCTATTTTTCAAAACTCATTTCCTCAACATGAGATTCTGTTCTCAGGCAATTGTCATAGCAGGAAAGATCCCATAAACCCATGTTCACCAGGTGGAGGTGTTGAAGAGAGAGAAGTATCAGTCATGAGTAGGCAGATAATAGAGAAATTGGGGGCAGGGAAGCATTCACAATAACTTTCAACTCTTTCCTTATGGGTTCTGCCCATTCCATCCTCAAACTATACATAAACCACATCTGTTAGAGTCATTCTTATCTTCATAATAAGTCAAGTGCAGTGTCTCATGTCTGTCTATAATTCCAGCTACTTGGGAGATGGGAGTTAGGAAGGATGGCAGTTCAAGGCCAGCCCGGGAAAAAGTTAGTGAGACCCCATCTCAATCAATAAAGCTGTGTGACATAAGAAGCACCTGTCTTCAAAGCTATGCAGAAGGCATAAATAGGAGACTCGCAGTCCAGGCTACTGGGGCAAAAACTTGAGATTCAATTTGAACAAAATAACTAAGGCAAAAAAGGGCTGGAGATATGGCTCATGTGGTAGAGCACTTGTGTAGCAAGTGCAAGGCCCTGAGTTCAAATCCCAGTACCACCAGGAAAAAAATCTTCAGAATAATGGAAGAGGCTGTGCATGTGGGTGGGGGCAGGGGGAAATAATGGAACTCTTTTTACCTCCAGCTCAATTTTGCTGAACCTAAAACTGCTCTAAAAAATAAAATCTATTTTTTAAAAAGTTTTCCAAGACGTCTTAAGTATATATGCTACATAATAATTCTTCACCATAGTCTGGACAAAGATGGCATTATCATTTAGTAGAGTAATATACTTTTCGAACATTTATCATATGGCAAGCACAGTTCTAATTATTTTAGTTGTATTGTCACATTTATTTATCTAATGATCCTAATAGGTAAAAACTGTTAATATCTTGATTTCACAGGTTAGGGACCTGAGGCAAAAGAAGTCAAAGCAACTTGCAGTGAAAGACACAGAGGTGTGACACCCAGGTCTCTGGTCAAGACAGGCCTTGGTACCCACCTGTGGGCAGCGGACCAGCGCAGTCAGCACCAGGTGCAGAACATCCCTCATTTTCAGTCATCCCCTTCTTAGGCAGCACACAGCAGGTTACTACAAAAGCAAAATGCCAGTGTATAAAGACCTCATCAATGCAGCTTAGTGCAGGAGTTTTGACAGTCTAGCTGTGGGTTGGTCAAGGCTTCCTCAGGCTTGCGTCTCACTTCTCCCTCTTCCTCTGACCTGTCCTGCTTTAACCCCTGCTTTCAGAAGTGCTGATCCTTAATAAGCATCCTATACCACAAACTGTTTCTCAGCCTTGGCTTCTGGGAAGATTCAGGCTACAGCCCTTGCCAAGGTCACAGAGCAGAAAAATCTGATGTTCTTAATTACTATGATACATTTTTTCCAAATAAAAAAACACATCTAGAACTCTCCGGTAGCAATGGTTGAATCTATTACCTAAGAATATCTGAAATTTTCTTTTTAATTTTTATAATACCTTTATTGAGTTAATTACACACCCTAAAATCCACCCTTTCAATATATGTATATACATACAATTTGGTGTTTTTAGCACATTCACAAAATTGTGCAACCCTCACTGTTACAGAATTCCACAATATTTCAATAACCCCAAAGCAACTTTGTACCCATTAACATTCACTCCCCATGTGTCTTCAATTTTGGTCCCCTTAAACAATAATTCATGTGGTTAATCTATTCTTGCCCATTATAAAATTTACCTAACATGATCAAAGATACAAACTCTCCTAATTTACCTTCTTTTAAAGTATAAAATCCATAAATATATCCAACTTCTCCTTTGGTAATCTCACTCCTGGGAATTTACTCTAAGAAAAAAAGACCAAAGGTTTGGAAAGTGAAAAGGTTTGCTGCATCACAGCTTATAAAACTACAAAAACTAGAAACAAATTTTGGCCATTGTGGGTGACTGGCTAAGTAAATCATGCCACATTAACAAAGTAGAATTTTGTGCATCCATTGAAGACTAAAGAGCAACAAGGAAACCGTCTGGTATAACATCATGCATAAAAGCAGAATATAAACTTGCATCTACAACTATGTAAAATATGTACATATGGATAAGGATTGAAAGGAAATGGAGAAAAATGAAAACAGTTGTTGCAACAGGATGTTGGAGCTGTGAATTATTTTTGTTCTTCTGAGTTCTTTTATTATTGTCAAAATGTGGTCTTTACAATAAATTAGAATTGGAGGCAAATATGCACATATCTACTTTTGCCAGTAAAACTCATTTGTAAAGGGCAGTGGTATAACATATAATTCTTGCTCAAAGCAAGGACTTTGAAGTCACATAGACTTGGGTTTTCATTCTGGCTCTGATACCTCTGAGATGTGACATTGGGCAACAGCCTAACTCTGTAAGCCTAGTCTGTCACAACTGTTTGTTCATAGGGGCTAATCACACCATCTACCTCAGAGGGCTGTTATGAAGATGGAGATAGTGGTGCCTAGCAACACTTTAATAAATGGCAGCTGCTGTTATTTTTGTTGTGTTGATAATGGTGGTGAGAGTGACAATGGTGGCACTAAGAGGGCATATGGAAAAGGGGACAGAAGCTGTTTATGAGAACACCACTAACACTGAAAAAATACAACTTTACATTGAACACATAGGCAGAAGACTTTCTATTGACTAGTACAATTCAGACCAAGTAAGAATTGTTACAAAGGAGAGTTGAAGTTGGGGGCATTATCTTTTCTTGGCTGAAAACATAGAGAAATCTGTACCTATAACATATTCATACTCACAATTTTCATACACCTTGAAAATTTCATCCAGGAAACTCAAGTACCGCTAAGTTTGTGTGACTAATTTTCTTAATAACTACAAAGGCCTATTAACTCTCCTCATTCTTGTAATTGTTGATATTATCATTGTCAGTGACAAAGAGTGGGCGTGGCATGTTAAGTAACCCTATTCATGTATTTGTCCTTCCTCCTGTTACGGGTGAGCGGTCCCCTCAGAGGCCCATCCTTTCCTGGCACATAGGATACCAGCCTAGCCCCTCCTACTCGCTCAAGGATTATCAGTCACTTCCTTTCACCTTTGCATCAGTTTGTCCTTGCCCCTCACCATTTTATAAATACTACAGAATGTCTCACCTTAATTAAAATCAAAAGTTCTTGTATGATCCCCCATCTGTCTAGGTATAGCCCATTTCCTTGATCCTCTTGACAACAAAATTCATTGAAAGAGAGAGAATAGCAGAATGTTGTAAATTATTGAAGCTGATGATGTATGTTATATTATTTCTTGTTACTTAATTTGAAAAGATTATTGAACTATAATGGGTATACAATAAATTGTATATATTTCATATGTACACTGTAGTATTAGCACATAGATATACACATGAAACCATCACTACATTCAGAAATATGAACATATCCATTACCCTTGCAGGTTGTCTAGTGCCCCTTTGAAATTTTTCCTCCTGTTCTACCTCTCCAGGAAACCACTGATTTCTTTTTGTCACTATATATGCATTTACATTTTCCAGAATTTGTTTGTGTGAAATGGGTCTCACTATGTTGCCCAGGGTGGCTTCAAACTCCTGTGTTCAAGCAATCCTCCTGCCTCAGCCTCCCAAGTACCTGGGATTATAGGCATACACCATTGTGCCTGGCTTATTTTCTAAAATTTTTTATAAATGAAATCATTCATTGTGTACTCTTTCTTTTATCTGGCTCCTTTCACAAAGCATAATAATTTTGAGATTCATTCATGCTGTAGCATGCTCAACAGCTCATTCTTCTTTATTGCTAAGTATTACTTTGTTTACCCAGTCACCTGTTGATGGGCACTTGGGTTATTTCCAGTGTAGGTCTATTGAGTAAAGCTGCTATGAGCATTTATGTAAAAGTTTTTCTATAGACATATGCTTTCATTTATCCTGAGGAACTATCTAGATAGAATGAATGGGCCATATGTCAAGTGTGCATTTAAAATTTTAAGAAACAGAAAAACTATATTCCAAGACATTTGTATGATTTTATGTTCTGACAAGCAGTGTATGAGCTTGTTGATTTTAATCAACACTTGGCATATAGTCAAATTCATTATTTTTTTAACCATCCCAATAGGCACGGTTTCTCATTGTGGTTTTAATTTGCATTTCTTACTAACTAATGAAGTTGAGCGTCTTTTCATGTGCTTACTTGCCATTCACAAGCTTTCTTTGATAAAATGTCTTTATAGATCTTTTGCGTTTTCTTGAATTTTTCTGAGTTTGAGAATTGTTTTTCATCCTAGATGCAATTCCTTTATCAGATATAATTTTAAAATATTTTCTCCCAGTCTTCTAATTCTTAACAGTGTCTTTTAAAAAGAAGTTTTAATTTTGGCAAGCCCAATTCATCATTTTTATGTGTATCTTTTTTGGTATCATATCTTAGAAATCTTTGCCAGACTCAATGTCATAAATGTCTTCTCTTTTGTCTTCTAGAAGTTTTATAGTTTTAGGCTTTATGTTTAAATCTGTAATCTTTAAAGTCAACTTTTATGTATTATGTAAAATACAGATTGAACTTATTTTTTTCAGCATATGTATATTCAATTGCTCCAGTATCATTGGCTAAAAAAACTGCCCTTTCTCCCCAGAATTCTCTTTGCACCTTTGTAAGAAAAGTCAGTTGTCCATATGTGTGTTTATCTTTCTGGTAGTATTACGCTGTCTTGCTTACTATGCCTTTATAATAAACCTTGAAATCAGGTAATGTTAACCCTCCAACTTTGTTCTTCATTTTAAAATTTGTTTTGATTGTTTTCACATGAATTTTACAATCAGTTTTTAAATTTTTATTTATTTTGCTGGGCTGAGGATTGCATTCAGGGCCTATTCATGCTGGCTAAGCTCTCTACCACTGAGACACACCTCTAACTCCCAATTTATATTTTAAACAGGCTAAGATTATAACTATGAATATGTTAAATCTATAGGTCAATAGATTTAATTGACATCTTAACAATATTGAGTCATATATAAGTATGCTCCTGAATAAGGTACATTTCGACATTCATTTAGGTCTTTAATTTCTCTCCGCGGTGTCTTGTAGTTTTCAATAAACAGATCTTTCACCTCTTTTTCAGATTTACCCTGAAAGTATTTCATAGTTTTATGCTACTGTATTTTAATCTTTGATTTTGGATTGTTCATTGTTATATAAAAACAAATTTTTTTTTGTATATTGCCTTTGAATCCTGCTAGTTGTAGTTACCTTTTTGTAGTTTTCAAAAGTTTTTCTACATGAGACAGTGGTTTTTAAACTATGGTCATGGGCCAAATGTGGTCTGATGCCTGTCTTTTAAACACAGCCACACCCTAATGGTTACATATTAGCTACAGCTACTTTTGTACTGCAATGGCAAAATTGAGCTAAGTGCAACAGGGGCCATATAGACAAGCATATCATCTACAAATAAAGACAGTTTATTTCTACAACCTTTTACAAATGCTGAACAGAAGTGGTGAAAGCAAGCATCCTTATATCATTCCTAATCTTAAGAGGAAAAAAAGCACGCAGTCTTTTACCATTAATTATGCTAGTGTAGTTTTTTTTTTTTTCTATATTCCCCTCTATGACTAGATTACTGACAGTTTTTGAAAATCAGGAAGGGACATGAGATTTTGACAAATATGTTTTCCTTAGTTGTTGAAATTGTCATTTTTATTTTTGAAGTTTGTTAATGTGGTGATTTACATAAATGAATTTCAAATGTTACACTAGTCCTATATCCCTGATAAGCCTCAGTTGATTATGATGCATTATTTTTTTTTTTTCTATATTGGATGAGACTTGCTGAGGTTTGGTTTAGAGTTTTTCCATTTATCTTCAGGGAAGGAAGTAAAGGGTAATCCCAGCTTCTCAGCCATTTGTATAGAACTCCATTATTTCTTCCTTAAATAATTGGTAAAATTCACCAGTGAACTCATCTGGACCTGAAGTTCCTTGTGAAATTGTATTTGGGGTTTTTTTAACTACAAATTCAATTCTTTTGTACATACAGGGCAATAAGGGTCTCTAATACTTCTTGAATGAGCTTTTGTAATTGATGTCAAGTAATTGTCCATTTCATCAAAATTGTTGAACTTATTGGCATAAAATTGTCTATAACATTTCCTTATTCTTTTAATATGTGTAGAAAATGTAGTGATGTTACAAGTTTTGTTCCTGATACTGGTAATTTATGTCTTCCCTTTTTTCCAATCTGCCTAGCTACAAAAATACTAATTCTATTGATCTTTTCATTGATTTCCTCTATGTTTTTGTCTTCTATTAACTATTGATTTCTTCTCTAATGCTTATTATTTTGTCAACTTAGTTTAGGTTTAATATGATTTTTTCTGGTTTCTTAAGGTACAAGCTGAGGTTGTTAACTTAAGATCTTTTGTCTTTTCTAAAACAGGCATTTGGTCCTATTATTCCCTTCTAAGTACTATCTTAGTGGCATCATATGAATTGTTGATATCTTTTCATTTTTATCAGGTTCAAAATATTTGCTTACTTCCCTTTTGATATCCTCTTTGACCTGTCTGTAAAATCAAAAATATTTGGAATCTGATCTTCCAGTCACTGATTTTTTTCATTATTGTTTCTTTTTTGAGACAAGATCTTGCTATATAGTCCATGCTGACTTTGAACTCACAACACTTCTGCCTCTATCTCTCAAGTACTAAGATAACAGGCACATGCCATCATATGTGAATCTAATTTAATTCCACAACAGTCAGAAAATATACTTGGTAGGAAATCAATCCTTTAAAATCTACTTGGAATTATTTTATGAGCCAGAATAACATCTATGTTGGTATATTCCATATGTACTTGAGTGTATATTTTAATATTTTCAGTTAAACGTTCTATGACTATTAATTAAGTCAATAGATTGATAGTGTTGCTTAAATCACCTTTATCCATGCGGATTTTCTGTCTTGATGAACATCTTCTCGAAAAATTGTAACTTCATCATTAGTTTATCCATGGTAACATTCTTTTACTCTGAAATCTACTTTCTTAGATATCATTCTGCCCTTTGATTAGTGTTAATCAAACTTAGCATATCAAGCAAACTCCACTCTATCCAATCTCTACCTTTAAATTTAGGTCACTTACATTTAATACATATTGATATAGGTAGGTACAAATGTGTCATTTTCTCATTTGTTTTCAGTTTGTCCCATCAGTTCTTTCTTTCCTCTTTCTTCTTTTTCTGCCTTGACATAAACTAGCATATTTCTATTTCTCCTCTCCTAGCATGTTTGCTATTATTATCACTCAGTTTATTTTTATGTACATTATGAATTCTATACTATGTAGTTATTATTTTAGTTTTAAATAGTCAATAATCTTCTAGAGAGTTTTAAAGCATTTCTAAGACCTTATATATTTACCCATATGATTACTGTTTCTTTTTCTTTTTTTACTTCTTTTGGATTCATCTTTCCAACTATTACCATTTTCCTTCTATTTGAAGGATAACCCTTATTATTTCTTATTGTGTGAGTCTGAATTCATTCAGCACTTTAATATCTGAAAAAAATCCTATCACGCTTATATATTTAAATGATAGATAGTTTTACCAGGCACATAATTCCAGGCAGTCAATTTTCTTTAGGATGTCAGATTTCTTTAAAAATGTTACTCCAGTGTTTTATCACTTTCATTGTTTCTAGTGAGAAATCTCACCTTTGATCTTTTTCATGTATTTTACTTTACCTGCTTTTAAGATTTTCTCTTTATCACTGGCTTTGAGCTGTCTGATTATGTTGCTTTATTGTGGTACTCATCATATTTCTTTCACTTGAGGTTTATTGAACTTTTTGAATCTCTGAGTTTAGAATTTTTAGAAAGCTTAGAAATTTTTTGACTATTATTGTTTCTTCAAAAATTTTGTTTACCCCCCCTCCCTTTTTGGCACTCTATCACTTAAGCCATTGCTCCAGTCCACTTTGCCTTGGTTATTTTAGAGATGGGATCTTGAGAACTATTTGCCCAGCTGGCCCTGAACCATGATCCTTCCATCCTCAGCCTGTGAGTAGCTAGGACTACAGACATGAGCCACCAGCACCCAGCTCAGCCCTTTCTTTTAGTTACATATCTACAGGCCACTTGTGTTGTTCTATAGTTCACTAGTGCTCTGTTCATTTTTCAATTATTATTCTCTTTTCCATTTGTATTTCATTTTACATGATTTCTATTATTAAATATGACAGCTAAAATTGTTTTTAAAATCTTAGAAAAGCATGGGCATAAATCTGCATGCTCTTGGATTAAGTAATGATTTCTTGGCCAGGACACCAAAAGCACAAGCAATCAAAGAAAAAATAAATAAACTAGACTTCATCAAAACTAAAAATTTTTGATGGATATGATGATGTGAAAAACAACCAATAAAATGGAGAAAAATATTTGCAAGTCACATATCTAATAGGTCAATTGAATGACATCCCATCTCAACAAACAAGCCAGGGTGGTGACTCATGCCTGTGGTCCCAGCTAAATGGAAGGCAGAGGCCTCTGTCCTTTCCATCAAGTCATCTTTCATCTATGTCTTTAAGTAAGTCCAAAGAAGAGTGAAAAGCCAAAGTTACATGTGCATGTGTCACCTGCCCACCTCCCATGTGGACATTATGGGCTGGATAAGAAACTTCCTACTGGATAATCCAAGATGGCGACTAGGGCACAGAAGCAGACAGTGTGAGCTCCATAAATCAAAAATCTTACTGAGATGCTGGAGCCACACTTGATGAAAATAAAGCACTAAGAAGAATCAAAACTTCAATACCCTGAAACCCTAGCTCATGGTAAGCGTCTCCATGCCACGTTACACTGAGAAAACAGGAGGGCTCCTGCACCACCAGACACTGGCTCCAAACCTGCTTGGGAGACATTGGGCAGACAAAACAGGTGAGCGTCAAGCATCATGTGGTATTCCCCCAGCAACCCTGGGATAAACCAGCCCTACAAAAAAAAAAACGAACAATAAACAAGAAACTGAAAACTAACACGCAGCAGAGGGGCAGGGTGCTGTAAGCACACCAGAGAAGGGGGGAGGAGCAAGGACATGATCTCTGTGCGAACTTTCAGTAAACAAAGGCTAGAAATAAGGATGGGCCAACAGCGGGCCAGTGATAAGCCGCTGCCTGAAATAGGGGAGTTAGCAGTCCACAAAGCTCATCTCCTGAGCCAGCAAGCAACATCCAAAGTCAAATGACACTACAAAATTGAAAAACAATCAGCAAACCATCACAACATGCTGACAGCAGGGGGCTGGCTGATGGATCACTGACCTTGCCCCAGAGAAAGGGGGCGAGGCAAAGAAACAAGCCCTGAGTAAAACAATACAGCAAAAACCCAATTCCAAAGAAGGGCAATTGGTGGACTACAGAGCTGATCTCTGGAACCTGAGGACAACATACAAACTTAAACTGCCATGCCTCACTGACCAAGCAGCTGCCACTGAAAGACAAGAAAAACTGGAGAGACTCCCCAACTACCTGGAGAAACTATGACAGAGCCTCTGCTTAAATACCAACACCTAGGACTGGATGCTGAAGGAGTAACACCAGAACCACTAACACTGAAATTCTATTGTTCCTGAACCTGGAGTTTTTTTGTGTGTTTGTTTGTTTTGTTTGTTCATCTCTCCCCATTGATTTCTTTGGTCTTTTGTTTTGTTTTGTTTTGTTTTGCTACTTTTACTATTCTGAGTTACTTAATACTAAATTATACACAGACCAGGGATAGAAATAGCATACATACACTAAGCTAAAAACCCAATACACACACAAAACAAAATTAAACCAAGGGAAAGGAAACAGGTGACTGAAACCACCAATAGCCTATAAGAACATAGTTACACAGTACCAAGTGGAGCGATGGGAAGACGAAAAAGGGATGGAAACCATTCTCCCCCAAAAAATAATTTAATACAAGATTCAGAGGGAAATGAAGAAAATGGACACCCAGTTCTAGATGCCAACAAAACAAAGATAAATGATGTCAAGGAACCCAATAATGCCCACAAGAACAGCCTCAAAGAAGAAATCCTGCAAGTAATCACTGAGAATCCCATGGAGTTGTTACCAGACATGGTCAACCAAAACGTACAAGAGACACTCAAGAAATTCCAAGACACCAAAAATAAAGATTACGAGAAGACACAGAAACAAATAAATGAGCTCATAGGAGCCCTAAATAAACACCAAAGTGAAACAGAGAACACTATAAATAGAGAGATAAATGAATTAAAGATGAAAACTAACAATATTAAAGAGGCAATGACCCATGATATGGAAAACCTCAGAAAAAAGAATGAAACAGAACTACAAAACACAATGGAAGGCCACTCCAGCAGACAAGAACAAGCAGAAGACAGAATCTCAGAACTTGAAGATGAAATGGAAATTAAAGGAAAAACTGAAGAGCTATTAGTCAAACAACTCAAGACCTGTGAAAGCAATATGCAAGAACTCACTGACTCCATCAAAAGACCAAATCTGAGATTCATGGGCATTGAAGAAGGAGAAGAGGTACAAGCAAAAGGAATTTGGAATATATTCAACAAAATAATAACAGAAAATTTCCCAAATCTAGAGAAAGTTATGCCCATTCAGGTACAGGAAGCCTCCAGGACACCAAACAGACCTGACCAAAATAGAACATGACATATTATCATTAAAACAACAAGCACAGAGAATAGAGAAAGAATATTGAAGGCTGTAAGAGAGAAAAAACAAAGAACATACAAAAGTAAACCCATCAAAATCACAGCAGATTTCTCAATGGAAGCCTTAAAAGCAAGAAGGGCATGGAGTGAGGTATTCTGGGCACTGAATGAAAATAACTTCAACCCTAGGATACTCTACCCAGCAAAACTATCATTCAAAATAGATGGAGCAATAAATCTTCCATAATGAACAGAAACTAAAATAATATATGACCACCAAGCCACCACTACAAAAGATTCTTCAAGGAATTCTGCACACAGAAAATGAAAGCAAACAAAACCATGAGAGGACAGGCAGTACCAAACCAAAGGAGAAGAAAAGACAAGGAATCAGAGAGTAACACTGATTCAGCTGCACACAATCAAATCTTTAAACAACAAAAACAACTAAATAACAGGAATCACCACATACCTATCAATATTAACACTGAATGTTAACAGACTTAACTCTGCCATCAAAAGACACCATTTGGCAAACTGGATTTAAAAGGAAGATCCAACAATCTGTTGCTTAAAAGAGACCCATCTCATTAACAGAAACAAGCACTGGCTTAGGGTGAAAGGCTGGAAGATGATTAACCAAGCCAATGGCCCCTGAAAACAGGCAAGAGCAGCAATACTTATCTTGGACAAAGTAGACTTCAAACTTACTTTGACCAAACAAGATAAAGAAGGACATTCCATACTAATAAAAGGTGAAACACAACAAAAGGAAATAACAATGATCAACCTATATGCACCCAATGTCACTATACCCAATTTCATCAAACATACTCTGAAGGACCTAAAAGCACATATAAAATCACAGTTGTAGTGGGAGACTTTAGTACCTCCCTATCACCAATAGGTTATCCAAACAAAAAAAATCAATAAAGAAATTTTAGAACTAAATCACACCATAGATCAAATGGACCTAGCTGATGTCTACAGAATATTTTATTCAACTTCTGCACACTCTACATTCTTCTCAGCAGCCCATGGAACCTTCTCCAAAACTGATCATATCTTAGGGCACAAAGCAAGCCTCAGCAAATATAAGAAAATAGAAATTACACCATGCATACTATCTGAAATGGACAGATTTCTAGATACATATGATCATCCAAAACTGAACCAAGAGGAAATTAATCACCTGAATAGATCTACAACACAAAATGAAATTGAAACAGCAATAAAGAGTCTCCCAAAAAAGAAAAGTCCAGGACCTGATGGATTCTCTGAATTCTATCAGACCTTTAAAGAACTAATACCAACTCTCCCTAAACTTTTCCATGAAATAGAAAGGGAAGGAACACTGCCTAATTCATTTTATGAAGCCAGTACTACACTCATCCCAAAACCAGACAAAGACACCTCCAAAAAGGAGAGCTATAGGCCAATCTCCTTAATGAACATCAATGCAAAAATCCTCAATAAAATAATGGCAAACCGAATCCAACAACACATCAGAAAGATCATTCACCACGACCAAGTCGGCTTTATCCCAGGGATGCAGGGGTGGTTCAATATACGCAAATCTATAAATGTAATACAGCACATTAATAGAAGCAAAGACAAAAACCACTTGATCATCTTAATAGATGCAGAAAAAGCCTTCAACAAGATCCAACACCACTTCATGATAAAAGCTCTAAGAAAACTAGGAATAGAAGGAAAGTACCTCAACATTGTAAAAGCTATATATGACAAACCTACAGCCAACATCATACTTAATGGTGAAAAACTGAAATCATTTCCCCTAAAATCAAGAACAAGACAAGGTGCCCACTATCCCCACTTCTATTTAACATAGTACTGGAATTCCTAGCCAGAGCAATTACGCAAGAAGAAATAAAACGAATAAAAATAGGTAAAGAAACAGTCAAAATATCCCTATGTGCAGATGATATGATCCTATACCTTAAAGACCCAGAAAAACTCTACCCAAAACCTCCTAGATACCATTAACAGCTACAGCAAGGTGGCAGGATACAAAAATCAACTTACAAAAATCATTAGCTTTTCTGTACACCAATAACGAACAAACTAAGAAAGAATATATGGAAACAATTCCATTTACAATAGTCTCAAAAAAAATCAAATACCTAGGAGCAAACTTAACAAAGAATGTAAATTACCTCTACAAGGAGTACTACAAATTCCTGAAGAAAGAGATCAATGAAGACTACAAAAGGTGGAGAGATCTCCCGTGCTCATGGATTGGTAGAATCAACATAGTAAAAATGGCTATACTACCAAAAGCAATCCACATGTTCAATGAAATTCCCATCAAAATCCCAATGTCATTCATCACAGAGATTGAAAAATCTACCCTAAAGTTCATTTGGAAACACAAGAGACCACAAATAGCCAAGGCAATCTCAGCAAAAAAAAGCAATGCTGGAGGTATCACAATACCGCACTTCAAACTATATTACAAAGCAATAGCAATAAAAACAGCATGGTACTGGCACAAAAACAGACATGAAGACCAGTGGAACAGAATACAGAACCCAGATATGAATCCACACAACTATACCCACCTTATTTTTGACAAAGGTGCCAAAAACATACAGTGGAGAAAAGACAGCCTCTTCAACAAATGTTGCTGGGAAAAGTGGTTATCCGCCTGCAAAAAACTGAAACTAGATCCATGTTTATCACCCTCTACTAGTATCAACTCATAATGAATCAAGGACCTTAATATCAGACCCGAAACTCTGAAGTTAGTACAGGAAAGAACAGGGAATACTCTGGAAGCAATAGGTATAGGCAAGAACTTCCTCAACAGAACCCCAGCAGCTCAGCAACTAAGAGAAAGGATGGACAAATGGGACTACATAAAATTACAACAAAAGAAATGGTCTCTAAACTGAAAAGACTACTCACAAGAGTGGGAGAAAATATTTGCCAACTATACATCAGAGAAAGGACTGAAAACCAGAATATACAGGGAACTCAAAAAATTAACCTCTCCCAAAATCAGTGAACCAATAAAGAAATGGGCAACTGAACTAAACAGAATTTTCTCAAAAGAAGAAATTCAAATGGCCAAAAAACACGTGAAAAAATGCTCACCGTCTCTGGCCATAAAGGAAATGCAAATCAAAACCACACTAAGATTCCATCTCACCCCTGTTAGAATAGCTATCATCAAAAACACCACCAACAACAGGTCTTGGTGAGGATGTGGGGAAAAAGGAACCCTTGTACACTGCTGGTGGGAATGCAAGCTAGTGCAACCACTCTGGAAAACAATATGGAGGCTTCTTAAAAATCTAAACATAGATCTGCCATATGATCCAGCAATCCCTCTCCTAAGGATATATCCAAAGGAATGCGACTCAGGTTACTCCAGAGGTACCTGCACACCCATGTTTATTGCAGTGCTAGTCACAATAGCCAAGTTATGGAAACAGCCAAGATGCCCCACTACTGACAAATGGATTAAGAAAATGAGGTTTTTATATACAATGGAGTTTTACTCAGCCACGAAGAAGAATGAAATCTTATCATTTGCAAGTAAAGGGACGGAACTGGAGAACATCATCCTGAGCAAGGTTAGCCAGGCTTGAAGACCAAAAACCATATGTTCTCCCTCATATGTGGACTTTAGATCTAGGGTAAATGAAGCAATGTTGTTGGACTTGGGTCACACACTAAGGGGAGAGCACATACAGGAGGAATAGGGATAGGTAGGAAACCTAAAACTTGAAAGTGTCTGATGTCCCCACTGCAGAGGAGCTAATACAGTAACCTTAAAACGATAGAGGTCAATATGGGAAGGTGACTGGGAAGTAGTGAAGAGGTCAAGTATAGATGAATCAATTCAGATTGTAATACACTTGTGCATGGAAGCAATGCTAGGAATCTCTCTGTATAGCTATCCTTATCTCAACTAGCAAAAATGCTATGTCTTTCTTATTATTGCTTATGTCTACTCTTCAACAAAATCGGAGAAAAGGGCAGAACAGGTTCTGCCTGGAAGCGAGGAGGGTGGGGGGAGTAGGAGGGGGTGGGGGGCAGGAGGAAGAAATGGCCCAAACAAGGTATGCACACATGAATAAATGAATAAAAAAATAGGCCAATTATTAAGAATATATAAATACTCTCATAACTAAACTGTAAAAAGTTATAATGCAATTAAAATGAACAGTGGATTTTATCTTAAGTCTATTTTGTGCTGCTATAACAGATTGGGCAACTTATAATAAATTTATTGTTCCAGGATTCTAGAAACTAGGGCAGTCCAAGATTAAGGGGCCAGTATCTGCAAGAGTCTTCTTGCTTTGTCCTCCATGGTGAAAGGTCAAAGAGAGAGGGTAAGAGAAAGCAAGAAATGCTGAACTTGTCCTTTTATAAGGCACTCACTCCCACAATAACATTAATTCATTCACAAGGTCCCAGCCCTCATAGCCAAATAACCTCTTACAGGTTCTACTTCCTAAGGCTGACACACTGGGGATCAAATTTCTAATAAACAAACTTCGGGACCACAGTAGATTTGAATAAACCTTTTCCCATAGATATACAGATGACCAATGAGCACATGAAAAGATGATCAACTTCATTAGTTATTAGGGAAGTGCAAATCAAAACAAAAATGGGATAATACTTCATACACACTGGATGGCTATAATTTAAAAAGAAAATAATGTGGAGAGATTGGAACTCATATTTTGCTGGTACAGATGCTTTGAAAAAGTCTGCAATTCCACAGAAGGTTAAGTAGGAAATTACTGTATGATCCAACTATTCTACTCCTAGATATACAGCCAAAAAAATGAAAACACATGTCATTCAGAAACCTGTACACAAATGCTTATAGCAGCATTCTTCATAATAGCTAAAAGTAGAATTTACCCACATATCCATCAATTAATAGATAAACAAAATGTGGTATATCCCTACAATGAATGTTATTTGAACATAGAAAGGAATTAAACAGAGATAAATGCTACAGTGAATGAGTTCTGAAAGCATTATACTAAGTAAAAGAAGCCAGAAACATATAAGGTCACACACTGTATGATTCTATTGTATGAAATATCTAGAACAGATAAATCCATAGAGACAGGGTTCTAGGGTCTGAAAGAGGAGAATGGGGAGTGACTATTGATGAATTTATTTTGAAGGTGATGAAATTTTCGGTAATTCTATAGTGGTGAAGGTTGCACAGCCCTGTGAGTAAATGAAAATCACTGAATTATACACTTTAAAAGAATAAATTTTATGGTATATGAAATGTACCTCATTTTCAAAATAAAATACAAACTAAATCTTATTACATTCATACATAAATCCTCCAATGGCTTTCCATCACCACACTTAAAATGCCAAATCCTTTCTTACTGTATGAAACTTTAAATGATCTGGCCCCTGGCTTCCTCTGCAATGTCATGTCCTATCGTTCCTCCCAGGTTTCTCTGCCCACCCTGCCATAACCCTACCCCTGACTCAAGACCTTTGCATTTTCTCTTTATTTGGAATATTTTTACCCAAAGTTTTTCATGGCTTATTTTCTTACTTTACTCTGGGATCTTTCGATTATCACATTCTCCAGAAGACTTTTCCCTCCATCCTATCTATTAATCTCTAGCCCTTTGCCCTACATTATTTTTCTTCCTGACTACCATTACCTGCCACTGTGTAATTTATACATCTGGTTATTGGCTGACCTCACAGAATATAAACTTTATGAGGGAAGAGACTTTTCTTGTGTTTTGTCTACCTTTGTATTCCATAGCTATTTTCTGTACATGAGCCCTAACACATATGCAGCATTTATTTATTGAGTGAAATAATGAAGAGAAGAATACAATAATAGAATGAAAAATATTTTCAATATAATACAAATGCTTCTTTTAAAAGAAGCGTGGCATAATTCATATAATTTAGCAAATAAGGTTCATGTCCACTTAAGACAGATGTTGGAGAAGGGGGAAAAGATTCAAAATTTCACAACTTATGTCAATACTAAGGGGTGCATATAATATAATATTCTTTGTGTAGTGGGATACAGTGATAAGATTCTGAATACACAACCTGAGATGAATGTTGAAGCTAAACTGCTCTGTATGATGAATAATAAAAAAATTAATTTACTTTGAGTGTCTGAAGGAAGAAAACCCCAAGAAATAAAAAAAAAAAAATAGGCCCTCACAAAAAAATCAAGGACCTCTATAATTAAAATGACAGCTTGGGGCAAAATGAATAGTTTGATGTCAATTAATCTATTTTCTGGGCTGTATACACTGAAAGACTTTCATTCTGTTTTGAAGCAAAATAAAAGGACTCTGAACTAGAGTGAGTTTGCTTTGACACTGTACAGAGAGTTGGAAAGATTAGGGGAAAATAAGCAACATAGGAGGATGCTAGAGTTGAGAAAACAAAAAGATATCTGGTAAGAATCTGATAAAATAAGACAAAAGGTTCTTCCAGGAACTGAAGAAATAGGTGAGTATAAAAAGTCAGAGTGTCCCTAGGAGATAGCAGGATTCTTGGAAATTCAATACCAATTTTATTCAAAAAGTGACCACAGCTGACCTATCTCAAGAATGAAAAAAGCATGGTTTAAATAGTACCTGCATTTCTCCTTCCCCCCATTAAGAAACTGATGAGCTGAACCAAATCTACCCCAGATGTGTAAATCTCAATACAGAAATACAAAGCACCCAGGAAATAGTTCTCCCTCAAAAGCCAACTCCACCATAAGGGATCTAAACTACAGTAAAGTAGAGAAAATATCACATATTGAATTCAAAAAGAAAATAGTAAGAATGACTAATGAGCTCAAAGAAGAGACCCACAAGCTACTGTCTGAGCTCCAGGAGGACATGAATAAATAACTAAAAGAGTTCATAGAGAATCAAAAAAACAGATGAATGAAATTAAGAAGGCCATGCAGAGTATGAAAGAAGAAATCAATAAAGATATAGAAATCATGAAAAATAACCAATTTGAAATGAACAGCTCAATAACCCAAATAAAATCTCAATCAAAAGTTTGGCAAACAGAGTGGAGTAAGTTGAAAAGAGAGTATCAGGAACAGAAGATCAAGTAGAAGAATTAGATAAAATAGTCAAAAACCATGAAAAAATGTTAAGAAAATATGAATGGAATGTGCAAGAAGTCTGGGACATCATTAAAAGACCAAATCTACAAATCATGGGTATAGAAGGAGAAGAGATACAAACTAATAGCATAGACAGCTTATTCAATAACATGACAGCTGGAAACTTCCCCAACCTTGAGAAAGGGAGGGATATCCAGTTTCAGGAGGTTTACAGAACACCAAACCATCAGGACCAGAAAAGAAACACCCCAGACATATCATAATTAAAACACTCAATATGCAGAACAAAAAAAAAGAATTCTGAAAGCTGCAAAAGAGAAAAGACTGGTCACATATAAAGGCAAACTCATCAGAATAACAGATTTCTCAACACAGACTCTAAACACAAGAAGGTTATGGGAAGATATATTTCAGGACTTGGATGAAAACAACTGTCAGCCTAGACTAGTCTATCCAGAAAAACTATCCTTACTAATTGAAGGAGAAACAAAAACCTTCCACAACAAGCAAAAACTAAAGGAATTTATGACCATCAAACTAGCACTGCAGAAAACCCTTAAAGGACTCATACACAGAGGAAGAAATTACAGTCAGACAGGAAAATGTCAGAAAGAATAAACCCTTTTGACCAAGGAGATGAGTAAATGAGGACTAGGGGAAAAGTAAACACCAGGGGAATAAAAATGACTAGAAACACCACACACCTCTCAATAGTAACATGGAATGTTAATGGCCTCAATGCCCTAATCAAAAGACATAGAATAGCAAATTTAGTTAAAAAAAACAAGACCCAACCATATGTTGTTTACAAGGGACATATCTCACAGAGAGAAATAAAAAGAGTCAAAGGGTAGGAAAAGGTTTCCCAAGCAAATGGACACCATAAACAGGCAGGAGTAGCTATTCTTATATCTGACAAAGTAGACTTTAGACTATAGTCAGTCAGAAGAAATAAGAAGGCCACTTCATATTAATTAAAGGAACAACTCATCAAGAGGAAACATCAATTCTTAACATATATGCTCCAAACATAGGGATTCAATTACATCTTAAAAAACACTAATGGAGTTACAAACACAAATAAACCCCAGCACAGTGATAGTGGGAGACCTGAATACCTCACTGTCACCAAAAAATAGGTCATTCAGGCAAAAAAATCAACAAAGAAACTTCAGAAATAATCCAAATGTTAGACCAAATGGACATAATAGACATCTACAGAGTATTTCACTCAATCACCATGCAATACACATTTTTTTCAGCAGCTCATGGATCATTCTCCAAAATAGTTCATATTTTAGGACATAAAGCAAGTCTTAACAAATTTAAGAAAATTAAAATAACCCCCCATATCATATCAGAGCCCAACAGAATCA
The DNA here is from genome assembly GCF_047511655.1 of Castor canadensis. NCBI lineage: Eukaryota > Metazoa > Chordata > Mammalia > Rodentia > Castoridae > Castor > Castor canadensis. The sequence continues at coordinate 78,608,338 of NC_133399.1, read as the reverse complement.
AAATAGAACTCAATAACAAAAGAGACCATAGAAGATATTCAAACACATGGAGACTGAACAACACAATGCTGAACAACCAATGGATGCTTGAAGAAATAAGGGAAGAAATCAAAAAGTTCCTAGAATCTAATGAAAATGAAAATACAACCTACCAGAATCTGTGGGACACAACAAAGGCCATACTAAGGGGAAAGTTTATAGCTATAAGTGCCTACATCAAAACAAAAACAGAGATGATGCACTTTAAGCTTCTAGAAAAACGAGAACAAACCAAACCCAAAACTAGCAGGTGGAGAGAAATAAAAAAGATCAGTGCTGAGATCAATGAGATGGAGATTAAAAAAAAAACTATTCAAATAATCAATGAAACAAAAAGTTGGTTCTTTGAAAAAATTAACAAGATTGACAAACCCTTATCAGCCAACAGGACAAGACACAGGAGGGAAAAGACCCAAATTAATAAAATCAAAGATGAAAAAAGAGACATAACCATAAATACTAACAAAATCCAAAGGCTCATTAGGGGAATACTTTGAAAACTTATATTGAAGTAAACTGGAAAATCTAGAAGAAATGGATAAATTTCTAGATGCAGATAACCAGCCAAAATTGAACCAAGAAGATATTAACCACCTAAATAGACCTATAATAATCAATGAGACTGAAGCAGCAATAGAGTCTCCCTACAAAGAGGAGCCCAGGTCCTGATGGATTCATGGCTGAATTCTATTAGACCTTTAAAGAAGAACTAATACCTCAAACTCTTTCAGGAAATAGAAAGGGAAAGAGCAGTACCAAACTCAATGAAGCCAATATCACACTCTCAATCCAAAACCCAATAACGATGCAACAAAAAAAGAGAATTACAAACCATTATCTTTAATGAATATAGATGCAAAAATTCTCAACAAAATACAGGCAGAATTCAACAACACATCAAAAAGATCATACACTTTGACCAAGTTGGTTTCATTCCAGAGATGCAAAGATAATTCAATACACACAAATCTATAAATATAGTACACCATATAAACAGAAGCAAGAACAAAAATCATATGATGCTCTCAATAGATGCAGAAAAAGCCTTTGACAAAATTCAGCACCCTTTCATAACAAAAGCTCTGAAGAAACTAAGAATAGAAGTAATGTTCCTCAACATAATAAAGGCTATATACAACAAACCTATAGCCAACATTGTACTAAATGGAGAACAACTGAAACTGTTCCTGCTAATGTCAGGAACAAGACAGGGATGGCCGCTTTCCCCACTCCTATTCAGTATAATTTTGGAATTCCTAGCCAAAGCAGTAAGACAAGAGCAAGAAATAAAAGGGATTCAAATAGGGAAGGAAGAAGTCAAACTATCCCTATTTGCAGATGACATGACCCTATATCTAAAAGACCCTAAAAACTCTACCAAAAAACTCTTAGAAATGATAAATTCTTTTGGCAAAGTAGCAGGATACAAAATTAATATACAGAAACCAGTAGCTTTCCTACATAACAACAATGAACAAACTGAGAAAGAAATCAGGGAAATAATACCATTTACAATAACCTCAAAAAACCCAAAATGCCTAGGAATAAATTTAATGAAGGAAACCAAAGACCTTTTCAATGAAAACTATAAACCACTGAAGAGAGAAATCGAAGAAGACAGCAGATGATGGAAAAATCTCTCATACTTGTGGATTAGCAGAATCAACATTGTGAAAATGGCCATACTACCAAAAGCAATCTACATGTTCAATGCAATCCCTACCAAAATTCCAATGACATTCTTCACAGAGCTAGAAAAATCAATCTTAAAATTCATATGGAAACAGAAAAGACCTCAAACAGCCAAAGCAATTCTAGCAAAATGTTCAATGCGGAGGTATTACAATTCTTGACTTCAATCTATACTACAGAGCCATAACAATAAAAAGAGCATGATATTGGCATAAAAACAGATATTAAGACTAATGGATTAGAACAGAAAACCTAGACATAACCCACGCAGCTACAGCCAACTGATCTTCAACAAAAGAGCCCAAAACACACGATGGAGAAAAAACAGCCTCTTCAACAAATGTTGCTGGGAAAACTATATATCCACATGTAGAAGACTGAAACTAGATCTCTGCCTCTTACTCTGTACCAATATGAACAAAAAGTGGATCAAAAACCTTAATACAAGGCCTGAAACTTTGAAATAATTCCAAGAAGTAGTAGGAAATACACTGGAACAGATAGGCATAGGAAACAACTTGCTAAACAGAACTCAAAAGGCTCAGCATCTAAGAGAAAGAATGAACAAATGGGACTGCATCAAACTAAAAGGCTTTGGTATACCAAATGAAACAGTCACCAGACTCAAGAGGCAGCTCACAGAATGGGAGAAAATCTTTGCCAGCTAGTCATCCAATAAGGGACTAATATCCAGAATCTACAGGGAACTCAAAAAACTCAACCCTCAAAGAATCAATAGCCCAATGAAGAAATGGGCACATGAACTAAACAGGGAATTCTCAAAGGAAGAGGTTCAAATGGCCAGTAAATACATGAAGAAGTGTCCAACTTCCCTGGCTGTAAAAGAGATACACAGCAAAACTACACTAAGATTTCATCTCACCCCAGTTAGAATGGCCATGTTCAAGAGCAAAAACAACAACAAATGTTGGCAAGGATGCGGTGAAACAGGATCCTTTATGCACTATTGGTGGGAATGCAAATTAGTACAACCATTATGGAAAGCAGTATGGAGAGTCCTCAAAAAGCTAAAGATAGAACTGCTGTATGATCCAGTGATATCGATCCTGGGCATATATCCAAAAGAACATACATCAGGATACAACAGAGACACTTACATAACAATGTTTATCACAGCATTGTTCACAATAGCCAAGCTATAGAAACAACCCATATTTTCTACAACTGATGAATGGATCAAGAAAATGTGGTATATATGTATATGTACTCAGCCATAAGGAAGAAAATGTTTGTAATAGTGGAAATATACTATGGAACTCAGGGAAGGAGGGAAAGAAAAAGGGAATGATAGAGCATCCACAATATTGTAAAGCATAACATCTGTGAAGGTGGAGGATATAAGTACATGCATTGAAAGCTGTTGAAAAATGGAGGATGAGAAGTAAAGGATAAGGAAGAGTAATGGAAGAGGTTGAATGGACCTAAGTAAAGTATACTCACAGTGGGGAATACATTGAGAAACCCTTTAGAACATCGACTTAGATATTAATAATGAAAGACAGAACTGTAAAACAGACACAGTGTGTGGGAGGGGTCGTTGGAGTCGGGAGGATGAAGGAAGGAGATTAAGATGAGGGAATATAGTTGATAGACTTCATATACTTATACAAAATGGACCAAAGAAACCTCTTGCAATTGCTTTAAGTGGGTGGGGAGGGTACCAATGTAAAATATAAGCCTATTTGGAACTGTCACAAAAATTCCCCCTGTACAATGAATATATCCTAATTAAACAAAAGAAACTGATGGAAATACATAATCACAGCCCTGCTCCTTGAAAAAGTCACAATTTGATGTAGACAGGAGTGCATGGGAGCTGGTCTGAGGCTGTAGAACAATGTTGATAACAAAGGTGAGGCTTCCACCTCTGCCAGAGGTGTTATCAGAAAGGATACAGATTTAGATATCCTACCTTTCAAAAAAAACAAAAAAGAGAAATGTAGAATCCTACTAATTGTATACTAGTCTGTTCCTATTAGTATTTAACAATCTATTTCAATGCTTTGGACCAGACATAGATAAGGTATATCCTTGATTTGAAAATAATAAATTTAAAAGTACTATTTTACTTGTTTATTATCAAATATCTAAAACTAAGCACATAGACCAGCAAGGAGTAATTCAATTTAAATCAGCATTGTTTTCTACTTGGGAAACAGAGCACAAAACCGTGTTTCATGTTCCAATTCATAGCAAGAAAACAGCTTAGAATAAAGGAAGGTCAAGGTAACCACTACTCCCCACCAAAAGTTCAGTCATCCTGAACTGGATAACACTCAAATGAATGCTACTCCAAATACCACAGTCCTTTCTATGAGTAGAAAGGCCTTGGGTCAAAAAAGAACTGTTGAAAAAAATAATCTATCATTCTTAAGCTATGACTCTCCTTTCCACTTCTCACAACAGAGCAAAACTGAAATCAAGATGCAAAAACATAGCTCAGAATGCTGCAGCCAACTGTCTGTTTTTTCACAATCTGCCCACACCTTATACAAACACGAAACAGTGTAACTAGCTATAGTCAGATACTACAGGAAACAGAGCAAAAGAAAAACCTCAAACATCCGGCCTTCATCTTTCTTCTACATGAAGTGGACTTTTCTTCATGACTATAAAAGTCTCCTCACAAGAAGTCAAGATCAGGCATGATGTCAGAGAATGACCAGGTTTAAAATGCTTTTTTTCAAAATATTTTTCTGATAAAAACACATCTCAAATATTGGAAAAAGTATGTTAGTAAAGGGGACCAATACTTGACAAATTCAGTTCAAATACTACAAATTATATTAATGTGTGAACAGTAAGACATATACAGGGTTCAATGTGAGTGTATACTCCTCTGGGTCTTTTAAAAAGCCATTCAGCTGTTTGTGGTAGTAAGGATAGTATAGTTAGTTAGACCGGGGTAAAATTGCTCTTGTCCAAAATAACAACCTCAGAAGAACAAAAGACTCCTGGGTTGCAGAACATCAGCAGCAAAGAGTGTACTTTTTCACTCATGGATCTCTGGGAAGACAATGAATGAAGGCTTTGACCTGAAACCAACTTACTCTGTGCTTAAAATGACAGCTTAGGGCAAACTGAAGGGTTTGATGTCAATTAATCTGTTTTCTGGGCTGTATACACTGGAAGATTTTCATTCTGTTTTGAAACAAAATAAAAATATCTTAACTGAAGTGAGTATGCTCTGACACTGTACAACAAAAACTTGTATATTAACCTAATTTCAAATTTTAGCATGTCAGCCTCACAGACTATACTTTTAAATCTAACTTTTAGTATACTTCAGTGGTTCTTACAAATGTCCGTACTTTGATAATGAAAGATAGTAATAATGACAACAGGTACCTTTTAATAAATGCTCACTATGGTCCAGGACCTATGCTAAACCCATTATGTTAGTCAAGTCTTCACCACTGGAACAACCCTATATGCTAAGCATTATTATTGCCAATTTACAGATGAAGAAACTGAGACTCAAGGAGATTAGATGAACTGTGCAAAGTCATATAGCTAAGTAAGAGAGAAAAGACAACTCAAACCCAAGTCAGCCTGTGATTCCTCCCCTTTTCTCTTACAATCTGCTATCCTCCTACCTTTCTCCTTCCTCTCTTTTTCTGAGTGTTCAGGAATACTTCACGATGAGCTCCTGCAATTCATTCATTCAATAAATACTCAGAGTGCTCTCCTTAATACTTTACTCATTTGAAAAGATTTATTGAGATTCCACTGTGGACTAGGTACTGCACTATGTGCTCCTGATTCATCAGTGAACAACATAGACGAAAATCCCAGCCCTAGTGAAGTTAAAATTCTAGAGGGGGCAAAAAGATAATAAACACAATAAATAAATATAGTGATGGCTCAAAGATAGTAAATACAAAGGGAAATACAGGATGGGGAAGAGGAATAGCAAATGTAAGGGTGCATGTATAAGAGTGCAAGTTCAAATGCTATGAAAGCATAACATTGGAGCAAAGACTTTCTAGAATGTGATGGTAGATTTCATGCACCACCATGACAAGGCTACTAATCTAGGTGCTACTGTGAAAATATTTTGGAGATGTGATTATAGAGTTTAGGAACTGCGTCCACATACCTTGACTCTAAGTGAAGAAGACTACCCCCAATGATCTGAGTGGGCCTTGTCTAATCAGTTGAAATGCTTTAAAAGCAAAATTAGAGGCTGAGGGTGGGGGTCAAGTGGTAAAGCATCTGACTTGCAAGTGCAAGGCCCTGAGTTCAAACCCTAGTACTACCAAAAAAAAAAAAAAAAGCAGAACAAAGGAAAACAAGCAGAAGTAGGGATCTCTGAGGAAGAAGAAATTCTGCCACAAGATTCCAGTATCCGCTCCTAACTTAGAAGTTCCAGCTGATATGCCTGCCCTACAGCTTTTGGACTGGCCAACTCCCACAACTGTATATGCCAATTCCTTTAAATAAATCTCTTAGCACCTCTCATCTCATACATGTGTATATCCTTATTTCACAAAAGAGAAAGCTGAGACTCAAGAAGGTAAGCCTACTTGTATGAGATTACAAAATTAATAAATGGCAGAGCTGGATCTCAAGCTCCCATTCCATCTTTCTCATCAACAATAACAATTTTTTTAAAAAAAATAATTTATAACTACCTCTAAGTGCTCACCTCCTAGTCCCCATTTACTCTTTAGGCCTTTTCAATTCTGACATTCTCCTCACTCCTGAATGCAAACGTTTTGTTTCTGGGGAGGTGGGATGAGAACTGTAGTTTTCCAAGAATTACGCATATGAAGACCCAATCAGTCAAGCAGTATTGGGGAGACTTCTCATTTCTCCTTCAGTAAGCATCCTCCTAGATTCTGTCTTCAGGCACATTAGCAACAATCAGTTGAAAAGATCAGGAAAAAAAAAAGATGCTTATTAACAAAGCACAATATTAACAAAGTACAAAACTATGTAGGAACGATTTGTTAAATACAGCGTGCGTGGGTTTCCAGAGTGAAATATTTGGCATCCTACTCTATGGTCTTAATTTCCCACTAACGTCTCTGTGAAGAGAAAAAGAAAAACAACAAAAAAGTCACCACACCAATAAAACCAAGGCCGTCAACCTGGGTCATTCGGGGAGATTTCCCACAACTCCAAGGATGGTGTGGCTAAGTGACAAGAGGAAGAGCGAACCACCGGTGCTGGGCCTGCCTGAAGTCAAGAGCAACGAACTCTCTCCCAGTTCAGAAAAGCTAGACATGTCTCTCTGTCGTGGGTGGTGCTTTGTTTTTGTTTTTGTTTTTTTTTTCCTCACCAGAAAAGTATAAGCTGGTCCCGGTACCCTCCCAGCCAGTCTGCAAACCCCTTCCACCTTAAGCTTCTCTCAGACTCAGCCAGCCACTAACAAACACGCTTCCGGAACCGCCCCGGAAAGAAGTGGGGCTACCCGGGTCGCGCGCGGTTCATTCTGGGAATTGCAGTCCGCGCTTGGCGTGCGCAAGCGCAGTAAAAAAAAAAGCGGGGAGGGGCGAGAGCAGAGCCGAATGGGATTGTACGTTAATGGTATGACGTACTTTGAAGGGTGTCAGAAAATCGGGCGTGTGGTTACGAGACATTTCACCCAGCAAGGGTGATCGCGATGAATTCCTGCCACACAGGGAACAAAGTGCGACGTTCTTCGTCTAGTTGTAGAGCTGAAATGGATTGAGGTAGCCCCCAAGTGGACAGAATGAGGTGACAGTCTGTTTACAAACAAGCTATGAAACTATGACGAAACACTGTAGAGCCAAGGAAGAAGATAAGACGTCCCAACGAGTCAGAGACAGAACAGAGCTCAATAGCATTCCCCTCGGGAATATTGAAAATTGTTGGCCTCTTCAAAACGATTTTTTTTAAATGGAAGCTAAAACTGCATTTTGCTGGAACCATACACAGCAAAAGGTTAGGATTAATGTTCTTTGAATGAGGGAATTACATCTTTATACACTTTTGGTATTTCTTGTTTACAAGGACAAAGTGTTCCTTTTGTTAAAAAAGATTATACGTGCTCTTCATATAAAAGCATGAGGAGCAAATTTTTAACACCCCGGCATCTACCACAATGCTTTGCAATATTCACTTTAGATCTTTCCGTCTTCCTTCCCTTCCTCCTTTTTTTCCTCCCTTTTTCTTTGAAGAAGAAAGGGAAAGATTATTAAGATCTTTAGTGTCCAATTGTTGCTAGTATGTAAAAATACTGTTGATTTTCAATGTTTAACCCATTTATTATTTCTGCTAGATTTTTCTTAGGTGTTTGAGGTATTATTTATATGGACAACCATGTCATCTACAAATACAGTTTTATTCTTTTCCAATGTGTATGTTTTATACATTTTTCTTGCTTTATTTCAATAGCTACGGCTGTGAGTATGTTGTTGAATAGAGGTGGTAAGAGTGGACATCCTTGTCTTCTTCCTCTGATATTAGGAGAAATCCAGTCTTTTGCCATTAAATATGAATTTAGCTATAGTTTTTTTCAGACCCCCCTTGTCAAATTTAGGCTTTTCCATTCTGTGTTTAGGTTCCTGAAAGTTTTTATCATGTATGTGTTTAAATTTTGTCAAATTCTCTTTGGGGCAGCTATTGAAATGATTGTGTTTTTTCTTCTTTTGTTCATTGATATGGTGAATTATATTGCTTGATTTTTAGATGTCAAACTGACCTTGCATTCCTAGGACAAATGCTATTTGGTCATCACCTGTTACCCTTTTACTCATTGCTGGATTTTATTTGTTAATATTCTGTAGCAAATTATTGTTTCTATGTTCATGGGGGATATTGGCATGTAGTTTTCTTTTTTTTTTTTTTTGAAGGTCTTGTTCTAGTGTTGGTATTAAGGTAATGTTATTTTCATAAAATGAAATGAGGCAGAATAAATAGATGAGATGGGAAATTATCTTATTTTAATAAATATTTAAAAGGATAAGAGAACAAGAAAGTAAAAAATTCAAAAGCCAGAGCAGCTAGACCCCTCACATCTCCTTTAAGATGTTAAGTTACAATAGTTACATAAAGAGATTATCTGTCCTTGGGTAAAGGAACAGAAAGAATGAACCACATGTCTAGAAAAGGTAAATCCTAAAACTCACCTATTGTCCCTGTGTTTTGGGTGTGCCTAGATGACATCTTCATGTTTTAGCAGCCAGTTTTGCCACCCAGATCCACTGTCTTAATGAACAGAGGGTTCTAGACATGTCTACTGAGTATAAGAATACAAATAAGGATCACCATTTTGAGTGTTTATTTCCATTTCCTAAATGGGGAGCAGGAAATGTTTCTCCTTTTCCCCCACTTCTCCCACCTTCCTGTTTTACTAAATTCCTTTCCTAATAAACTTCACCATCACTTTCAATAAGCCTAAATTCTTCCCTTGCTGGACACAAGGACCAAAGTAGATACCTACACTGACTTTCTAGTAACAGAAAATACTCTTCCTCTTCTGTTTTCTTGAGTAATTTGTATACCATTGGTATTTATTTTTTCCACCAGTAATGTCATCTATGATGGTTAATTTCACATGTAAACTTGGCTAGACCATAGTACCCAGATATTTGTTCAAATATTATTCTAAATGTTTATGTGATGGTATTTTAAAATGAGATTACTATTTAAATTAGTAGACTTTTACTAAAGCAAATTACCTTCCATAATGTGGGTAGTCTTCATCAAATAAGTGGAAGGCATTAATGGGAAGAAAAGACTGACCTTCAGAGATTAGTTACTTCAGAGATTAGTATTTTTGTCAGTGTGACCAAAATACCTGAGAGAACAATTTAAAAGAAGGAAAGGTTATTTTGGCTCATGGTTTCAGAGGTTTCAGTCCATTGTCCTTGGCTCTATTGATTCTGGACCTGTGCTGAGGCAGAGCATCATGATGGCAGGAGCATATGGAGGAAGAGGCCATTTGCTTCATAGCAGGCAAGAAGCAAAGAGTAAGAACGACTGGGACCAGTTATAACACACACACACACACACACACACACACACACACACACACACATGTTCTGTGACCTACTTCCTCTAACCAGATGCTACCTCCTAAAGTCTCTAGAACCTCCAGAAAACAGTGCCACCACCTAGGGACCAAGCCTTCAGGACATGAGTATGTGGGGGACAGTTCCTTTTTAAATTATAACACCAGAGGAAGAAGAGAATTCGGTCAGCAGATTGGCTTTAGACTTGAACTATATCTCTTTCCTGAGTCTCTACCCTGAGATTTTGAACTTACTAGTTTATAAAAATTGAGCCAGCCAAATCCTTAAGATAATATTTTCTCTCTGTCTCTCTCTCTCTCTCTCCATACATCCCCTTAGTTCTGTTTCTCTGCAGAATCCAGTCTAATATATCATCTAAGCTTGGTGTTTTTTAGGTGAAAGGTTTTCAACTACAAATGGGTTTCTTTACTAGTTACAGGACTAACTGGATTAGTCCTTTTGAGTGAGCTTTAATCGTTTGTCCTTTAGAATTTTTGTGCATTCATCTATATTGTGAAATTTGTGGACATAAAGGTGTTTGTTACAGTCCCTTACCATCCTGTTAATGTCTTTAAGTTCTATAGAAATGCCCCATTTTCATTCCTGATATTAACCATGATAAGAACAGCTCCTCCTCCACATGCTCCCATCAACCATGATGGCTGGCTTCACCATAGGCCCAAAGTCAATGGAGCCAAGGACTGAATGGACTGAAATCTCTGAAACCCTGAGCCAAAATAAATTCTTCTTCTCTTTTTTTTCAATCGGTTAGAATTCGTAAAATTTATTAATTTTTCCAAAGAGCCATCTTTGGTTTAATTTATTATCTCTCTGTTTCTATTTTATCAACTTCTGATGTCTTTTTCCCCTTCTATTTGCTTGGGTTTAGTTTACTCTTTTTTTTTCTAGTTTCTTTAAGTGTACACTTGGATCAGTGATTTAAGATCTTTCTTTTTTTTCTAATATAAGCATTTAATGGTATAAATTTCCCATTATCCATTGGTTGCTATGGAGAATCCCATTAATTTTAATGCATTGTGTTTTCATGTTCATTCTATCTGAATTATTTTCAAATATTCCTTATAACTTCCTTCTTTGACTAGTGGGTTACTTAAAGTTAAAGTTTTATTTGCTACAGAAGTTTATCTTACCTTAACTAACATACTCACTATTCCCCTCCCTTTTTTTAGTCAGATTATCACTTGGGCTGTTGGATTAAATCAAGTATTTAAAAAGATATTTGTGACGTAGTCTTACAAATTTAAGGAAATATATGTATATGCTCTTCACATACAGAACTTATCTGGGTAGAAAATTTGAGTTTTACTCCACTATTTTAGGCATGTCTGATTTTTATTCTTCTGTAGATAAAAACTACAAAACCTACAGTGCTTTCAGTTTTTCTCTTTTTAAAATTTAATTTTGATTGACATATATTAATTATACACATTAATGGAGTTCAGTATGATATTTCTGTACATGCATACAGTGTTCACTGATGGAATCCAGGCTCCCTTTTCCTCTTTCCCCACCCTTTCAAACCCCTGGGAATCACTGTTCTTTATTCAGGTTGACGTTTTCAAGCTTCCTTATATGAGACAGACTGTGTAGTACTTGTCCTTCTGTGTCTGGCTATTTTACTTAAATGATGGTCTCCAGTTCCATCCATTTTGCTGCAAATGACAGGATTTCATTCTTTATAGCTGAGCAATCAGAATATTTTTCTTTATCCTTAAAAATTGGAGCATTTTACAGTGCTATGTAAAGGTAAAGTTTGTTATCAGGAATTTTTTAAATGTAAAACTGTATGACCTTTTTATCTATGGGAATGTGTGTTTTCAAACTATCTATCAGGTCCTTAATTTTTACTTCTTTTACACTAGTTTTTGGATCTTTGGGAATGGTTTTTCATTGTTCTCATAATTTAATCTCTTTTACTTTTCCCCTGTATTCTTGGAGAGCTTCTACATAATTGATTGTATTTCTTTAGAGTGGATTCTGTGCTTTATATAATTCACTTTCCTTCCATTTAATTTTCTTTTTCATTGAAGTATAGCTTATACATGGTGAAGGACATACAAGCATGCAACTGCCACACTTGTCAAAATTTGAACATTTCTAGCATCCCAAAGTCTCCTTTCAAAACTCCCTAGTCAGTATCCCAAAAGACACCACTCTTCTAACTTTTACTGCCTTAGATTAGTTTTGCTTGTCCTTGAACACACTTTGTCAGGTGTTGCTTCTGCACGTGGTATTTTCAAATTGTTTCAAGTGGTTATTTGTAGCTGTTGTTCATTATTTTTCATTTGTAGGTAACATTTGGTTGTTAACATATCTTGATTCATTTATCCATTTTACTCCTGTTGGATATTTGGGTTGTTTTTAGTTTTTGTTTATTTTGAATAAAGCTGTGGTATTCTTTTATTGTTCATAAATATATTACTCATTCCTCTTAAATACCTAATATGTTGCTGAATTGTAACATATAACAAATGCAACTTTAAACTCAGCTGCTATTGTTGTCTTTGTTTTCAATTTTACTTAAATTCTTGTTAAATTTCATCCAGCTCTAATCTAGACCCACAGCTTTGTTTTGGGTATTAATACATATGTAGATGGCCAAATTTCCTACAAATTATTTCCACATGCTCTGTATTGAGTGGAAAATTCCTCACAGATCCTAACAAATGGTGGGTTTTGTTTTGTTTCTAAAGTTACAATGATTTTTCATCTTGTGAATTTTCATTAGTGTTGAAACAGAACCTGGGGATTTGACTAACTGAAACATCTTCAGCTAGAAGCCAGATTTTTGTCTTCTTTTGCCTGTCATAAAATGTTTTTGCTTTCTCCTTGTTTTATTAATGTTCTATACCAGGTTTGTTTCTTCTCATCCCCAGGCCATAAAATTACAAATAGCACTATAATGTGGGTTCCATCTCCTACCCCCTTGTCCCCAGTGCCTCTTAGCCCTGTGAACCAGGCTTCTGTACAATTTTATTCCAGTATCCAAATAGACCCTGCCATGTTCCCCATGGACTGCTCCATCAACCTCTGCTGGAACAACAAATACATAGACAGAGACATCTCTATGACCCTACCAAGCTCCAAGAAGTTGCAAGATGAGACCTCCACCCACTAAAATCAGTACTGGTTTTGTTGTTCTGTTAGGAGGGAATATGGAGGTGGTACCATTTTTAAGGAGACATGGCAGACAAAGAAATACCAAGGAACAGATAGAATGTGGGGGGTGGATTGGGCTCACCGGGAAAACCAGATGAACCATGGAAATAAAAGCTGAGCTCAGGGGATGTTCCATGCACACAAGCGTGCATGTGCATGTGGGTGCACACACACACACACACACACACACACACAACATTGAAAAAGAGACAGCCAATCAAAAGTGGCCTAATCCAAGGTATAAAACCTATTGTCAACCCTGTCTTGGAACACTATGCTCCTTTGCATAGCTGTCCATCATTCTGTCCCCTTTCAATGATGTTTTAATAAATCTTTGCTTTCTCCTAAAAAAAACAAAAAGAGGAAGGAAGGAGGGAAGGAGAGAAGGAGGGGGGGCAAGAAGGAAGAAAGGAAGGAAGGAAGGAAGGAAGGAAACAGAAAGGGGAAAAAAGAAAAAAAGAAAAGCTTTTTTACTTCCTTGGCTTTCTTCTCTTACTACTCTTTATTCTTCTCCAGAAAGTCTCATCCACTTCCTTGGGTTTGGCTAAATATGGTTGAACCTTTACTTAGTAGTTCCATCCCTGCTTTTCTCACATGTATATCCATCTGCCTTCAGAATAGAACACCTATCTTCACATTGCTGCACATTTTCTCAATTTATCTGACTTTTCAAACCAATGTTACTATCTTTCCTCCTTTGTTCCTTTCTGAGATTGACCCCATTCATGAAATTCAGTTATCTAAGCCATTACTCCAGGAAATGTTCTAAGCTTCTCTCTTTTACATTCACATGCACTATGTTCTATGAATTCCAATTCTTTTCTTTCTTTCTCTTTTTTTTTCTTTCTTTCTTTATTTCTAACAGTACTGGGGTTTGAACTCAGGGCTTAATGCTTGCTAGTTAAGCACTCTACTGTTTGAGCCATGCCTCCAACTCTTTTGTGCTCTGGTTATTTTGGAGATAAGGCTTCACTTTTTGCCTAGCCTTGTCTGGATAGTGATCCTCCTATTTTATGCTTTCTGTTGCCGCTGGGATGACAGGTGCTTGCCACTATGCCCAACTTTTTTCCGTCGAGGTGGAGTCATAAACTTTTTTGCTAGGCTGACCTGGAACTGTAATCCTCCCAATCACAGCTGGATGACAGGTATATAACCCGGCACCCAGCTTGAGATAGGGTCTCGCTAACTTTTGCCTGGGCTGACCTTGAACTTTGATCTTCCCAATCTTGGCCTTCCCAATCTTGGCCTTCCCAATCTTGGCCTGACTCTTGGCATGAGTCACTGTTGCCAAGTTGAATTCCATTCTTAAGTAACTCTTGATATTTTCTCTCCCTTTCCTCTTTGCTGCTATCATAGCCTTACCTCAGAACCTTGCTTACACTAGTGCACTAGCCCATTTATTCACCTCTCTGCCTTATTCAATCTCAAATTATGAACAACGTTCCATCGAGTGTGCTCCTAACCTTCCTGACTGTCCAACTACTCTTCCACTCAACCCTACTTCATTTCCTAGGTTCCAAATACACTAAAGTACTAATGGTTCTTTAGACAAACTATGTTGCTCAGTAATTCCATGTCATTGTACATGCTGGTCCACTTTGCCTTAAATACCTGCCTCCCACTGCTCGTCCATCCCCCAGGTAAATTTCATAACATTCCATGGATTCGAGTATCCTCATTTTATGAGCCTGTCAAATTTGTACTTGATATAAATATTCTTGTGTGTTTTATTTTTGTTATTCTAAAGGAATCCAATATTTTAGTCAATGGCTGGATTCCAGTGCCTGGAATTTAGTTATAAACAATATTCCACATTATGTTTAGGTTTATAAAGCTACTAAATGTGCATTAATTACCATAAGAATTGTTTCATTAATCATTTACAAAAGTAAGATAACCAATCATAGAATCCATGTCAAAAACCAAAAGCTACTCTTGGCTTTATCACTTTTTGGAAAACAAAGATAGGAGAAGAGGAGAAAATGTATTTGATGTCACCATTTATACCTTAAGATTAAAATGATTAGTCATGTATTTCATAATCTTATACAATTTCTTATGAAAACCTGTTTCTTGACTTTAAACAATTCTTTTAAGTTTGAAAATTGAAAAATGTATTGCATATATGAATGTCTTAATAACTTTTGACAAGAAGACTTTATTTCTTTTCCATGAATAGAAGACTCTCACAAGAGGGAAAACCTCCTACTTAAATAGAATGTAGTCCAATTAGTTTTGTTGAGACTGTGCCTTAACCTAATTAATCAGTTCCTTCAAGAGGACGTGAGGAATGGATTCTGATTAGGCAACCACTTGGGAATTTGAATCTGCAATCAACAAATATATAGATGGAACCAAAGGATAGGATATTACTCAGAGAATTCAGATAAAACCTAGGAAATTCTAAGAAGAAAAGGCTGAAAATTTCTAAAACTTAAATATAAACAAATAAATATGGAGTCCAATATAGAGCATCTGGCTTGTGATTTTTTTTTCTTCAGGTACTTAAAATTTCACTATCAAGGTCTGGGAATGTAGAACCATGGTAGAGCTTAGCATGCATGAGACCCTGGTTCAATACCCAACACTAAAAAAACTACATGCATGTAAAATTTGAATACTAGTAGTATGTATGCCATCAATAATATCTTTATGCTATTGGTTTACTTGGATTTATTAGATTGTTACATGACTAAGAAATTAATAATGCTTATAACTAATAAATATGTAAAGTGGCAACAAATCACTCTTGATTGTCTATACCAAGAGAGGGAAAGGTTGAGACGAATCCTTCTGGTTAGGCAGACGCTGTGGCCACATTTCTAGTTGACAATGGCACCATTCTCCAGATCCAGGTGTCACTCAGGCATCTGCACTGCAGAGAACAGTTGCCATCACAAATAAATTCTCTAATGAAAAAGAAATTTCATACAAAACAGTCATGTTGTCAGTACAACAATAACCACGCCTGGTGTAATATAAATACTGTTGCTAGGGTGCCTTTTGCTTTTGAAAGCCCAACAACTATCAATCACGTACCATGGGCAGGAGTTATGTGCTAAATGATATGGAGATGTGGCTCCTGACCAGGGCATCTCAGATGCAGTGGTTGAGATACTACTGCAAGGGACACAAAAGCCCTCCTGTGCATGCAAGGAGTTTCTCAGTCAGTGGATACCAGGGAGGCAACTATTTTTCTGGTCACATGACTCTTACTTTTTAAGGGGTCATGTCCTCAAAAATACTGTGGATCACAAAAGTGAATAGGGTGTGGTCTCTGTCCCTGAGAACACATTTCTAAAATATTCTGGATATTATAATGATGCATCTTAGTAAGAAATTAGGAATGCCTATTCCAATTTTTTTTTTTTTTGGCAGCACTGGGGTTTGAACTCAGGGTCTCCATGATTGCTAAACAGGCACTTTTGCTGCTTGAGCCAAACCACCAGCCTTTTTCTAATTCCAATTTAACAGAAGAAACTGGGTTTCAAGGAGATTAAATAACTTCGTTACTGTAGGTGTACCATAACAAATCATCTTTGAATAAAAGGCTAAAGGTCAGTTTTCCTACATTGAAATCTACTTTTTCATTTCTCTTACTAATTCTTCAGTGTCTTAAATTCATGAAATCTTTTTTTTAATCCAAGATATCAAAGCACTTTGATTACATTACTCAAGGCTTTTATCTGTGCCTAGTTACATTTTAGTTCTTTTCTCAGTTTGATTGTTCCAAAACTAATTTTGCACTGAGAACTTTATTTTAGTGTATCTCATAACAAAGTAGACTGTGCTTAAATGACTTCACTTAACTAACTCTCCAAGATGACCTGTACTACCCATAATCTCAATAAAATATCTGGCTAGTGCCATTGGCCTATGCATGCTTTTCTCCAATAAGTCAACTTCCTTGCTCTTCCAATAGTCAAGGAAAGTTTCCCAAGGCAATTATGGTTGTCCACAAATCCACTGGCACCATTTGTGCTTATTGTTAACATGTAATTTCATTAAGCTTCACATGAAAAAATCAAGTAAGACTCTAAAAACAAAATATTCTTTCTGTTTCTGTGATAAGCAAATGGAGTTCTCTAGGGAAAAGGCAAGAAAATAATGTGGCTAAAGAACGTGCACTTGGCTGCTTAAAAACAATAAAACTTTCAATCCATTAAAAAAAAAAGACAAGGGCTAGGGGTATGGTTCAAGTGGTAGAGCGCCTGCCTAGCAAGTGTGAGGCCCTGAATTCAAGCCTCAGTACCACCAAAGAAAGGAAGGAAGGAAGGGAGGAAGGGAGGGAGGAAGAGAGAGAGGGAAGAAGGAAGGAAGAAAGGAAGGAAGGAAGGAATATAGTTAGCAGATACATATGTAGAGAAAAGCTTTTGGCTCTACTTATAGAAACATTGGTAAATGAGTATATGTTTATATATTTTCAGTTAAATTGTATTAGTATGCATTTTAATATTTGCAACTCTCCACTGTTACTCACTTTTATAATTAAACAACTACCAATGTTGGCCATATTATATAAGTGAGCTTTTACTATATTTTTTGACATAATTGAAAATAGTCTTCAGGAATTCAGAAATTAGGATTGACGTTCACCTTGGATTAAACATGTAATGTTGATTACCTCATTGGATGGTTTGCCTAATTTTTATTTTCATGTTTGACT
Organism: Castor canadensis; assembly: GCF_047511655.1. Lineage (NCBI taxonomy): Eukaryota > Metazoa > Chordata > Mammalia > Rodentia > Castoridae > Castor > Castor canadensis. The sequence goes on along the minus strand of NC_133399.1, from coordinate 78,590,758 downwards.
TTGCAGGAACTATTTTCAGGTTAAATTCTAAATTAAAAAAAAATCACTCACTTTTTTTAAACCTTGCCCTAAAAGATCATCAGGGACAGAAACTGATACATTAATAAATTGAGAGCCAGTCTGAATTAAGTGAAACACTAATTTCATTTCCATACTGCACCAGCTATAAAATCTACAGTCTACTTCAAGAGGCTGAGCTTTGAACATACTGAGCTTTGAACAGCCATTAAGAAGGGCTGATGGGTCTGTATGCATTTCACCCACTGAAATTTACCAAATGTAAATATAAGTAGCCAATATAAACAGCATCACTAGCAATCTTACAAATGCAAATCAAAATAACAACAAGTGCCGTGTTTCACCTATCAGATGGCAAACTTTTAAATGAATATAATGTCCTGCATTAGTTAGAATGTGGAAAGATGGACGCCTTTCACACTAACAGTGGGGAAATTTATTGGTACTCTTTTTCAAGGAAATGTGGCATTTATAATTTAAAATTATAAATATTCTTCAACTCAGATGTTCTTATTGTTATTTATCCTAAAGAAACATTTCACATGTGCACAGAGACATGAATAGTGATTTTCATTGCTTCATGGTTATAATCATGAAAAGTTGAAAACAGCCTAAAAGTGAGCAACAGGAAAACCATGACAGACGTTATCACACACCAATAGAATGGAATGTGCTGCAACAATTCAACAGAACAAGTCAAATATAACAAATGCAAAGTTCTTGAGGGCATAGAATTCAGTGGGCGGGGGGAGGAGAATAAGCTGAAGAGTAACATACATAGGGTGATGCTATTTCACAATGTCCTGTAAAGGTCCATGTGATAACCTTTAAGGGGTGGGGCCTACTGGGAATCTTTGGGTCACTGGTACATCCTTGAAAAGGATTGTGGGACCCAAGCCTATTCCATTCTCTCTCTCTCTCCCTCTCTCTCTCTCTCTCTCTCTCAGTCTGCCTGGGGTTCAAGGCCAGCCCAGGCAAAAGGTTAGTAAGATCCCCATCTCAACCAAGAAGCTGAGCACGAGGGTACATGTCTGTAATCTCACTATGTGGAAGGCATAGGTAGGCAGATCACATTTGCCATCTGGGCAAAAAGTGCAAGACTTATCTGAAAAATAACCTAAAGCAAAAAGGACTAAAGATGAGGCTCAAGTGATAGAGCATTTTCTAGCAAATGCAAGGCAGAGTTCAAATCCCCCATACCGCCAAAAAAAAAGAAAATTGTACCAATTGACATGCACAGATTTTTTTCTTGCCATTATTCCTTAAACAAGAGCAGTAAGATAATGGTTTAAAGATGATTTAAAGTACACAGATGGATGTGCAGAAGTTCTATGCACCTATTACACCATTGCATATGAGGGACTTGAGCATCTGAGGACTTTGGTATACATGGGCTCCTGAGCCAATCTCCCAGGGGTACTGAAGAACGACTATATGTGGAAATTTCTAATGAAAACCTCTCATGGAAAAGTGATATTTGAGATGAGTAGCTCTTCTCAATATTATGTGACAGATCAATACACTGATGTTCTGAAAGCCAATTTAAATTTAAATTCAAAAATTCTATGATCTGTACTGTTTGCAGGTTTTCACGGTATTTTAAGATGAATTGTATCCCTCCAAAATACATGTTGAGTTCCTAACCTCCAGTGTCTTTGAATGTGGTCTTATTTTCACTGCAGGTACAATTAGTTAAAATGAGGTCATCCAGAATTAGGTGATACTAATCCAAAATGACTGGTGTTCTTATAAGAAAAGAAGAGAGGGGATCACTGGTTTCCTGGTCCCCCTGCATTCCCCAATATGCAGTCTTTCTCTTCTCTACAAATAAATTATCTACAAATAAAATCTTTCCGACCTCAAAAAAAAAAAAAAAGAAGAAGAAGAGAAGAGATACAGAGACCCTTGGGGAGAATGTCATGATGACCATGAAGGCAGAGATTGGAGTGATGACATGTTTACAAGCCAAGGATTGATGGCCACTACTAAAGTCAGGAATCTCAGAGGGAACAAAGCTCTGAAGACACCTTGATTTCAGACTTATGACCTCAAGAATTCTAAAAGAATAAATTTCTGTTGTTCAGACAACTAGTTTGTGGTATCTTTAATGGCAACCCTAGAAAATTAGTCCATGTGGCATAAATGCTTCCATGATAGCCAACAGGTAAGAGGAAGTGGGAAGGAACATGTATAGTGGCCCTCACAAGCCAATGCAAGCTGAGCAGCAGATTCTAGGCTTTTCCACAGCATGGAGATTTCTCAGGTTGTTCAGCCAATTTGATGTAGGTTTGAATAAGAAACTTCAATCTAGAATTTTCGTCCATGGTCATTGTCTTACATTGTATGCTCTTTATCTTTTAAAATCTTCATCCTGAGCTCAAGGAATACTTAGCCTAATTCAATTCTAGAGAAACAAATGAGATCATTAATGCAAAAGTCCCTGATAACTAGTCAAATATCAATGAAAACATGAGGAAATATAGCTCAAGTTATTCTGCTGAGATGAATTCTTATCTATATTCAGACTTTCAGTTTTATAATTGTTCAGCATTGATCTATCCTGGATCAAGAAAGACAAATTGTGATAATCACTGTAACAAAATTCCTGAAGTAAACAGCTAAAGGAGGAAAGCTTTCAAAAGTCCATGACCACTTAGACTGGGCCCAAGCTATGGGCTGTGGGCTTGTGTTGAGGCAGACCATCATGGTTGTGAATGCATGGTGGAGCAAATCTACTCACCTCATGGCCACTAGGAAGCAGAAAGAGCAACAAGAAAGTGCCAAGCACAAGATGTGGTCTTCAAAAGTGTGTAGCAGTGACATATTTTCTCCAACTAGGTCCCACCTCCAGTATCCACCACCTCTCAATAATTTCATCAACTGGATGGATCCATTGATTAGTTCAGAGTCTCATGAGCCAATCAATTCTTCATGGACCCACCAACCTGGGACCAGTCCTTAGACACATGAGTTTTGGGAGTACACATCACATCCAAACCATAACACAAACACACAGTGGGCACATGTAGTAGTGTCAGGACACAGAAGTCTTCCTGTATACTCTCTCATTTCCATCTGTCCGGTAGGGAATTGGGCTTAAGAGTCAGCCAGACCTGGGTTCAAATTTCAGCTCTGCAACTTGCAGTTTGTGTGACTTGGCACAAATTACTTAACCTCTATCAGCCTGTTTCCTTGTCTGTGTAAAGTTGGTAACAAGAACTTAGCCCAAATAATACTAAAGGTAGAACTTACTTCAGAGGGCAGTTACGAGACATGACACTTAACACAATATCTGGCGTAAGATTAACATTCAATAAATAGTAATTAAGCAGGTTGGCAACTCCCTGATGTAGGAGTTTGGAATTCAGGAAGCTGAGCCTCATACTGTACATAGTCCAGCTTCAGGGGCCTACTCCTTAAGTCTGCTTGCAGACAAGAAACATATGAGTTGCTGTGTACCCAAGTCTCTGCTGAATGGCACCTTGAACTGGGGGAGTGCCTACCACCTCTATCTGGTTTGAATTCTGCCTCTTTCAAGGGAATTTGAGGCTTGAACCCTGTCCCCATGGTCTATTCACTCCTGACCAAAGCAACTATAGTATTGAGAGGAGCAAGAGAACATCTCAGAAGAAGAATACTCACCACCCAGGACCCCCTCGGATACAGAAATACTCAGGTGCTTAGGTCCACTATGTTAAATGTATAGTATTTGCATATGAAGTACACGCCTCCTCCTTGATGGTTTAAATCATCTCTAGATTATTTATAATACCTAGTAAAATGTAAATGTTCCACAAATAGTTGTTCTGCTGTATTGTTTAGAGAACAATGACAAGAAAAAAAGTCTGCAGCTGCTCAGTACAGATGCAGTTTCTTTCCCAAATAGTTTCAGTCCAAAATTGGTTGAGAATTCGTGGTTGTGTAATCTGCAGACCCATATTGTATAACAATATAATTGACAATCACTTTTACAGCTACAGTTGTAAATTCAAACATGAGAAATAAATTTATCACCAGGAAACATGTTATAATTATTTAAGCTTAGTGTAAGAAGCCTGTGGTTGCACTTTACTGAGTAGCATCTCAGTTCTTGGAATAAAGTTTGAAACAGGAACAGGAAGAACAGCTTTAACTGACAAGCAGTTTTATTCTTAGAACTGTCATGATATAAAGCTATTCTCACACAGCTAAGCTGTTGAAGACAGTCCAAGTTTTGTGAAAGTTTTTCATTAAATATTTCATGTTGTCACCACTTTAAACCCAAACAATTGCAAGCTCTTCATCGCTGTTGTAAAGCTGGTTCAGTTGATAAGTAAGGAAATTCCCCTTCCTTAAAGTCTTAAGTCACAAAATATTTGCTATATTGCTGATGGGAAGGAACAGATTTGGATGGGCTATCCAAAGATTCTCCTATTCCATAGCCATCTATAAAGAGGGAACATCAATTTCAGTGTGTTTTTCTGCCTATTCAAGTCAATAGTTAACAACAGCTAGGTGTCACACTGCATAGAAATTGAGCCTATTGCGGTGGAAGGTGTAATATAAAAACATAGCTACTAAAAGAATTGGGAGAGGGAACAGAAAATAATATCAGGTGTGCTCTGCAGAGTACAGGATGTAATTGCAAGAAGAGAGTGAGAAGAAATGATACCCAACCAAGTTTGTTTTTAGGTCACAAATGATTGTGCTCAATTGATAGAGTGATCAGAGCAGAAGGAGCACACTGACCCACGGATATACGGTTTGAGGAGAATTAATTTTAGCTTTAATTTTTAAACAGCTTTAATTAATTTTTTAAATTTTAATTAATTAAAAGACCTTTAATTTAAAAAGCTTTTCATGTTTATTGGGGTAAAATCTACATAACATAAAACATGGTAATGACCATTGTTAAGTGAGTTGTCCAGTGGCATTAACTATAATCACAGAACTATGTTCTGTGATCATCGCCACATCCATCTCCAGAACTTTTTGACTTCCAAATTGAAACTCTGTATCTATTAAACAACAATCACCTCACTACCTCTGCCCTCAAGCCCCTCCCAGACATAGTTCTTTTTTAACTCTTTGAGGTACCTCATACAAGAGAAATCATACAGTATTTGTCATTTTTCTTTTTAGGAGTGCTCCATTAACATGGGAGTTCAGATGTCTCCTTAATGTACTGATTTCCTTTCCTTTAGATACTGATTTCCCCAGTAGCATGTATTTGTATTGCTGAATCTTATGGTAGTTCTATTTATTTTATTTTACTATTTTGTGGTGCTGGGGATTAAACCTAGGGCCTTGCACATGTAAAACAGACACCTGACTACTGAACTGCACCCCCAGTCCTGCATTTCTACTTTAAATTTTTTGACTCTCCATCCTATTTCCACAGTGTCTGTACTATTTACATTCCCACCAACTATATGCAAGAGTTACCTCTTCTCCACGTCCTCCCTAACACCTGTTATCTTTTGTCTTTTTGATAACAGTCATTCTAACTGGAGTGAAGTGGTATCTTCTTGTGGTTTGGATTGTAATTTCCTCGTGATTAGTAATACTGAACACATTTTTCATATACTTGGTGGTTATTTGTCTTCCTTTGAGAAATGTTTATTTATATTTCTTTCTAATTTTCTTTTTTTTTTTGGTGGTGGTGGTGGTGGTTCCAGGGTTTGAACTTGGGGCTCTGTACTAGCTAGGCAAGTGCTTTACCACTCGAGCCACACCTCCAGCCCCCACTATGGCCCATTTCAGATTAATTTTGCTATTGGGTTGAGTTCTTTATTTATTCTGGCTATTAACTCCTTGTCAGATGTAAAGTTTTGAAATATTTTCTTCCCTTCTGTAGGTTATTTCTTCACTTTATTGTTTCCTGTGCTGTGCAAGATTTTCAGCTTCATGCGATACCATTTATCTGTTTTGACTTTTCGTTATTGTGCTTTCAGGTCTCCTCAAAAAAGCCTTGCCCATTCCAATGTCCTGAAACATTTCCCCTAGGTTTTCTTCTAGTAGTGTCAGAGCTTTGGGTCTTACATTTAGGTCGCCAACATTTTGAGGTGATTTTTTTGTGTTGAGTTAGGGGTCTATTTCATTCTTCTGCATGAAGAATGAAATTGTGCTTTTCCCAGCACAATTTGTCAAAAAGATTGTCTTTTCTCCAATGGTCTTAGCACCTTTGTCAAAGATCAGTTGGCTGTAGATTTGTGGGTTTCCTTCTAGGTTTTGTATTTTGTTCCACTTATGTATGTGTCTGTTTTGATGCCATTGCCATGCTGTTTTAATTACTATAGCTTTTGTAGTATATTGTAATGTCTCCTGCTGTGTTCTTTTTGCTCAAGATTGCTTTGGTTATTCAGATTGTGGGGGCAGGGGTTCACAGAAACTTTAAGATTTTTTTCTTCTAGTTCTGCAAAAAATGTCACTAGTACTTTTATAAAAATTGAATTAAATCTGTAGATCATTTTGGGTAGCGTAGATATTTTACCAATATCATGTTTTCCAATGGGTGAACACGGGATGCCTTTCTATTTCTTTGTGTGCTCTTCAATTTTTTTCATTAGTGTTTTATAGTTTTCATTATAGAGCTATTTTACCTCTTTTATTAAATTTATTCTTAGACTTTTTGTAGCTAGTGAAAATTGGATTGCTTATTTCTTTTTCAGATAATTTTCTAACGCTACTGATATTCGTACGCTGATTTTATATGCTACAACTTTCATTTATTCTAATTTTTTGGTAGATTCTTTCAGGTTTTCTATATATAAAATCATGTCATCTATAAACGGGGACAATTTTTGTTTTGTTTTGTTTTTTATTAGGATATATTCATTGTACAGGGGGATTCACTGTGACAATTCCAAATAGGCTTATATAGCACATTGGTTAGATCACTCCCACCATCTCTCCCTATCTACCCCCTCCCCATCCCACTTAAAGCAATTGCCAGAGGTTTCTTGGTTGTATTTCATGTAAGTATATGAAGTCCATTACTATATATCCTTGCCTTAATCTCCTTCATCACCATCCCCCCACACACAAGTACTCCCCTATAGACACACTATACCTGTTTTACAAGCCTGCCTTTTGTTAATATTTAAGTCAATGTTCAAACAGGTCTCTCAATGTGTCCCTGCTGTGAGTCTACTTTACTTTGGTGCATTCAATTCCTTCCATTGCTCTCCCTAACTCCTTCCCTCCCACCCCCCACTTTTCAACAGTTTTCAGTACATGTCCTTATATCCTCTACCTTCACAGATGCTATGTTTTATGATACTGTTGATACCCTATCATTCTTTGCTTTCCGCTTTCTCGGAGTTCCACTCTGAGTTTCTACAACTGAGTTTGTATATGATTATGCTTGTTTTTGTGTATATGTTTATCTTTGGGGTCTGTCTTACACATATGAGAGAAAACATGTGGCCTTTGTGTTTCTGAACCTGACTTTCTTCACTTAACATGATGTTTCCAATTGCATCCATTTACCTTCAAACCACATGGCATTATTCCTAATGGCTGAGTAAAACTCCATTGTGTATATACCACATTTTCTTGATCCATTCATCAGTTGTAGGGCTTCTGGGTTATTTGCATAGCTTGGCTATTGTGAATAGCGCTGCTATGAACATTGGTGTGTCTCTATTATACCCTGACTTAAGTTCCTTTGAGTAGATGCCCAGGAGAGGCATCACTGGATCATATGGCAGTTTTATCTCTATTCTACTTTCATAATAGTTGTACTAATTTGCATTCCCACCAACAGGTATAATGGTTCCTGTTTCACTGTGCCCTCACCAGTATTTTTTGTTTTATTGTCCTAGAATATGGCCATTCTAACTGAGGTGAGATGAAATCTAAAGTGATTTGCATCTCTTTTACAGCCAGGGAAGCTGAACACTTCTTCATGTATTTATTGGCCATTTGAACCTCTTTCTTTGAGAATTCCCTGTTTAATTCATGTGCCCATTTCACCTTTGGGATGTTGATTCTTTTGGGGTTGAGTTTTTTGAGTTCCCTATAGATTCTGGATATTAGTCCCTTATTGGATGAATAGCTGGCAACAATTTTCTCCCATTCTGTGAGCTGTCTCTTGAATTTAGTGACTGCTTCTTTTGCTGTGCAGAAGCTTTTTAGTTTGATGCAATCCCATTTGTTCATTCTTTCTCTTAGATGTTGATTGAGCCTTTTGAGTTCTGCTTAAGAAGTTGTTCCCTGTGCTTATCTGTTCCAGTGTATTTCCTACTACTTCTTGGAGTTATTTCAAACTTTCAGACCTTATGTTAAGGTCTTTGAACCATTTTGAGTTGATTTTGGAACAGGGTGAGAGGCAGGGATCTAGTTTCAGTCTTCTTCATGTAGATATACAGTTTTCCCAAAAACATTTGTTGAAGAGGCTGTCTTTTCTCCATCATGTGCTTTGGGCTTCTTTGTTGAAGATCAGTTGGCTGTAGCTGCATGGATTTATGTCTGGGTCCTTTATTCTAATCCATTGGTCTTCTAAACAGGGACAATTTGACATACTCTTGTCCAATCTGGGTGTCCTGCATTTCTTCCTCCTGCCTGATTGCATGGGCTAGGACTTTCAGCACTGTATTGAATAAAGGTGTTGTAAATGAGCATTGTTGTCTCATTATAGATCCCAGCCAGAAGGCTTCAGCTTTGCTCCATTCAGTATGATTGTTATATATGGCCTTTATTATGTTGAGGTACATTCCTTCTTACCTACTTTGTTCAGTTTTTGTTATGAAGGGCTGTTTCATTTGATCAAATGTCTTTTTTGGCATATATTGAAATGATCACTGTTTTTTTTCCTTTATTCTGTCAATCACTTTTATTGATTTGCCTAGTTTGAACAATCCTTATAGTCCTGGCTTGAATCCCACTTGATCATGTTGAATAATCTTTTTAATGTATTGTAGGATTTGGTTTGCTAGCATTTTTGTATCTGTGTTCATCAAGGATTTTAAAAAAGCCTTTTTTTGTGGTACTGGAGTTTTAACTACACCCGCAGTCATTTTTATTTTTTTGAGTAGGGTCCCACATTTATACCCAGGCTGGCCTAGACTATGACCCTCTTATTTATTCTTTCTGCTTAACTGGAATGACAGGCGTGTACTACCATATCCTGCTTTTTATTGATTGAGTTGGGGTCTCATGAACTTTTTGCCTGGGCTGGCCTCAAACTTTGATCTTCCTGATCTGTGCCTCCTCAGTAGCTAGGATTATAGGCACGAGCTACCATACCTGGCTACAAAAAAGTCCTTTGATTATAACAAGTTATCTTGAAATGATAGCACTTAAAATTTACTATAAAGATAGAATTCCATTACTTTTTAAGGCTAAATAACATTCCACATTATATATATTCTACTTTTATTTACGATTCCTCCAGCAGATGACACCTGGGTTGCTTCCACCTTTTGGCTATTATAAATAATGTTGTTACGAACTTGGATTTATTTGAGTTCTTGCTTTCAATCCTTTTGGATTTATAAACTAAACAAAATTGTTGGCTCATATGGTAAATGTATGTTTTATTTTTTGAGAAGCTACAATACCATTTTCCACAATGTACCATTTTCCACAGATTCCAATTTGTCCACATTCTAATCCATACTTATTATTTTAGGGTTTTTTTTAAATAACCATCCAATTGGAGTAAAGTGGCGTCCCATTGTAATTTTAATTTGTATTTCCTAGCGGTCGATAATACTGAATATGTTTTCATGTGTTTGATGACCATTTGTAACTTTTTTTTAAATGTCTATTCAAGTACTTTATCCGTTTTTTAAATAAGATTGGGTTTTATTGTTGTTGCTGCCGCTATGTTGTCAAGTTGTAGGAATTCTTTATATATTCTGAATATTAATCCTCTTGTAGAATCCTGAACCAGTTTTGATTTGGAGAAATTTACTAATTACTGTTTGCTCAAATAAGTTTTGTGTGTGAAAGTTTAAGATAGAGGCTCACACCTTCCTGCCAAGTCCTCAGAAGATTCAACAGAAGAAATCTTGCCCTCTAAGGGTATAGGCCAGAGCAAGGCCTCCTCTTTGGACCAAATCAGCTGGATTTCCTCCCAGGTCTCTGCTTTCCCTGTATTACAACACTGATGCTGGATGGACACAGTTAATGGCATATCTACTCAAGGGTCTGGTTCCTTGGTTACTGGTGGATGATCTCAGAAGACCCTGCTTGAGAAGATCCTAGGTCCTTGTGTCCCAAACAAAGAACTGGACAGAGACACACAGATCACAAAGTAGCAGCAGAGTTTTATCGAGAATGAGAGCGGGAGTGAAAACAGAAATGTACATACCCCAAGGAAGGGGGCAGGGTGCGGGTTCTCAGCAAGGAAGCTTAAGTGCAATACCTGTAGCTCAAGAGCACCAGTGCCTTGGTTTGGATGGGTATTCATAACAAGGGGTGCACAAGGGGAGGAGATTTGAATGGTACTTAGGAGTGACTTTTGGTAACTGGTCATACATGTGAATGCAATGAGCTATTGTTAGGGGCCCTTGTATGCATGTCTCAGTTTGGGTCCAAATGAAAGTGCTATTTCCAAAGGGGTATTTGCAGGTGGTTCTGGGTGGAGCTAGATCACCTGTTCCCAGTGAGATAATCTGTGAGGAGGCCACCTGTTCCCCATGATCTGTTTTGTGGACTTTCCCTAAATTTCCTGCCTTGCTTTCACTGCTTGTCTTCCATTCATTTCTGCTGAACAGACTTATCATACCCTACGCTATTTTAGGAGAAGTTATGGTTGCTCACAATGTACCTAGACTTTTGCCCCTTCAGAAATGCACAATGTCACTGAGGATAGGAAGTCAACAGTGATAATTGTTTGCCTCGGAAGGTGTCTAGATAATTTGATCTGTGCCTCCCTAGGTTTTGTTAACTCTATTGCCTTGCCTGTATCCTGTGCAAATGTGAAGTAGTTCTGAGGACAGAATTCCCTGTCTGATATGAACATAGCATTAGTTAAACCTCCAATCTGATCAACAAGGGCCATCTGCCTTCTCTTTAGACTCCTTCTACTCCTTGATTGAGCGCTCATGACATGTGCAAGAGTTGTCCACTATGGAGAAAGCCTGAAACCAGGAGAGAGGTAATGTCACCACCAGAGGATGCCAGACTGTGTGATCAACAGGGAGCAATGAAGTAGTAGCAGTGGGGACACACTGAGTGGTGATGTGGGAACCCTTTGTGTGAAAAGCATTCATCATGGTATTTAAGTGATGACACCTTGAAACCATAGGCATTCATTGAAAGCAACCTGCTGCAGAACATCCCTGACTTGTAGGGGTTTTCCTCTCAGCAAAACTTCCATGTACCCAGCAGGATTGCAATTGGAAAAGTTGTGCTAACCTAATGACCCACTCAGGCTTCTGGTTAAAGCCAAAATTCTGGTTTCAGCCAAATTCTCACAAGTTGGTCATGTGATCTTTCATAAGGAATTAAGAGCAAAAACCTCTAACCTCCTACCTTCTCCTTAGCCCTCTCTTAACACATGTCTCCTCTTCCTGTTTCTTTCTCACATTCATCCAAGAACTGTATGAAAACTCAATGCGTGTTCACTTTCATCAGAATCAAGCTCTTTTGAAGGAAAGGCAGTAATTAAGCAGCTATGAGAAGTGGAGAAGAGTGCAAAAGTTGACCTGGTGGTTGCAACAAAAATCAAACAAATAACAAAAAACAATAATAAATCATTTTACTTGCAAGTGAGTCCACCAGGAATTTTTGTCACTATTTAGAGTATTTTTAGAAATTAAAAAATAAGTATGATACTTTAGTTCCCATTTACAGGGAGAAAAATCAAAGATGTATGATTTTCCCCTAAATTATACTGTTAAAAACAGAGCAATATGATATTAAATATTTTAGGAAAAATATAGAGAATAAGCAAACTGTTTCTGGAAGTTGTATTGTGACTCCCACATTAGATTAAGTTAAAAACACTCTGATTTTTGCATTTGTCTTAATCTACTTGTCAAAATTTAAATGCACCTGAAGTTTGAATACAGTAATTGAAACCAGAGTTTTGGACCCCAGGCCCAAACTCTGGGGCTTCCACATGTCAGGTCCAGCCACTCATCCTCTTATGCCAACTAAAGAGGCATGGTGAAGGCAGAGAAAGGTTTATTACATGGCCTGGGACATGCTGTGGGAAGAGGGAAAGTAAGCACTCAGCCCATCTTCGGCCATCTCAGGGTACAAATGTGCGCTTTAGCTTTAAATGTACAGAGATTTAGGGGCAGGGGGCAAAAGGTATGCGTAAACAGTCCCAGTAATAAGTGCGTTCCAGTGGTCCAGTGGGGCCTGATTGACCAGGCTTGGCTTTTCAAGAGTTCTAGGGAAGTTGTTATTGCTGTTATCACTTGAGGGGAACAATCTTGTACCCTTGACATGATTACTCCTGCTCCAGGATGCAGCCTCGTCCTCATTTGGAAGAGTGGTCTGTCCTGCAAGGCTCTGCTGTTCTTTAAGGGCAGTTTCTGTCCCTTGTCATAAAGATTTTAATCACTCCTGTCTTTCCTTAATTTCAAGGTGGTTGCAGGGGAGAATGGCTCAGAGCAAAGGACAAGAGGTACAAAATGGAGATAGAGATGCCAAACTTTTCCCCTGTTTTTAGTTAATTCATGGGCCCAACTAAGGAGACAGTGCTTTTCAGCAAAAACAGTTTAAGCACCTCCTGCATAATTGCTGATCCGTGCAGGGTTATGACTCACTCATCTTTGGCAATCTTTTCATTTGCACAAGTTAATTGGTTTCACTGAAACATGATATTGCTGCCTAGTAGTCACCATTCAGCATCGTTTCTTTTTCTTTTTCTTTTTCTTTTTCTTTTTAACTTCAAGAGATAGCAAAGAAAATGACTTTAGCACTTTAAAGGTGGATTGTATCTGTCCATATGGAACACAAATTTTTTTTTATGTTCTGATTTTTTTTTTTTTGCAGCAAAAGGAGATGCATTTATTTTTGCAATGTTATTTTGTTGAGCCATTTCTAGAAATAAGCAAATATCCTCAGAAAATTACTATAAGTACATTATGGTTCTTTACATAATGAATTTCATTTAGACCTTTCAACATTTTGTGTCATAGTATTTAACAGGCTAGCATGAAAGCTAATGGCATTTTTCTAACAACTACAAACATTGCTATTTCCCCCAATAAAAGCACATTATTCATCAACTTTTGAAAAGATTTTTTTCATTTTCCTCACAGATTTCAACAAAATGTAAAAACTAATGTCACCTAAGAGGCATTAGCAGGAAGTTTTGATACAATATAAAGGCAAACAAAACCCCAATATAAGACAATTTTCCATATTTGATGTGAATTTTCAGGGTTGCTTTGGAACACAAATATTGATTGATCTAGAAAGTATTTGTATTATTCAAGGGAAGATTAAAATGATATTTTTTGAACATCTACTTTGTCCCAACTAGTTTTTGGAAGTAGCAATTACATAGCAATTCAACTTATTTCTGCTGTATTATATCATGCTAGCTTCCTCTTAAAGACGCTATATAGCTTTTATCCAACGTATATTAGAATATTACAAATCTGTAGACTGATTAGTATAACACCATTCAAATAAAGGCAAGTTATTGTGATGTTATATGACATCTCCAAATTTTAAAAGAAAACCCATGGATGTTAAGTTGAAGTATGAAAAACAGTATTCCTATGTACTTTTTAGGGCAAACATATCCTTGCAAAGAAAAGTGGAAACTATTTGGTAGAGCGGGACGTAGGAATGACATGGGCTGGTTTCAATTCTAAACTTCCTGTACACGAGCAGCATGACTTTGGTAGGTTCTACACTCCCCAGAATTTCAGTTTACTCACGTGTAACATGGAGATTAACACCTACCTGCTATGCTATGATTGACATAAGCATAAAAGACCAGCACAAAATGCTGTGGCAGGTCCTGATCCTTATAGTATGAATCCTTCAACACATTTTAGTTCCCTCCCCACCTTTCTTTGCTTGCACTACAACATTGGAAATATTCAGTTATAAAAGGTAGTCTTGGAAGAAATTAAATTGGAAACTTTTGTTATTAAAAGAGGGGAGTTGGAAGGGTGTTAAATTTTGTAGCATGAAGATTTGTTGGCTTGCATTTGGAGTTAATATATCTGTAAGATATTTGTAGAACTTGAATAGCTTGGAGAGAAGAGTTTAGAAACCATCTTTTCCTCTACGTAGATCTTCCTCTCTTTTTCTGAGGTTTTTGAACAGTGTCTGTCATGGCTCTAATAACATGGTTCTCTCTGAACTATTAACAGTTCTAGAACCGTACTTCACTAGCAGACGCTTCTGCAATTTATATGAAGATTACAAACTGAAAATTCCCTTAAGATTATGTAATGAGTTTTTGGGAACAGGGGAGAACATACATTAAAATTTAAAATCCATCGAATTGGTTTAAAGAAAATGATAATTATTTTTTGCATATGTCCATCACACTATATCATATTCATATACATATAGTTAGCCCCCTATATCCACAAACACTGAAGCTTATGATTTGACTTAGATAAAAAATGTTTGGGAAAACTGAGTGCCAGTGGCTGATGCCTGTAATACTAGCTCCTTGGAAGACAGAGATTGGGCCAGCCTGGGCAAAAAAGCTCATGAACCCCGTCTCAACAGGAGACGGGAAAGGGGGGAAAGCTGGGCGCAGTGGCGTGCACCTGTTATCCCAGCTACAAAGTGTATTATAAAATAGAAAAATTGTGGTCCAGGCCAGCCTGCACAAAAAAACAAGACCCTATCTCCAAAATAACCAGAGCAAGAAGGACTAGAGGCAGAGTGCCTGCCCAGCAAGCACAAAACTCTGAGTTCAAACCCCAGTACCGCCAAAAAAAAAAAATTGGGGGAAAATTTTTTCTTTGTCATTAGTTCCTAAATAATCCTGTACACCAAGTATATTTATTAGCATTGACACTGTATTAGCATTATAAGTAAAGTAGCAATGACTTACAGTATGTGGAAGGATGTGTGTAGGTGATACACAAATACCGTGCCATTTTGTGTGAGGGACTTGAGCATCCTTGGGTTTCATTATCTGTGGGAGAGAGGGTTGCTAGAACCAAGCCTTTGAGGATACTGTGGGATGACTATGTTTGTGTCCTGTATGAGGGTAGGTTACTTGAGATCAGAGACCCTGTCATACCTCCTCTGCACCCCTGCTGCCTAGTTTCCCATACACTAGATGCTCAATTAACTTTAGAAAGTATATCTTGGTAACTTTTGAAAGTATATCTTGTACACATACATATGAGTACAGTTTATCGACAGGTTTGGGATCTCAAAATTTAATGTCTCACTGTCAGACCCTCTCCTTTCAAAGCCCTGCGTGAGAGCAATGCAACTACTTCCTTATTGCTCCCTGATCTTTCCAGAACCCCAAGGTATAACTTCCCCACTTTTGAGTTCCCAAAGCACTCTGTATCTCTTCTTTTGGAACACTTGCCCTCTCTGCCTTATGTTACAATCTGTTCAGTGATTTGGGTACAAGCTCCTGCCTATTCATTGTCATTTCATCTTTATGGGTCCCTCAGAGCCAATGGACGTGGGTCCTCACCAAATGGTTGTTCAATTCTCTCACCTCTATTCAATAGGTAATCTATGAAGTCTTAAAATTAATTTAAAAGTTTTATCATGGTATATTATATGATATTTGGGGATCTTATACTTTTACCCAGACTAACCACTGACCACAATTCTCCTACTTTCAGCTCCTCAGTAGCTAGGATTACAGGTGTGCACCAATATGCCTGGCCCCTATGTATAAGACTTTAAAAGAGCTTGTCCTAATAGTACTCAACTGTCAGCCACTATTTAATAAGCTGTCATCATCATCATCATCAACATCATAAATAACTCAAAGACTCCACTTCATCCCAGTGCCGGTAGCTCACGCCTGTAGTCTTAGCTACTCAGGAGGCAGAGATCAGGAGTTTCCTGGTTTGAAGCCAGCCCAGGCAAATAGTTCACAAGCTTCTAGCTTGAAAAAAACCCATCACAAAAAAGGGCTGGTGAAGGGCTGGGATGTAGCTCGGTGGTACAGCGCTTGCCTAGCATGCGTGAGGCCCTGGGTTCAATCCCAGCACCAAAAAAGAAAAGACAAAAAAAAAAAAAAAAAAGGGCTTGTGAAGTGACTTAAAGTGCAGGTCCTGAGTTCAAACCCCAGTACTACAAAAAAACTCTTATTTCATATCCAGCTTTTCAAAAGAGTATCAGACATTGGAAATGTGAAGGGAAATGATGGCTGTATTTTTATATTACTAAACTGTTTTTTTTTTTCTCTTACCCATTCAGTTTCCACAGTCCTGCTTTAACTCCATGCCCCATCATTTTGTTTTTTCCACTAAAATTTCTCCTTTTCCTGGTAGGTAAGATTCATGTTTGCCTATAAATGGACCTGTTTCTTACTACTTTGCTTTCCTCCATCCCTGCAGTGCTGGGTCAGTATGAATAAATTCACCTGTGACATTCTGAGTTTCCATACCCAGGAAATATTTCTCCTGCTTTTAGTTATTCATATCTTTTTTTCACAGAATCTTTGAGTGAGTGCCTTCTTATTGCTGACCTAAATAACATCTCATGATTTTTAAAGGAAGTTCATTTTAGTAACAATCGTGAGTCATCCCAAAAGCTAATGAACTTGGGAGTTCTATGGAACCACCCAAGCACATAAAATCTATTTTCCAAGGTCCCTTTTTCTTAGCTCAAGGCCACAAAAATCAGAGTATGCTGGAATTTAACCTCCAGCCCATATTTGCATTATCTAAATAATTATGAGTTAAAAACAAGTAACAAATGGTTACATAAAATGTGTTCTCTTCTCCTACTTTTAACAAATATATCTTTGTAACCACCTATAAGGTCAAGTTGATTTTTGAATTCTCAGACCCCTTAACACCTGTTCAGTAATATGGTGACATAAGAGAACTAGCTACTAATGCTAGGTAACCCTCTTCCCTTCCATACTACCCTGTCCTCACTGAGGGGCTTTACATAGATAGTCCTTGTGTGGTCTCCCTAGGTCCCATTCAAGCTCCAGCAACACATTCTCACCTCTTTCAGACAGCAGACCTTGGGCACCTTTTGTCAAGAACAATCTGCTCTTTGAAGCTAGACCCATAAAGGGGCCATACAAGCTCAAGACTATCTGGTTAGAGCACTGAGTACCCAAAGCATCAGCTAGAAGAACTACAGAAAGTGGAGGGCCAGAGAAGTGTTTTCTAACACACAGGACCCAGGTCCCTTTGTCCCGGTTTATGGGTATAATTGCCCACCCAATACTCCTGCATCATTTTTTTCAGCTCACTTTCCATTTCAGTCTCAGCCACAGTGGGCAGTTCTAGGGAAGCTCAGACTCCTCTTATGCTGCCAGCATTCCCTCACACTAAATGTCCTACCCTAGGGCCATCTCCGATATCGTAGGAGTTTGCCTGCACACAAATACAGCTCCCAACTATCTGGAAATTAACTGCCTGGGGGGAAATCCTCAAGCAGTGGGACAGGAGCCAGTGGACCAATGCTTATCTCACTCTCCCTGCTTTCCCACTCTTGCTTCCTGGGATCACTTCCCAAATAAATCACCCATATCTGAGTCCTTACCTCAAGCTCTGCTTTAAGGAGTGCTCCAAAGAATAAAGGGAAAAACCCTAGAAAAGGAAGGACCAGCCCACTCCAAATACACATACATCAGTAATGTCAGCACAGTCTCACTGGGGTCCTTCATCAACAATTTTTGTGTGTGTTTTGTAATTGTTTGTTTGTTTGTTTGATTCTGTCTGAGGGTATCTGCTACTCCTGACCCTGAGGTGAGGCTGGCCATCTACGATTTACCTCCACACTTAAAAAACGAAGATAGGGTGGGTAGCAGAGAGTGGATCACCGGGAGAAACCATGAGTGTTACCGCTGGAAGAGCCCTGAACTCAACCGCTCTGCCATGGAACATAGCTTGAGATAACATATTGGGCTTCAGATTTGGAGAAGACAATTCTAAGATCTCGAAGTGTGCTTTGACCATTTGCCATTTAATAATATTTTCTACAAGCAAGAGGCTATTTTGTACTGTGAACTGGCGTGGAGGGATCCTACAAAGTGTAAACTTGTGGAGTGCATTTTATTATCTCTGCTGCCCCCCAGCGGTAAAGGGAAGATGGCACGTCTAGATGGGGCATTGGAGCCATAGCAGCAGATGAAGACATTTACAGAGGTGAGCAAAGACACTTAGCACACATTATAATCAGTTCTACAACAATTTGGTAGGTGTGGTCTTCCTATGCACAAATTACAGTAATGTCTCTGTAATTACAAATAAGCATATTTTATATACAAATCCTGCAAAATATTAACCTCCAAATACAAGATCACAGAAAATTGTTTAAATACACCAAGTATTATTCAACAAACATTTATTGAATGAGCAGTGAGCCAACCACTGCTCAAAACCCTTCAAGCAGAAAGATCAATAGTTCAGGGACTTTATTTAGAAGTCACAGTGTTTGCCTTGGAGTGGACAATCAACAAACTGTCGCATTTCAATGTGAGATGCACGCTAATAGCATTATAATGTTCTTTACTTTTTCCTGTTTCCTCCATAGACAACAGTGGTTCAACAAAACAGAAATGGACTGTTCTCCTGTAGCATGTAAAACAGACCTGCCACATCTGCCTCCCTGCCCTCCTCTTTTAGGATGAAAATACAGTCTTCCACAGTATCTGAGGGGAGTGGTTCCAACCTCCCCCCATCTCCAGTATACCAACATCTTGAAATGCTCAAGTTCCCTATATAAAATGGCATAGTAGCTGCGTGTTGTGATACAGGACTGTAATTCCAGTACTTGGGAGGCTGAGGCAGGACGATCTCAAATTCAAGGCTAGTGTGAGCTACATAGCCTGAGCTGCTTACTGAAATCCTACTTTAAACAATAAAAGAAGACATTGTTTTAGCATGGAACTGACATACATTCTCCCAGATGCCTTAAGTCATCTCTAGGAGACTTACACTACCTAATGCAATATCAACACTATGTATATAGTTGTGTTGTTTAGGGAGTGATGGCAAGGGGGAAGACGTTTGTATACGTTCAGTATAGAGCAGCTTCTTCTTTTCAAAATTTTGAGTCTGAAGTTGGTTGAATCCCTGGATGTGGAACCCAGAGGTACTGAGAGCCCCCAGTACTGTGAGAAGAATGATACCTTCTTCAAATCTATTCTCCCTCTCCTGAGGATAGCCTGAGGTCTTGGGATGTAACTCTTACCAGAAAATTTTGCCCTCTCCTCCATGAGCCTTTTTTTTTTTGTCAGTCTCTTATTATGGGAATATAAGAACATACAAGAAAGTAGAAAAATTAATGCCAGGCAGGGTGGTACGGTCCTGTAATACAATTACTTGGGAGGCTGAAGGGAGGAGGATTGTGAGTCCAAGGCCAGTCTGAATGAGCTACATAATAAGATCCTGTCTCAAAACCAAACAAAAAGATATAAATGCCCATGTGGACTGGAGGCATGGTTCAACTGGCAGAGCACTCGTCTAGTAAGCATGAAGCCCTGAGTTCAAGCCCTAGTACTGCAATAAATAAATAATAGTGCCCATGTACCCATCAAAGTCAACAGTCACCAAGTCATGATCACAACCCACCCCTTCTCTATTCCCACATATTATTTTCAAACAAATCCCAAGCATCCTATTATTTCATCCATAAATATCTCAGTATTAATCCAGCAGATAAGAACTCTCTTCTTTAAGAGCCATGTGCAATTGTCACACCTGAAAAAAATTTCTAGTAATTCCTTAATACATCAAGTATCTGATCAGTACTTGAATTTCCAACTCTCTCATAAATGATGATCTTGGGTTTTGTTTTTATTCAGGATCTAAATAAAATCCACACAAAGCAAATATTTCTGTGCACCTTAAGTCTTTCAGTCTGCAGGTACCTTCTCCATCCCTTTTCTTCCCCCTTTTGCAATCTAGTTGTTGGAGGAACAGATCAAACAATCCAAAGTTTCTGGAGCCTGGAGTTTGCGGTGTGCAGCCCCACTGCATCATTGCACACGATCCTCTGTCCTCTGCCCATTCATTGCTGGTTTGACCTGAAGCTTTGATCAGATTCGGGATCTCTTCCTCAATTCAGATGTGGTGCTGAAGGGGTGAATTGTTTCTGTTTGTGACGTTAGCAGCTCATGACTGATGCCCAGCTCCATAGATTCATTAAAGATTGCAAAATGGTGACATTCTAATCATGTTGTCCCCTGTCCTTTATTACCCAGTCCACCAGTATGATCTCAAAATTATCAGAAACCTGTATTTGTCAGAGTCTTTTTCATGAATCTCTTGCAATTTTGTGACACAGCTTTTTACACAAGCTTTCAGGAAAGCATCAGGATAAATGTCTGAGAGCAATAGTTTAAGAGGACGAAAGACTCATTTTGGCTCGCAGCTTCAGAAGTTTCAGTCCATGGTCAGCTGGTTCCACTGTTGTGGGCCTGAGATGAGGCAGGGCATCATAGCAAGACTTTAAATCCACTCTATGAAAAACTTTAAAAACAAAGCAAGACGAACAACCACAAAACACTTCACATTCACATTTTTAAATACCTCTTAACATCAGCATTTTATTTCTTTTACAATATCAGCAAAAAAGCAACAGTCTGGCCATTACAATAATATAAACTCCATCAAACATTAGAGATATCAGGAAGGAAAAAATAATTTGGGGATTCTAGGGTTTGCCTTAACAAAACAATAAAAAAAGGTAAACTTTTAAAATATCCAAATTAAGGGCTGGGGTCATGGCTCAAGTGGTAGAGCACCTACCTAATAAGCACAAGGCCCCAAGTTCAAACCTCAGTACTGCAAGTAAATAAATAAACTCTGAAGCATAAAAATATCAAAATTAATAGAAAATGGCTGAAAGTATGATAATGAATCAAACAGAAAAATTTAGCAGCTATGTTGTGAAAAGAAAATAAATGCAGTTAGCTGAGCATGGAGTATTTTTCATGGACTATGGAAGACAAGAAAGTAGCAAAAAGGCACTGATTTGAAAGCACCGGTGAATTTAGTGGTGAGTAAACTGACATATCCACCATTGGATGGCCAAAAGGAAGAATGCTTTGCGATTCAGGCAGCTTTGGCTAAAAGGATGGAAATCATTTTGAGACATTTAAGAAGAAAGTAATTAAAATTAAAGAAGACAAAATTTAGAATGAATTTAATTTAATTTGGAGTAATTTAGGAGAAAATGTCACTTTAAGATACAACAATGAAAGAATGACAAACATTACCTAAGATATATAAATAGTGTCCTCATTTTGGTACATGTCACTGAGTGGTAGTTTTTATTTTTTTAAAAAAGTATAACTTTAGGGTAAAGATGACCAAATGAAGTTAAAGAAAAAGAAATAGAAATACCCAATGACAATAGAAAAAGCCCAATTCTCCTAGAGTAACATAATGCAAAAAAAAAAAAAGGTCACAGTGTTGAGCTGTCAACTTTGGATGGAGATGATGGCCAAGGGAAGTGAAAGATAATTTTGGCAAGAGCCACCCAGCTACTAAACCTACCCACCCCCAAACATAATGAGTCCAGAGCCACTGGGCAATACATACAGTGTTGAGGCCGTGGAATCACAAGGAACTCCAAGAACATTTGAGAGTTGAAAAAAGGTTATTGTATCAAAGTGGAAAATATACTAAAAATATCAGTGTCGTATTATAGAAGTTGTTTTAAAATTTGCATAGAAAAGTTATGTTTAATGTGGGATGTTTGATCATATAATATAATCAAATATAAGTATACAGAGCCTACCATAATTATTAAAGAGCCTTTCCAGTAACCTCCATACTAGGGAGAAAAAAGGTGGAGACAGAATTAGCTTGTCATGGAGGGAAAAAAAATACTCCAAATGCATCATTTCATTTTTAGTTTAGTGGCGTCTTTTTTATTTTTCAAATGTTTAAGTTCAAGCATCTTGCAGAAGCAGATTGCTCAATTATGTTAACTCTACATTTACCTGGGGTTTAATTTTAGCAATTTGCCTTGTGAAGGGACACAAACCAGACTTTAAATATAAGGCAATGTTATTGATTTAATTACAATGAAATGTTGTTAACTCCTTGTCAGAGTAAAGTAGAGCATCTAATCTATATCCCAGGGTCCCAAGTGTGACGGTTGCATGGAAATAATGCTGTCCTCAGCCATCGGAAGGGCTCAGAGGGGCCTGGTGTTGGAGCCCTAGGACCACTCATCTCTTGCATCAAGCATCATTGTCTGTTTATTCCCATCAGCTATAGAAATATTATTTTCTGTCATGCTATCAGGCAAATGAAATGGAACAGGGAGATTCATTACACCTTTATGTGTATGTGTTAGTAAATAAAAGCAAACCTTCTGGCTTAATTAGGAAACATTACTAATATTTATGGCTTTTGGAAAAATAAAGGTGCCTGTTTCAATCTTATTAAACAGAACAACTGATTATTAAATAAGACAACCAATTAGAATTGTAGAATTATAGAGGTTATAGGTTACATTTCATAGAATATTATTTCATAGCAATAATCCTTTAAATGTGTGTTAAGAGACTCCTTAGTTAAGTACAAATTAGAACAAAATTAATGCCAAATTAATGTACTTGTAACTGTTAGCTAGAAACAAAGAGATTCCAATGCACCTGGTCTAGTTAAATGCTGATTTCTAACCGTACAGATTCATCAAGATCTTAGCACAGAATTAAGGGTACCAATTGCTAGTTCATGCTGTTTTTCTACTGAAGTTAGATCACTCGTCATGCCCATCACATTTGGGGAGCTTAACTTTTTTTTTTTTTTTTTGGTAAACTTTTAGCTGTTTAACTGTCACACATGCCATCTCAAGTGAAAGGCACCTGTCTTCTGAGGGATTCTTCCCTTAGTGCTGTATGGCACATGGGAGTATAGCCTCCCATTCAGAAGAAGCATTTAAGTATTTTCTATATCAACATGACAATTAAAGGAACAAATTATTACTGTATCATTTAGTTCCCAAAAACAAGATCACAGTGACAGTAATTAGGTCAAGATATCCTATTCAAAGAAAGTCAGATTTGGTCCTTGACAGGGAATCCCCTTTGGCACAGGGTCACAACTCATTGACCAAACCAGAAAGTTCAGGTGGAACAAGCAGCAAAGCATGGAATGGTGTGCTGTGTGCTCAATGTCATGCACTGTGGATACTTGTGACAGTCAGTACACCTGTCAGTCCTCTTGTTGACGACAGGTAGGTTGACAAATGTCTCCTTAGAGATTTTCTGGTTCTTTCCAATTATAGCAGGAAGAACTTACTTAGAGGAGACAAGGAAGACTATTAAACTAGTGCAGGAGTTCAGACTGAATGTCACTTCTTGGCAGGTCTCAGAGCAGCAGGTCTGTCAGTTGGCCCTTGTAGTCATTTTTGGGACACATTGAGATGCTGCCTCTGATTTGGAATGTCATGAAGAGTTACTTGCTAATCCCTCTGTCTAAGGACAAAAGAGAGGTTTGGGTTTTTCTGGTGGAATTAGGGTTTGGACTCAGGGCTTTGTACTTGCAAAGCAGACACTCCACCACTTGAGCCACTCTCCCAGTCCATTTTGCTCTGATAATTTTGGAGGTGGGGGTTTCACAAGCTATTTGCCTGGGCTGGCCTTGAACCACAGTGCTCCCGATCTCATCCTCCTAAGCAGCTAGGATTACAGGCATAAGCCACTGGCACCCAGATTTAAAACAGAACAAAACACAACATATTAATAGCAGAAAGTTATAAGGTGAGCATCTGCTTGGTGTGGGGATGAAGAGCTAAGACCTAAGAACTTAGTACTTGACAGCCATCTCAGCAGTTTGCAGTGCTTGATAACATCCTCCCCTCCCTGGGGAGGGGGATCAGGCAGTGTTTGCCCCTGGTAAACTCCAGTGTCTATCAGAGCAGCTGGTAGGGCCTCTCTCACCTGTGGATGAAATGCCATGTCTCACATATCCTGCATTTTAACTCAACACAACACCACTTAGCTCATCCATATTTTGCCAAAAGTGCCCAGAAGACTCAAAGTCCAAAAATTAGCTTTTCATGTGGACAGGCTGCCAGGCTTTTATAAGATGTGGATTTTATATTCGTAAAAACTATAAACAGAGGTAAGTGTTTTGTTTTGTTTTGTTGGTTTTTTGAGGCAGGATCTCATTTTATTGCCCAACCTGGTCTAAAACTCATGATCTTCCTGCCTCAGTTTCCCGAGGGCTATGCCAAGGCTGGTTTTAATATAATTGCAAGTTTATTTTTAAAATGCCATTTTGATATTTTCCCATTCCTGTTGGGTTTGGATGATGTAGGCAGTAGAAGCATTGTTGATGCCATAGAGTAACACTCTTGACAGAAGCTCGGTTTACACTGTCCTGTAAAGAGCCCATTCACTCTTAAGTGAATATTGCAAACATGCAATGAAGTCTGCTTTCAACACTAGCTGACAGGTGTTTGCATATGAGTTGCTTCTATCCAACTCATATGGTTCTGGAAAGATCCAGTTGCTAAAGCATATATTTATAAGGATAGCATCATTGTTTATTAAGTCTAAAAAATTATAAATATCCTTTAAGGAGAACAATAAGCTGCCTTTTCTGTCTTTCAAGTTTTTCTCACCTCATGGGCTTGAAATAAAGGGTGGTTGTTAAAGACCTGTTGCAACAACCTGGAAAAGTTGCACAGCACATTACCCACAGCTAACCATTCATAGGATCCCATCTTTGTTCCTGTGTGCTGGACTGTGAGTTAAACTAGTGGGAAATGATACTAAGCCCTTTGGCAATGCTAATTGGGAGGATGAGATCAGGAGGGTGGGGGCATTGATGTTTGAGGCTAGCCTAGGCAAAAAAGTTTGTGAGATCCCATCTGGACACAGAAAAAAAGCTGTGTGTGGTGTGTCATCCCAGCTACAGGGTCAGGAAGCCTAAAATAGGAAACTCACTGTCCACGCTGGCCTAAGGTAAAAGCAGGACCCTATCTCCAAAATGACAAAGCAAAAAGGGCTGGAGTCATGGCTCATGTGGTAGAGTACCTCCCTTACAAGTGCAAAGCTCTGAGTTCAAATCCCAGTACTGCAAAAGAAAAAGAGAGAGAGAGAGAAGACAGAAGAAAGAAAATAGAAAGAAAAGAAACCCTTCACTTGGATCATTTTTTAAAACCAATGTTATTGGGGTCTGATAGATATACAATGAATATTTTAAATACAATAAAATTTACTCATTTTACAACTGTTATTTGATGACTTTTAACAAATGAGTATAACTGTATAAACTGCATAGCTTTGATCACTATCAAGATATCTAATGTTTTCATTATTCCTCTTGCCTCCAAATCTCCCTCGTACCCCTTTGCAGTTGATATACCCCTCATTCCTGCCTTAGGCAAGTACTGATTTGATTTCTTTCACCCTAACTTACTTTTTGCCTGTTCCAAACCTTTGTCTAAATGAAATCATCTGGTATGTACTCTTGTGTTGCTTCTTTCACTTAGCAAGATATTTCTGAGCTCTATCAAGTATGTGCATTAGTAGCTGTTCTTTTTATTGGTAAATGCCATTCACATATAGGTGAGTCAGTATATATGACTTCACCTCAGTCTTTTATTCATTCACCCCTTGTGGATATTTGTGTTGTTTCCAGTCTATGAATGAAGATGCTATGAACACTTGTGTTCAGGACTTTTCCTAGATATGTTTTTTCTTTGCTCTTGAATAAACATCTAGGAGTAGAATGGCTGGTTCACATGGTGAGTGTGTATTTAACTTCATAAGAAAAAGGCATGGCTGTCCAGGTTTGCATGAGAATTCTGGTTACTTCATAAACTTGGGCTAGGACTCTGGTGCCAGCTGGTGAGAGTGCCTCTGAAGCCAGCAAGATTGCAGCACTTTGCTCCACTAAAGGAACTTCTGACTAATCCACTGCCCTCTTTAAATTCCCTGGTACTGGAAGGCCAGGTCAAGACAGCAACACCCAAAAACACTCTTGCCTTTTGACTTTGAAATTCTGTATTTTCAAGCCCACACATCTTTCTCAATCCTAACCCACTTTTTGTCATCAAAAGGGACCCTTTCTTAAGGGAAAAATAATACTGCCATGTGTCCTTGAGTGGCTAAGTCTAAAAGAGATGCCCAGGTCACCAGGAAGGGCCAAGGCAGTAGAGAACAATAGGATAGCCAGATGTCAACAGCCCCGGGTAGAGGAAAATGACCAAGGTAAGTGTGTAGGTGTTTTAATCTTAATAGATTTGAGAGATTTTGTAAGTTATCTTACTTTCAAAATGAGGTACATTTTATGGAGCTTATTAGTATGAAATACACAGGGGTTTTATTTCCATTGCAAATGAAAAAAAGCGTTGTATACTGAAGAACTCCTCAAATCTATGAATTCAACTTCAATGAACTTAACAAAAGTTTTACCAAAATCTTTCTCTGTACAGTTGTAGTCATTCAGGAGTTTCAAGTCTTACGTGGAAAATGCCTCACCCTACCCACACTGGCCAATATATTTTCCATTTTCTAGCTGTTGCCCATTCATTACACCACTGCTAAGAATCCTGATCAATTGCATCTCTCCTCTGACAGTCAACCAGTCCTTGGAAATCTCAGCCAACACAGCACTGCAGGGGGCCCAGAACAGGAAGCTGGACTTGTTTGTTCCAGCCTGGGCTTTAGTTTCTCTGCATTCATATTGAGAGACCTCAGGCCATGTGACCTGCATTGCTTTGACTGTACATTACATTAAGATGATCTTTGATCTTTCTTTTACCATGGCCAGCTCATGGGCACAAGTGGGAAGCAGAGCCAATGGAAGAAGAGAATTCCCAAGAAAAGAATTTTCCAAGTGAATCAAAAACTGAATCACTGGGTATTCTCAAGTGTTATCCCTTGGGAAAAAATCCAGAGTCAGCTCTATTTGATCAAGTGAGTCTTTAGGAGACTCACTTTAGGGAGAAATAGTTGAAGTGAGAGAGAGCTTCAAAATGCCATGTTGTACGTGGCTGTGGAGGGGTCACATGGCAAGGGTGAGGATGGCCCGAAGGTGCAGAGAGTGGTTCCCAGCTGCCAGCCAGAGAGAAAACAGGAATTTCAGTCCTATTGTGGCAGGAAGTCAGGGAGAGGGAAGGAGATAATGAGTGCTACAGTGAAACAAAGAAAGCCAGACTTGGGGAATGTTACCTCTGGTGAAAACAGAGAAGGGTCCCCTCATCCCAGAAGGTGAGGTCAATGAAATAACATGTGACTATGTATGGGAAAAGCTGTACCTGTTTCTGTAACCTGCTCTAAATGGTATATAAGGGAAGGGCTCAGCCTTTGGACTCAAGTCTGCTGAGTCGCTGCTAAATAAACTTGCTTCCTGAAAGCTTTGGTGCCCTCTCTGCCTCTGTCTGAGCCCTCTTGTAACATTTCTGGGGTGCTTGCCTGGGATTCGGAGGACATTGTTTTCACCTCCTTGTCACCAGTTCAGTGTCCCTAGCCCTGACAGGCACCACTGGACTGTGTTGATCTGAGGGGAGGGAGCCTCTCTCCCAGCAAGCCAAGGAGGCAACTTCTGGTTGCACAAAGGAACTCAGAAAGGCTCAGAAACCAACTTGGGAGCCCAGCTCATCAGACTGGTAAGAATTTGGGGTCAAATTCAGGCCTGCCTCAGGAGGCAGAAGGGGAATCTGATCAACTATCCTTGTAAATATATGCTTTAGTAATTGGATCTTTCCAGAACCATATGAGTTGGATAGAAGTAACTCATATGCAAACACCTGTCAGCCAGTGTTGGAAGCAGACTTCATTGCATGTTTGCAATATTCACTTAAGAGTGAATGGGCTCTTTACAGGACGGTGTAAACCAAGCTCCTAACACTGTATGGCATCAACAATGCTAATGCGGCCAAGAGAAGCCTAAATCCCCACAAGGGGAGTGGCCAGAGACTGACAAAGTGAGTGGTGTTATTTGTTTTCCCCTGTGTGCTGGAGAGGAAGACCCCTTACCTCCTCTTCACAACCCTCATTCCTTCCATCTTTGTCTCAGTCTTGACATCTGGCAGACAGGAGGAATGGGAGGAGGTCAGAGTAAAGCACCACCTACAGTGCATGCTTAAGAACTTTAAGAGGGAATTTAATGGAGATTACAGGGTCAAGCTGACTCCTAGCAAGCTTAGGACCTTCTGTTGCTGGACCAACTCAGGAGGATTGTATGGAAGGAACTCACTTCCTCCGCTCCCTTTTGTGGAAGGCAGGATATAAGGTTTCCCAAAAGAAGACTCAGATTTTCCAGAATACTGTCAAATACCTTGGGTTTCACCTGTTACAAGGACAACGTAGACTCGGCCCTGAGAGGAAGCAGGTCATCTGCTCCATTCCAACCCACAAGACCCATCGACAGATTAGAGAATTTCTAGGAGCTGCAAGGTTTCTGCCGGATCTGGATCCCCAATTATTCTCTCTTGGCAAAACTGCTTTATGATCATAGACACAAAGGCAGGAGAGCAGGAACCCATGATATGGGGAAAGGAGCAAGAAAAAGCCTTTAAAGAAATGAAGAGGGCACTAACAAATGCCCCTTCTCTTAGTGTGCCAGATGTGATGAAGCCCTTCTTCCTATATGTACATGAAAGACTGGGGACAGCTGTAGGAGTCTTGACCCAGATGCTAGGTTCCTGGCACCACCTGATGGCCTATTTATCAAAGCAACTTGATACAGTTTCCTGAGGCTGGCCACACTATCCATGCACCATGGTGGTTACTGCCGTCTTGGTGGCTAAAGCAGAAAAACTTACTTTGGGACAAGAACTCACAGTCTGAGTTCCCCACTCTATTTTGACGCTCATGGAATATAAAGGAAATTATTGGTTAACAAATTTCTGAATGGTCAAATATCAAAGCATGTTATGTGAAAACCCATGTATCAGGTTAGAGTTTGTTGACTCTAAACCCAGCCACCCTTTTACCAGTTGATTCAGGCCCCTTGCAGCATGACAATTTAGAGGTTATGGATGAGGTTTTCTCCAGCTGGCCAGACTTGACTGACCAGGCTACTAGTCATCTGGATGTTGAGTAGTTCACAGACGGCAGCAGCTTTGTCCGGGATGGCACACATTTTGCCCAATATGCAGCAGTGATTCTAGATATTGTCATTGAAGCACAACCACTGCTATTTGGGACCTCTGCACAAAAAGCTGAGCTTACTGCTCTCATGCAGGCACTCCAGCTCACTACATCTATACAGACTCTAAATATGACTTCACTACCATTCATGCCCATGGAGTCCTATATAAAGAAAGGGTTTCATTAACTTGGGAGGAAAAAGTGTTAAGTATGAATAAGAAATTCTGGAATTGCTAGAAGCTGCATGGGCCCCTAAGTGAGTAGCAGTCATGCACTACCATGGGCACTAGAAGGGGGAGACAACAGCTGTTCAAGGAAACTGAAAGGCTAGTAGGGAAGCCAAGTGAGCAGCCCTCACAGGAGGACAAACCTTGGCCCCACTGACAGCTGCCTTGTTCCCATGCCCCTTATATGAATGGGACCCATGGTATACTTCACAAGAACAGGCTTGGTTTGAGACTGAAGGAGGAAGTTTTCTACCAGATGGATGGTGGAAGTTTGCTGATGGCTGCATTGCCATACCTGAGTCACTGGCTCCTACATTTGTCAAGCAATTCCATGAAGGAACTCACTCAGGGCAGACAGCTCCCCAGTCTATCTCAAGGTAGCAGAGATTGTTCCCTGGACCCGCCACAGCATTTTCATGTCCCCAAGCTCTCCAGCATAAGTAAGACAGTATGTGAAAGGAGCAGTCTGTGTGCCAGAAGGAATCCCAGACAAGGGCCAATATGTAAATAATTGCTGGTGTTTGTCTGCACCTTCTCAGGATGGGTGGAAGCCTTCCCCGCTTGGGCTGAGAAAGCTTGAGAAGTGAGGAGGTGCCCATTAAAGGAAGTCATCCCTCAATTCAGAATACCTGTGTCTATTGGGTCAGACAATGGGCCAGCCTTTGTGGCTGAGGTGGTACTGTTGATGGCTACAGGATTAGAAATAACTTTCCCTGCACATGTCCTACTGCTCTGTAGCAGGGAAAGTAGAACATATGAACAGGGCTCTAACACTACAATTGGGAGAACTATGCCAGGAGACCCACCTACAATGGGATCCATTACTGCCTATAGCTTTGCTCAAGATTAGGTCAAGCTCCACCAAAAAGAAGGGTCTCTCTCCTTTTGAAATTCTTTTTGGGTGTCCAACCCCTTTAGTCAAGGGCCTGTGAGGGCACCTTAAGGAAAGAGGTGACCTCACCCTGAGACAGCAGATTTTTGACTCTCTCAAAAATCAATGACTGGGTAAGAGAGAGACTCCCCATTAGCCTGACAACTCCCGCACACCTTTATAAGCCAAGAGACACTGTTTGGGTAAAGGAATAGAATGTTCAACTGCTAAAGCCCCACAGGAGGGGTCCTTTGGTTGTTGTTTTTGTCCACCCCCACTGCAGTTTAGGTAGCAGAGATTGTTTCCTGGATCTGCCACAGTGAATGAAGCCAGCTTCCCTCCAATGGGAATGCATCCCTAACCCAGCCTCACTGTTAAGATCACCCTTCAGAATGCCTGTGCCCTTCCCTGACAGGATCCTGCTTCCCAGGAGACCATGAACAATGAGACATTAGCCCTGCTCTAGTCACTCTGGAAGCTGACCAGTCTATGCACAGCGGAAGCTTGAGGAGTCACCCATCTCACCTTTGAGGATGTGTCTGTTCCATGTATTCTTCTTGCTAATCTTGGTCAGCTCTCTACCTGGGGACCCCCAGGCTTTGGACTGTGACTCATGTATACACACTAACCGAGCAGGGAGTGTTGTTACCAAAACTGGTTTTCCATATTTATTATTCCTGTGCAGGCACCATTGTTGGGTCATGCATCCACAACAATACCACCTACTCAGTGTCCCCTCGGGATGGTCAGTATATCTGCTTTAACCCCATCTATCACCTTCAGGAGCAATGGCTAGAGGTCCGAAGCTTCACCAGCACTGGGAAACTTATTAATCATACCCTGATTAATGACCCCAACAAATCTGCGTCCATATACTTTGATGTGTATGCTGTAATAGCTGAAAACATCAGGCCTTAGGCAACTGTGGGGGGCTAGCCTTGGAAAGGGTCTTCAGGTTAAATGACAAGTATATATGCCCAGAAGATAACAGTGGGACATCTGGTTGTGTGTACTATAAACAACTCTATTGCCCTTATTGGGGTTGTGAAAGGTGGGCAAGTTGGCTAAAAGGGGAGGTCCATACCTCACATGGAACTGTCACTCTTTTACAAAAAAAGAGTGCACTCTTGGTGCCTGGAACCATGTAATTTCACTATTTTAAAGCTCAATGAAACAGGCTGGAAAGTTGGAAAAAAAAGTTTTGACATTTTAATCTATGAAAAGGGAACAGACCCCAGTACTTTGCTGCATTTTCAACTCATCATGATCCCTCATGAGAGCTCCTCATACCAGGTCTTTCACTCCTTTTATGAATAGATACAAAGTAACTTGCCCATCTTCCTCTCACTAGCTGAATCCATAGCACAAACTATAAATGTAACTTTGTGTTATGTTTGTGGGGGAATGAATATGGAAGACCATTGGCCATGGAAGGCAAAAGAGCTAAATCCACTAGAGTCCTCTAATGAAATCACTCTCTCTAGCCTTGGGGAGAGCGTTTGACTCCTAAAAACATCTATTATTGGGAATTACTGTATCTACCATCCAAACAACCAATTCTCCACCCCGATAGGGGACTTGATCTGCTTGGGACAAAAGTTGTACAATGACTCTACTCAGGAGACTCAGTGGTGGAGGGCTCCCAATCACATGGAGCCCCAATCTCACCCAGTGGCTAACTTCCCTAAGCTTGCAATAGCCTGGAATAATCTAACCATGGGCATAGAGTGGCAGGGGCCTAAAGGGCTTTATTGGGTCTGTGGGAAACGAGCTTACACAATCCTTCCCAAAGACTGGCTCAGATCCTGTGTTCTGGGCACCATCTGACCTTCTTTCTTCTTGCTCCCCCACAGACAAGGAAAAAAATTAGGAGTCTCCATATATGAGGCAAGGATAAACAGGAAAAAGTGAAATGCCCCACAAATAGGGGACTGGAAGGATGATGAATGGCCTCCAGAATGGATCATTCAATATTATGTTCCTGCTACATGGACAGAAGATGACTCCTGGGGCTATCGCACCCCAATTTGTGTGATCCAATGCATCATTCAGCTTCAGGCAGTGGTTGAAATTATAACTAAAGAGACAGAAAAAGCCCTCAATATATTAGCCAAACAACAAACTAAAATACTCAATGCCCATCAACCAAAACCATTTGGCTTTGGACTATTTGTTAGCCTTGGAGGGTGGAGTACATGGAAAGTTCAATCTGAGTAACTGCTGTATATAGATTGATGATGAAGAAAAGGTAATTAAAGAAATTACTGACAAGGTGAAAAAACTTCTCCATGTCCCTGTGCAGACCTGGAAGGGATGGAGTCCCAGTGACCTATTCGGGGGCTGGTTCTCAACCTAGGGGAGTTCATGACCTCAACAGGGGTGAAGTTCCTTGTATTCAGAACATGCTAGATGTTACCCTGCCTAATCCCCCTGGTGCTGCGATCTTTCAGGACCATTATAAAAGCCACTATAGAAATGGCACTATGGAAATACAACCCCCCAGATCAAGATGATGCTCTTTGACATAAAAGTGGGTCTGAGCATCAAAGGGTGGAATGTGACAGGAAGGCAGGGAGGGGGAAGAGATATAATGAGTGCTACAGTGCAACGAAGAAAAACTTGAGATGGGAAATGTCACCTAGGACAACAACAAAGAAGGGGCATCTAGCCACAGAAGTTTAGAGCGGTCAGTGAATTAGCATGTGACCATGTATGGGACAAGCTGTACCCCCCATTTCTATAACCTGCTCTAAATGGTACATAAGGAGAGCTCCCTTTGTTCTCAGGGCTCAGTTTTTGGACTCAAGTCCACTTAGTTACTGCCGGCTTGCTTAATAAACTTGCTTCCCAAAAGCTTTGGTGCCCTCTCTGTCTCTGTCTGAGTCCTCCTGAATCACTACTGTTGGTTGCTAAGCAGGCAGACATCTTTAGGGGCAAACTAAAGATATTAATGTACCTTCAAAGTGTCATTTTTTCAGCTAAAACTTTGTGGGCCAAGCTGAGCATGCCCAGAAGTGTTCCTGTCTGCGATCCTAGTCTTTTGAACTTGTGCTCCATAACCTTGAGCTTGCATGCCCAAAAATGTGTGCACCATCTTTCCTCCTTGAACTGTGACCTGCTGCAGGGAATAGGTCTTTCTCCACTCTCTTACTTCTTGGCTATACTTACTTTGGTTTCACACTCACCAAGATTCGAACCCACTGCATTTGGTTACACTACAACTACAAAGTAGTGAATTCTGCCAACAGCCCTTATGAATTTTAGAAGTAGTTTCTTCCCTAGTTGGAACTCCAGATAAGGACATAACTTGAACCAGGCTGGATGTGGTGGTTCAAACCTGTAATCCCAGGTACTCAGGGAGTGGAGATCACACTTCAAAGGCAGATTGGGCAAAAAAGTTAACAAAACTTTTTTTTTTTTTGGTGGTGGCAGTACTGGAGTTACTAGTCAGGCAATTTAGTGCTTGAGTCATGCCTCCAGCCCAACAAGACTCTTATCTTAACAAGCTGGGTGTGGTGTCTGCACACCTGTAATCCTAGAAGGGAGGCATAAAACAGGATTGAGGTCTGAGACTGGCTGCCCAAAAAGTGTGAGGTGCTTTCTGAAAAATAACCGAAGCAAAAACGACTAGGGGTGTGGCTCAAGTGGTAGAGCACTTGCCCAGCAAGCACAAAGCCCTGAGTTCAAACCCCAGCACCACCAAAATACAAAACAGAATATAGCCCAGTCTGTATTTTGATTTCAGCCCAGTGAGACATTAAACCCTGAAACAATAACAACAACAAAAAAACCCCACAATATGAGGATGGTACATCACTTTGTTTGGCAGTACTGGGATTTGAACTCAGGACCTCATGCTAACCAGGCTCTACTACTTGAGCCACAATCTCAGCCCTTTTTATTTTCAGATAGAGTTTCAAACTTTTTGCCTAAACCAGCCTGGACCATGGTCTTCCCACCTAAACCTCCTGTGTAGCTAGAATCACAGCTGGACAGCACCAGGCTCTGCTTATTTGTTGACATAGGGTTTGCTCAGACTGGCCTCGAACTAAGATCCTTTTGAGCTCCACCTCCCAAGTAGCTGGAATCACAGATGTGAGCCATCACCTCCAGCCTACACTGCTTCTTTTTTGAGATGCTAAATCATTAGCCATGGAAATACATGGGCAGAAAGGGATGCATTAAACTAAAGCGTATGTTGCAAGCATGTACCTTCCCTCCGGGTGTTTCTTGCTACCACTTATTCCAACATTATGATAGTCACTACTATCCACACTCACTCCCTTTGTAACACTAAGTATTAATCCATTTTTTGTTGCTATAATGGAATGTCTGAGACTGGTTAACAGTATAAACAAAAGAAGTTCACTTAGTTCACAATTCTGGAAGTTCCAGGGCATGATGCTGGCATGAGCACAGTGCTGGTGAGTACTCATGGTAGATGGAGTCACAGTGGCGATGGCGAGAGCACACGTGAGAGGGAGGCAGAAGACAGGAGGCCCAAGAGGCTGGGGAGTGGCCAAGCTTGTTTTTTTTTTTAAATAACCTTCCTGGAGAACTGAAAGTCCCACGAGAACTATCCTAGTCCCTTCTGAGAGTTTGTCCCCAATGACATAACGGCCTTCCACTAGGCCCCACCCCCTAAAGGTTCCACCACCTCCCACATTTGGCACATGGGAACAAAGCCTCCCACATGTGAACGTTTGGGGGACAAACCACACCCAAACCATAGCAAACGCCTAATGAGGAAACCAACAGTCTGGGACTGTACATGGGTGTAAAGAGAAGCCCCAAAAGGCTGAGGGAGTCTGGCTTAGCTTGGCCTAGGCCCTGTGGCGTCTGGGGGGGGTGGGACATACCATCTCCTTAACGTCTACATTCTCCCAGGGAGCCTGGAGGGAGCTCATCTGCCTTAGGATTGATCCAAATCCCCTACACAGTCATCCCTCAGCATCAGCTGGGGACTGCTGCATCATCTGTGCTCTCAAGAATACCTGGATGCTCGAGTCTACGATCTACACTAATGGGGAATTTGCATGTGGCCTACGTGATCCTCTTATGAATGGCACATTTTCTTCAGGTTACTTTAGATTACCTAATACAATGTCAATGCTATGTAAATAATTGTTAGACTGCATTGCTTAAGAGAATCATTTCAAGATAAAAGTCTAGACATGTAAGTTTTTCCCCAAATACTTTCTATGATTGGTTAAATCTGCAGACGCAAAACCTGTGGTTATAGAGGCCAAGTATGTTTTGTTAAACTGTTGAGTCAGCCAGGTCTCTTTTGCTTTCTTTTTTTGACAAATAGATCAGGATAAGGAGGGCTAGAATTATCACACTCCAGAATTTTCTCTCACACGTCTTACTCCTATTAACTTAAAGAAAGAAAAAATAACCTCTTATCACGGGTTCCTTGTTTATCTTCCCAGCCATAGACAAACTCCTCAAGGTCATAAGTGTGCCTATTATCTTTGTAGTCTTAGTGCTTAGCACCAAGCCTCAATAAATGTTGGATGAAAACTTAAATGCCTGAGTATGTTCCAGGTTTTCTATATCACTTTTTAAAAGCACAGATTTGATAGCAAAACTCCTGGGTTCAAATCCTGACCTGGCCACTGAATGCACATGTGCCCTTGGTGAAGTTGCTTCAGTTGCCCTCTCTGTAAACTGGGGCTAGCTCATAGGTTGATAAGAGAATTACATGAATTAGTACTTATAAGTCACTTAGCATAGGGGCTGGCACAAAGCCAAGAGCAATATATGTGTTGACAAATACATAATAGAGTGTCCTTGGCCTTGTTGACATTTCCAGTGACAGCAAACTGTGACAGAGTTCTAGAAACACTAACCGTGGTTCTGTAGAGTAGTACTTTGTCATTTCTGCTATTATTTTATTTAAAAAAATTCATCTTGACTCCTACTAGAAGGAAGATAATGCTCAATTAAATTTATAGGAGGCTATTATGTTGGACTGTGTCCCTACACTGGGCCCAATAGGCCAGACCAAACCAGAATGGAGTTACTCCTGCTAGGTGCCATATAAGCAAACTGCAACTTTGAAATGGACCAGTTTTTTTAAAGAATAGAGTGTCACTGCAGCCTATCAGAAGGAGACAAAATGATAAAGAAGGACGCTCTGTTTTAACCCCACAGGGAAAGTAACTGAAAGGACCAATTCTCTTTTCATTCCCTATTTCTGTTTCATTAGTCCTTTTATGCCTGGGAAGCCGCCCTCCTGCACTTGGCTTATTGGAGTGCTAGTTTTTGCAGATGAGAGACTGCACCATTCATGAATCACTTATAAAGCCAATTAGATCTTGAAGCTAAATTTTCTGTATTGTCCCCATTTTAGAGACAGAGAAGCTTGAGTCCAGACTGGGGAAGTGGTGGCTAGTTAGGAAGTCCCAGTGCTGATACCTTCCAAATGACATGGAGCCCAGAAAGGGAGGAGAGTTGAAGTCATTTCACTGCTGAGTTGAAATGAACTGCCACTGTGTTTTGCAAAGAAAAAAAAAATCTTAGTCATAGCTTATCTGTAAGTTTCACATATTGAAAAACAGATCACCAACAGATCACCAGCAGATCACCAGCAGATCACTTTTCCCTTCAGCAATCCTCCCTCCAGCAATTTCCCTTCAGCAAAACTCCCCATCAAAAAGCCTCCCTCACCCAAAAAGCCTCCCATCATCAAAAAGCCTCGTGTCCTCCTTCAGCATGTCTTTTATACCCAGTGGTAAACAAGGAGGTGGAGCACAGTTCTTGGGGAGGGGCATGACATTGTGACAAAAGGAACCTGCATTCCTGCTTCTCTGAACGTAAACAACTAAGGAAAAGCAGCTGAGCTGCATCTTGTCTTCTTGCTCTCTTTTGTGTCTGGGGCTGTGCCAAATCTCAGCCTACAGATTATTTGACATAAACATCTTAGGAAAAGTAGCTGCTCTGCATCTTATTCTTGCCCTATTCTGTGGCTGGGGCTGTGCTGAACTCAGCCTGCAGAACATTGAGTACAACTGTGCTTATGTCCTCACAGGCTTCTCCTACTGTGCTCCCCATGCCTCCCTCCCTCCCTTCCCCCTTCCTTTTTCTCTCTTTCTTCCTCTTTATTTTGGTGGTACTGAGTGAGGTTTGAACTCAGGGCCTTTTGCTTGCCAGGCAGGGGCTCTACTACTGAAGGCACGCTACTTGCCCTTTTGGCATTGGTTATTTTTTAAGATAGGGTCACGTTTTATCCCAGGCTAGCCTGGACCATGACCCTCCTATTTGTGCTTCCCCACATAGCTAGGATGACAGGCACACACCACCACACCCAGCCATTGGTTGAGATGGGCTCTGGTGAACTTTTTTTTTTTTTTCATTTTTCTTTTATTATTCATATGTGCATACAAGGCTTGGTTCATTTCTCCCCACTGCCCCCACCCCCTCCCTTACCACCCACTCTGCCCCCTCCCTCTCCCCCCTCAATACCCAGCAGAAACTATTTTGCCCTTATTTCTAATTTTGTTGTAGAGAGAGTATAAGCAATAATAGGAAGGAACAAGGGGTTTTGCTGGTTGAGATAAGGATAGCTATACAGGGCATTGACTCACATTGATTTCCTGTGCGTGGGTGTTACCTTCTAGGTTAATTCTTTTTCATCTAACCTTTTCTCTAGTACCTGTTCCCCTTTTCCTATTGGCCTCAGTTGCTTTAAGGTATCTGCTTTAGTTTCTCTGCGTTAAGGGCAACAAATGCTAGCTAGTTTTTTAGGTGTCTTACCTATCCTCACCCTCCCTTGTGTGCTCTCACTTTTATCATGTGCTCATAGTCCAATCCCCTTGTTGTGTTTGCCCTTGATCTAATGTCCACATATGAGGGAGAACATACGATTTTTGGTCTTTTGGGCCAGACTAACCTCACTCAGAATGATGTTCTCCAATTCCATCCATTTTCTGGTGAACTTTTTTGCCAGGGTTAGCCTCACACTGCGATCCTTCCAATCTCTGCCTCCCAACTAGCTAGGATTACAGGCTTGAGCCTAAGTAATCCTATAACCCAAGTAAATCATTTAAAAATTATAGTAGGATAACTTTAAGAATATGGATGTATCAGAGAGGCCTGAGTTTGCATCAGTGGTCATTCACAAATTGTCCTTTGCACAGGACTCTGCTCTTTGTCTGGCATGTGAAGTTCTAAAGAAAAGCTGTACCTAAATGATTAAGATGTTTACTGCTAAATTCTCTTTCCTTCAATCACAGCCCAGAATATCTGGTGACCTTCAGATAACATCAGAATATGTAATGCTCCTCCTTAGTCTTTCATTCTATGCCACAATTAACAAAAAGCATGTAAATTGCTGAGGTTTAACTCACAGAAAAGTCATGCCTGACTAAACTATAGGAACAAGCCCTAGGAAGCTGAGATCCATTGCTATGTTTTGATGAAGAAATGAAATAAACATACACACACACACACACACACACACACACACACACATACACACACACTGTTCAGCACAAAACCTTGTGCTGTTCTGTCCCTTGTCTCCTACTCTACCTTTCTTTCCCTATAAAAGCCCTTGCACTCCTGAGTTTCTCAAGATAGAACTTTGAAACAATGCCCACTCCATCTTCCAAGGTGCCCACATGTGAATAAAACTGATTTTCTTCCCACAAACTCTCATCTCAGACCACAGGTGATATGCACATGCCAGACACATCTAAATCATTTCTCATTCCATGGTCTCAAGTGCACAGCAAGGGATGGAGCCCTGGGGTAGAAGAACAGGTAATGGGGAAGGGCAGGCAAGATTTGGAGGAGTTTAGCAAGGTTTTGGCACATAGAGTGCCTTCACCACTCACACCAGCAGTTATGCAACTCATTTTTACAGATTTATAAACAGAAACTCTCAACAGAAACCACCTGCAAGTCTCAGTCCTTTCCATTTGGCTTTGTATCAGCAACAATGGTCCTGGAGGCAAATGATCAGAATAGAGAGATAGCAACACTGGTTGGAAGCAGGGAACTATTTCTACATGGTGCTCTTGACTATATAGAGTTCTGATTAAAAATGGGAAGCAATAACATACTTTTAGGTTTTGAGCAGAAGCAGTTATTTCTGGATTCTTTAAAAGTAGGCAAATTTCTAGGAGAACTGGTTTGAAAATATAATAAACTCACTGTTAGATAATATTAGATATTTTACAAAACATTAGGTGTGTCTTCTTCCTGGCATCTCTCCTGCCACCATCCTTCAAGTCTCCAAAGCGCAATAATTTCTAACCCTCCAACATGGGTTCCTCCTTCCTCTACCTCCACTAAGCTGCTTCTGTTCCAGTCAGTTTTCAGCCACTAAAAATAATCGCTTTATATACAGCCTAAAGGCACAGAGATGCTTCTCAGTTATAAGATTTTGATATCTGCCTGTAGCCACAGCTCTCCTAAAACCATTAGAATGTTCTGAGTGATAGGAAGGAGTTTTGTTGTTTATAACAATCTCAAGATGGGGATAGCCCCTGGAAAAACCAAATGATTAAAGATTATAATCTTCCACCCTACTCCTAATCTTGGGATAAGTCAGGGTTATTGGAGACTGTAAAAACTCATAAACAATGAGACTAAGAGTTTCCAGATTGTGAACAAATGCAAGTTTTGGAAGTTTGGGGCATCCAGAGAAATCACAGAAGTTCTGTGTCTCTCCATACCATGCCCTATGCCTTTTCCATGGGACTGTTCCTTATGTATTATTTAACAAGTTGCAAGATGTATATGTTCCTGAGTTCTGTAAGGTATTTTGGTAAATTATTGCTCTTCAAAAGGAGTGATAGGAGCTCCTAATTTAGAGCTAGTTGGTGAGAAGAATGAAGGCATCTCACCTCTCAGTTTTATGACTTAATTTCCAAAGTGGACTTTTTCTTCCACATTCTTCTGCATAGTACCAACTTTGTCACCATTAAACCTGCCTTACCTTAAGTTCAGACAACCCATTTGTGACACTTAATCTCCCATAATTTTAGTCTTATTCTCCCATTTCTCTCACTACCATGGATTTTCAAATTCATTAGGACCACCAGGTCATGGACCACTTCTCTTAGTCCCTAGAATTGAACACTTTTTGTTTCCATTTCCCTGTAGCCAGCTTACCTTCTATGTTCATCAATTCAGTAAATAATTTTGCAGAACCTTGAACTCTGTGGACCCACTCTTTTTTTTTAATAAATGCAGGCAAAAGCTCAATGTTGGAAAAAGTCAACCCAGGCCACATTTTGCCAATATTCCAGCAGCTGAGAAGAGTTAGTGGATAAATTCACCCAACAGGACAGGCTGGTAGTGCTGCACACTCATAATTGTTGGTTTCAACTGGGTCCCTAAGCACTGCCCAGCAATTTCACTCATCTCTGGTCAATGCACTCTCCCACTCATTGTTTCAAATCTCCCTTGCTCTCCTACTCCTCAATGCAACTAACTATTGCCTCCTTAACTTGGTGAGTCCTTGACATCTGCTTCACAGAAAAT
The DNA here is from genome assembly GCF_047511655.1 of Castor canadensis. NCBI lineage: Eukaryota > Metazoa > Chordata > Mammalia > Rodentia > Castoridae > Castor > Castor canadensis. Next base: position 78,550,005 of record NC_133399.1, on the reverse strand, counting down.
ACTGAAGCTAAAGTTATCCTACAGGAACGTTCTGCCACACACACACACAAAAAGACAAATCTGTCCTCTTTCACACAGCCTCTCACACTTTTTTCTTTTTTAAACAAAAGACTCTTTTCTTCCTGCCACACCCCCAATGATGCTGGTTTACCTTCTTAGGGGTCTCAGGAGCCCTACCTATACTGTCATTTACTTTTCTGTCCAATACTTTCAGTCTCTCTTAATTGGATCCTTGCCATTGGTACACATTCAAACCTTTCCCACTTTAAAAAACAAACCGTAATCCTTCATTCAACATGTTTTCTGTGTGGATGCACCAGGGTGTTTTAACCTGTCTTCTTTCAAGGGGTGTTGCTGTCATTTCTTACCATTAAAACAATGTTGCAATGAGAAACCTTCCCCCACACCCCCTGAGTCTTGCTATGTAGATTAGTCTTTAAACTCAGGCTGGCCTCAAACTTGAGATCCTCTTGCCCCAGCCTCCCAAGTGCTGGGATTTCAGGTGTGAGCCACCACGCCTGGCCAGTTAAAGAACCTGATAGATGGTGGCCAGATTCTTCTTCATGGAGGACCACACCGTTTCACACTTCCCTCAGTGAGAGGGCGTACATTTCCGTCTTGACAAAATAAATGTTATCACACTTTGGAAAAACTCTGCCACTCTGACAGATGACGGATACCTTAGTTTTGTTTGCATTCCTCTTATTATGATAGTGATTAAAATCTGAGTCCAAGGGATGTCTGGTCTTTCTTTTTCTGTCCGTTAATGCCCTTAGCTCAATTTTCTAATGGGTCACTGGTCTTTTTAATATCTGAGATCTCTTTATATGGCAGAAAGCGTGGGATAACTAGATTTTTCTCAACACATCCCAGAGCACAGGTTTAAGAGTCTGAAGGAAGTCATTTATGCTACGACTCTGCGCCTTGAAAACAAATGCTCCCTGTTACAACTTTATTATTCCTGACTTAAAAGTCATAGGTTTAGTATAAAATATCAGAAGAAATTTAAAGGCACCCCTGTCACTCCTAAATTCCTTTTCTAAGTACATAGCATACAAAGAAAGCCTATCTTCTGTCACAAGCCCATCTCCCCAGGCTGCTGCCAGCACACACCCATGGCTTGTAGCATGTCCCCTCACCCATGGCTTTTTATTTCTCACTAGGTTGTGAAAAATTATTTCAAATTCAAAACCCTGGTCATATTTAGGGACTGAGCTTGATGCAAGTCTAGTAACCTTCCTGGCACTGTGGTCATTCTAGAGAGGACGTGGGAAGCTGAAGGGGTCTGGTCATTTGCCAGTCCCCGGAAATACTAGATCAGGGCCCTGGTACATCCTGTGTGACTCTTCTGAATTAAGTGCTTGGTTAAAGATATTTTAACTTCCATTTAGTAGCAAAAAATTAAAAAAAAAAGCCAAACACATTGGTGATTTTAAGTTTAAATCTATATTTTGAAATAAAAATGGAAAATAACAAATTTTTATAAAATTCTCACATGGGAACACATCTTAAAATGCCATTACGTGCAATACTTACTTAGAAAAAGTTAATAGATCTGGCCAAAACAAATCAGCTGTCAATTATAAACATGAATTCTTTTAAGCAACAAGTTCATGTGAAATGTCAGACTGAAAGTCAGTGAGATAGGCCAGGCAGTTGGTAATGGCTCTGCACCATTGAGGTGAGGAAACCTGGGGGCTGACCTCCCTGGTGAGGCTGAGCTCCAGCATGAAGTTTCTGCATGTGCACAGGAGGGGCTCTTACTGGATGCTTCCAAAGTCCTGTGTGTCATGGTCCTTTGAAGTTCAGGTAAAAGTACAAGCATTGGTTGTAAACGTCAAAGAAAATAACATGCTTACAAATTTTACTGCAAGTATTATGATTCCCACCAACTTTGGAAAAGCTCCATTTCAGAAGTTTCTGACTGGTTTGCTCTCTCACATGGTGATTTGGGCATCTGTGCACACCTGTACCTGTATGAAGAAACCAGCTAGAGGTCCTTTTCTGCAGTGCAGTGCATGATTCTGTTTTTACTGACTAGGCCAGACCGTGTTTCTGCTCAGAGAGCCCACCTGATCCATTTCTCATTCTTTCCTTACATCTGATTGCTTATTGAACAAATGGTATTTTAGTATGTTCCTGTAGAATTACTTCATATCCTAATAATCAAGTTTGAGGTTTTTACATAATGGTTCTACAGATATTTTGCTGGTCCATAAATCTCAGCTGATTTGCTTAAAAACAGATGAGAATAAGTACATGCTGGTAGATCTTAGCACCTGAGAGTTAGTTATGTCCTTCTATTCATGTTGCATTGTAGTCTTATAAGGATCAACTCAGTGTGCTCATATTTTCTCCCAAACAAAATATCTCCTTCCTTTTCCAATAGTAAACATGTATTTTACAAAGACATGCTCAAGACAAACATCACAAAACCATGAGCTATGACAAATGATCTAAAAATGAAGTTTACTCATTTCCATATATCAATTGCAAAATAAAGGCTCAAGCCTTTGACCATGATCATGAATCTCAGAGTTCTGAGACACACCATTCCACCTCATCATTTCTGTAGTTGAACAAGTTAGAATGTACAGTGATAATGTGTGTGAGGAGTATCATTAAAAACTCATTACTGCAATGTTTAGCTTCCTATAATTACCTGAAAATTCATAGCTACCATTACCAAATTTGCTAACTATGAAAGATATAAAATTGTAATAATATCTTCTCATAATGATAGCACCATTACCCATATTTCAATTCAATTCAATTTCAACTACCTGATATTGAGCTTGACCTAGCTTCACTGTGGTTCTATTGGTAGGGAAGTGGTAAGTTTCCAAGGACCATCTGGAACATCAGAGTAGTTGTAGATGAGAGGGAAATAAAGTATCACATTCTGTTTTCTCACTTGGCATACAAACTTAAAAAAAAACAACCATTTCTTTAATGATAAAAATAGAGTTCTTTGGTGAGCATGGACACAATACATGGAATCTGTTTCTTTGCATGAAAAGTGGCGTCGAGGGAGAAGGACTCGAATTCCATGGCTACCTTCCGGTTGACCCGGGTCAGAATGTGCATAAACTCCAGCTTGTGTGCATACAGTTTCAGCATAGCACAAAAGGACTGGATGAACCACGATCCATCCTTTGAATTTCGCCAGGAATAGTAACCTACAAAGCAAAATATAACCAAAATACAATGGATACCCAATTTCAGCTGATTCTATAAATGATTACATAACCACAATGATAAAAATTAGCATAAACTTCCAAAGTTTTTATTACCCGTAAAAAGGGAAAAAAATGACACCTTTCGTTTCAGAGGAAATGATGCTGGAGGGGAAAAAATGTGCATTGGTCACACACTTCTGCTCTCAGCAGAAAAAGAAAATCCTGAGCTAATGGCCACCGAATCACTGAGGGCTCTACCTTCTGGACTCCCCTTCCATAGGGAAGAACAGGTAAACATGCAGAAGATAAGAAGATATACAATCAAAGACATACAAAAAGTATCATAATTGTAGGTTGCTTGGTGTTTCAATCAGATTTCGTTTTCATATTGATTTAGCCAGGAAATAAATTACCCATGTACTCACACACATTTGTCTGTCAATTGTTTTTCTGTTGACATCTAAATCAAGCATAATCATAGTATCCGAAAAGGGAGCACAGTGTAAGTGTATTTATTGTGTTTATTTTCAGATTCATGATTGGACCCATTGTGTTTAACCTAGAAGTAATTTGCCTGGAAAGATACCTACTGGATGAAGAAAACCACATTGGACATGTTTCAAAATGTAACACTGTTTAAAATACATTTACCAGAGCCGGGATTTGCAGCTCAAGTGGTAGAACATTTACCTAGCAAGTGTGAGGCCCCAAGTTCAAACCCCAGTACTGACAAAAAAAAAAAAAGCAAAAAAACCCAAAACAACATTTACCTTATGTTTCTAAAGCCTTTGACACCTGAGTCAGTTGTATAAGTAAAAAGGTTGCATGATCAAAAAATATTTATAGAATGGCATGTGCAACCTAACCACAAAAGGCGAGAGTTAGGGCAACCCACTTGGGACCCCTCTTTCCCGAGGGAGCTTTTATTCTTTCTCTTAATAAACTTTCCTACCTCTACGAAAAAAAAAGTGTGAGTTAGCAGCATGTTCATATATTATTTTCACCTTCTTTATTTTCTCTTACCCTCTTCTATTTATGTCATGTTTACCCTATTTCCTATTTCCCAAAGAATTTCTAGAACACATGTGGCAATCCCCCCTTATCCACAGTGGATGTTTTCTAAGATGCCCACTGGATGCCCAGACACTGTGTTATTTCCTATGTATGCATACACACATGGTTGCACCCACAAATTTAATACCTTTTCCATCTTAACTAAGCACTCATCAGGCACTGTGACCACAGCTTTTACTGTTTGATGTGTGACAACAAAGCTAGCATGAATTTCTTTTTTCGTTTTCACAAGTTCACAGAGGGAAGATTCATTCTTATTGCATACTTTAGAAACCTCAGTGTATGATTTTTTTTTCCCCTTTCCTTGTAATGTCAACTTTCTTTTCACTTAAAGGAGTACTTTATGGTTTCTCTTTGGTATATCTGTTGCCAGTATTTTTTCTCTCATGCTTTGGGACCATTATTAAGTAAAATAAGGCATTTTGAACACAAGCATTGACATACTTCAACATTCAGTATGATAATGGAGATGGCTACTAAGTGAGTAGCATATACAGTGTGGGTACTCTAGCTGGACAAAGGAATGACATCCCAAGAGGGATGGATCAAGATTTCATTATGCTACTCAGAAAGTCATACAATTTAAAACTTATGAACTGTTTACTTCTGGAATGTTCCATTTAATATTTTCAGATGGCATTTGACCATGTGAAACTGCAAATGCAAAAGGTGAAACTGGTTAAGAGGGGACAACGATACCTCTTTTCTGTTGCAGTGTATTAAGCTCATGAATGGCACTGTTACGAGATTTCTCTGTGTTATGGTACTCTAAAACATAGACCAGCCAGCTACTTTTTAGCAATATCGAGATCTTGATAGTTTCTGGAACACCTTACTCATTTTTGTTTAATTCTGCAATTAGGCACAATGTAATTCACTAAAAAATTTCGATATAACATTCATTATTTGTAAATTTCTTACCAGGTGCTGTGGAATATGCGTACAAGAAGTCGGCCTCTACTGGTATTTTCTGGCACGCCATGTCATCGTCAATGCCACTGTCTGTCTCAATGCCACAGTCCAGTTCTGTCCCCCGGCAGGCCTGTGGGTTATGAAACAAACTTTTATTTAAAAAAATGTGTGTACACATGTACCTTATACTTAAGAAATATAAAGACTGTGTAAAAACTGATGTTAATTATACTGAGTCTTTCTGGTAAGTCCAAAATTGAAATGTAGGCCTATTTTCTGAGTAGTGGTTTAAATGAATCAAAAAGTAACAATCATTCTGTAGTCTCGGGACAAAAAAAAAAAATCTATTGCATAATTCACAATTGAGTCAGTTCATTGGTGATTAATCTTACATAATTCACAATTGAGTAAGTTCATTGGTGATTAATCTTCAATAACCAAGGTGCTCAGTTATATACTACCTGAATAATGAAAAGTTTGGGTTTTCCTGTGAGAGTTCTGCAGTAATCTCCTCTGAAGAAACTTGTCAATTTTTTCAGGTTAACAGGTCCATTTGTTCCATAAATTACTCCTTCTTCACCATGGCTTAGAATTACGCAAATAAAACTGCTTCTTTTGCTATGATCTTCTTTAGAAACTGGACAGGCATTTATAAATAAGGAAAAAAAAAAACAAAACCTCTTGCAACTTTATTCAACAATCTCAGACATACTGTATGAGAATAAGATGAAGAAATTTTGTTCCTTTTGCTTTTTGAGACAGGGTCTCAATATGTACCCCAGGATACCCTTGAACTCATAATCCTCCTGCCTCAGCTTTCCAAGGGCTGGGATTGCAGGTGTGAACCACCATGCCTGGCAAGATGAAGAGACTGAGACTAGAGCTAGACCTGATTTGCAGCAAAGCCACACACCTAAAACAACTTCAGGGAGTCAGCATAAATAAAATTTTTTACTTGTCACTATCATATGTAAGATCAGAATTATGTGCAATATAATCCCACAATTCTCACACTTCACTACACGCACAATTTACAATGATACCATAATATAAAACTGGCTAATGAAGGGTTATTCTTTTAATTATTTCTCACCATTGTGCAGCAATTCCACAATTTCTTCACGTGTAAGATCATTTTTATTCCTAACTTCGTATTTTAAGCCCATGAATGTTTCTCTGAGGTTTGCTGCATCTACATCTGTCCCAGACCGGGCAGCCATCCCTGGAACAGAAAGAATCACTTTTAATTGCATTTTAAAAGAATAACTGGGCTGGAGATGTAGCCCAAGTGGACACTCAAAGAGTGTCTGCTTTGCAAATGCAAAAGCCCTGAGTTCAAACCCCAGACCCATCAAAAAAATGATGGTAATGATAACATTGATAAGAATAATAGTACTACTAACATAAGTAAAATAAAAGAATAACTGCTTTGAAATGAAATGAAAGATGTAGCAATTCATGCTACCATAAATTCTTCCTTTTAAATGCCAAGAAAATTCCAACTATTTGGATCATGGTGCTAGAAGGTCTCTTAATTTCTCAGCATCTACAGTACTTCATAATGTAGCTCTCTTGGTGTTATTGCCTCAAAGCTATCTCTCATAGCAACTTGGAACAGAAATGCCTTTAAATGTCTAACAACAGGGGTTTGGTTTAACAAATTATGATCCACTTACATAATGCAGTACTACGTTGCCATTTTTTTAGACAAAATTTTGACATGGGAAAACGGTCATAGTTAAAAAAAAAATGACTAGCTTATTTTCCGAACATGATGATTTCCAGTTAACAACAACAAAAGACTAGAAAACAGTATGATCCCACTTTTAAGAAAAGAATATTTAAATATATATTTCTCTCTACATTTTATAAATACCTCATATATTATTAAAATGTATGTATACTTATATGTTACATATTTTCAAATGTGTATCTATTCATACACACACACACACACACACGCATACACACATATCTCCCACTCAGAGACTACATTTCTTTGATTCTGAGTTACCAATAATTTAAAGGTACACTACTACTTTCATATCTTTTTAGGAAAAAAAACCCAATCAAACACTTCCATATTAACGCTGTTTAGTAGGCACCCTCTATATTTCACCTTTGCAACCATTGTAAGATAGCTATCATCACTAGCTTTATCATTTGTGCAAAAGCAAGCTACTTAGCACAAACAAGCTAAGAAACTTGTCTACAAGCTACGGGTGCAGCTCAGGGGTAGAGTGCATACTTAGCCCTGGATTATCACCCAGCACAAAAAAACAAACAAGAAAACCACTAAACTTGTCCAAAGTGACAAAATTAGTGTCAGGCCTATAGATGGGGTGCTGGGCTTTTTAACTATTCCTTTCTAACACTTCCACATACATGTATGGATTGATATATGGTGCGCTCAGATTTCAAAAGTGCTGAAATACTGAGGAGAAACACACCTGCAAACTGAGTAAATTTAATATGTAAGAAGACAATATAAAAAATCTAAATACTGATATCTCTAAACAATGTAGATGCTGGGCATGGTATGCATGCCTCTAATCTCAGTTCAAGGATGTCTGGGCTACATAGCAAGACTGTGTCTCAAAACAAAACAAAACCCAACAGCAACAGCAACAATAACAAAATCCACTGTTGATTATATGTGTGGAACGTGATTGTGAGTGATTTTCATTTGTTTCTTTTTGTTGCTCTGTAATTTCTGAAATTTCTGTTATGGACATAGGAAGTTAAGATGAACCCAGCAAGGTTTTGATTCTGGAAAGGCTGAGGTCACCAGGCACTTGTGTGACCACATGGTTAGCTTCGGTGCTGGTTTGTGAGCCACTTTGCAGAACAGAAAACATGACCAGATTTGCAAATTTCAAACAGGAAAAGGAGCTAGCTGTCTGTTAGGAAAAGTCAGGCTACTGGTCTAAATGGTTTTTGGAGAAAATGGAGTGACAAGCAAAAGAAAGAAGGAAGCAAGAAAGGAAAAAGACTAGGTCAACAGGGTAAAATTGCACAGGAAGAGGCATCATTAGTAGCAAATGAGGCAGAATGCCTATTAAGTAAATTTTTAAAAATTCCTAAAGCAAAAAGGAACAAAGTGTTTTGTCTTTTATTTAATGTCTAAGGTTGACATCTCAACTCATAGCCCAAAGCAATGACACTAGTACCATGCAAATTTGGAGACCATTCTCTCCTTACTCCTTTTAGCTAATCTAATGCCCAGCCCTCTTATCTTTCCAGTGTAATCTGGTCTCCTTCTAATTTCCTAAACTAGACCTTTTGCAGCTAGCTTCTCAAGTTAAAAAAAGTAATCTTTTTATGATTAATATGATAATTTGAAGAATTATCAATTATATCATCTGAAAGGTGAGAAACAGGGCAATAGCCAAGATGTTCATTCACATGGCAAATTATGCAAATTAAAAGAATGGTATATTTAAGGGATGCCGTAATACAAAATAACCGAGAGGAAAACTACGTAGCAACACAAAAAATGCTTTTATTACATTAAATGGAACAAGCATAAAACAGTATCATTTGTATGTTATGAATAAAATGAAGCTTTTCAAAAGTAACTTGAGAAAAAATACCAATAAACAACAAAACATTAATTAGCTTTTTGTGAATGAGATTTGGTGCTCAGGGCCTCTTGAATTTAAAGAGAAGTTTCGGTGGTGCAGGTAGAAAGCAGAAAAATGAATTCGAGAGGGAATGGCAAGAAATGAAGGTGGCAAGATTAAGCTACATGTATTCAACATTTAGGGAAGAAGGAAAGGCCACACGTATCAGATCAAAGCTTAGGAGGAAGCAGAATAAAAGAAAGGTCTCTTTATAATGTGGGGCTTTGTCTTCCTCCTAGGCTAACAGGGAAATGCAATCAGGCAATGAAGGTGTAAGCAAGAAAGCAGAGCAGAAGGAATGATGATGACCAAGGCCCAGGCCTCAGCTCTGCTAGTTCTCTACCCTTGTGGCTGTGTGAAGTGGTAAACTTCCAGAATGGAATAATAGCTACTTTTCAGTTATAAAAATAAATAACAGAATATCTGCTGCAGGTTCTGGAAAGAAAAAAAGACTATTTACTATGTGTTGAGAACCTTTCATTGCTATAACAAGAGGCAGGAAAAAAGCAAGGGTTATAGCTTTGTCAGGGCAAAAGAAGCTAAGCACACAGACAGCACTAACTGTGGCAAGTGAAGCCACACACCAAGTTAAGTTTTTTTTTCTCCTCTCTTCCTTCTTTTCAATTTATAAGCGCAACTTTGTTTTCACCCTGCTCTGTATCTTAATGACTAACTGCAGAGTGAGTTAAAACACCAACTCTTTTTTTCCTGTGCACTTCCTATTCCCAGCTTAGGGGAAAGGTCCCAATTAAAAAGTAGCTGTCAAAATACAGAATGGAGACTGACTGTGATGGAAATCAGATGCACAGACCTGAAAAGGGTGGACCTGGAAATAATCACAGGTCAGGGATGATCCAGTAACCTCAGGATTAAGGAGCTCACGACCTGCATTCCAGGGTCAACCATTTCTCAGAACTAATGAAGGATCTTAGGGCTCACCTGGCAGTGACTAAGCAAGCATCCCCCCAAAAATTCTATGTAAACCAGGAAGAGAATCTCAGGTACTAGTTATTTTCCTTCCAACCCACCAGCATGTTGCTAATAAAACTTTTCTCTTCACTCTGACTTCTGAGTTACTGGCTTTCAGATGTGGCAACAGAACTGGATCTTTTGCAATCATGGGAGATGGAGAGATTTTGAACACAAGTAGAAAAGTTAAGCATTCATACTCTACTTTATGGCTATTTTGTATCACAGTTTACTGACCAATAACACATTGATACTGCTTTTTATATCATATCTAATATAAATGGCATAAATATTTGATACATACCAGTGCTCTTATGAAAGTTCTTATTATTGATTATCACGCATACGCCCATTTCAGGATAATCCATTTTGTAACTACTGTCCAAGGATATCCCAGAGTCCATTGATTTACTCCCATGTATAATCTTCCTGTAAGGAAACCAAACAATTGTTTACAATGGTAGAAATGACCAATCCACTAATACAACTTCCAGGACTCATGAGAACTGTTAACATTTGTTTAGAGTTATGTACCAAACTTGGTGCCATAGCTTTTATTTTTAAATGTCATGACACCTAGATTTGATTCCCAGCACTGCAAAAATGAGTAAGTAAATAAATTGCACTGATAATGCATTTTATAGACAAGGGAATGATATGCCAGAGGCCATGTAATGTGCTGAAAGTGAGGCATATGTAGCCACATTTTATCAAACGCATTTTATAATTTAAAATTTCCTTACAACTTTATGAACTAGTCTATCTTTCAAAGTTAAGAGTAAAATCTTAAAAATTACCTTGAAGTAATAGGAAGCCATTAAAATGTTCGTCAAACTCTATTAGCAGAGACACAAAAACCCTGGGAATGTGAGGGTGACTTATCACAACATCTAAACAACTGACTGTGTGGGGCCCATGCAACGTTCTACTTACATGATATTCTGTATGAAAAGAAGATAGGAAAATGTGTAAAACATTTATTTATTTTTGGTGGTACTGGGGTTTGAACTTAGGGCTTTGTGCTTATGTGAGCAGGCACAAGCCACACCTCTCTCACTTTAAAAGGATTTAAACAATAACAAATCCTTGGAAAATGGGATTATATTTCAAAAATTTAATTTCTAGGAAAATTCCTTTGCTAAACTAACGTGCCAAATCTTTTTTTTTTTTCTTTTTTGCAGTACTGGGGCTTGAATTCAGGCACTCTACCACCTGAGCTACTCCACCAGCCCCTAACATGCTAAATCTTTACTAGTAACTTGTTGCTAGTATTGCTATAATACAACTGCTTCATATTAATATTAATTTGTAGGGGCCAGGTGTGGTAGCTGTGTGCCTATACTCCTAGCACTTGGGAAAATCTCCAGTTTGAGGTTGGCCTGGGCTACATTGTGAGTTCCAGGCCAGCCTGGGCTATATATATTGAAATCCTGTCTCAAAAAAAAAAATTAGTTTGCAATTCCCAGAGTGGTTCAGAACAATGTAACTGGGTCTCAAAATTAACTTTAAGAATTAAAAAAAAATTTTGTATTGACAAATAACTGTACCTCTTCATTGGGTACAATATGATGGTTTTGTTCATTTATATATTGTGTTGACCAACTCAAGGTACTGAAAAGTATCACAAAAGATTTCACATGGATAATAACAGACATGATTAAGCGAAGAATGTTTATTATCTTTCTCCTTTCTCCATCTGCTAGTTATTGGGAAGATTAATAAGCAGAATATTCCAAAAAGGAAAACAAGGGGTAAAAGATAATCCATAAGTAGGCATTCTTCCTTGGAGTGAAAACTGGCATTGCATTTTAGTCTTAAAATTTATAAACAAGAGTTCAAAAACTCCCCCACACCACCCCTAAATCCTCTATTCCCATATGGTGATTTGGGAAGGCACAGAACACTCCAGTAGGTGAGTTCTGCTCTTCTCTAGGTCTTTCTGGCTCCAGCACAGGTTCCCAGCTCTAGGTCAGGCACTGCATTAGTCTCTTCCTTCTTCCAATCCAGGGTTCAAGATGAGGCTGAGAGAAGCGAGCTTATGTTGCCACACATCTGTCTAAGGTGGGAAATCAGGTTGGTCTCTCTGGCTTGAAAGCCCATATTCTTTCTCCTTCCCTGCTCCTCAATGTCAGCTGTGTTACACACACTCATCTTTCTCTGACTGTGTAGGATTCCATTTAAATACTCACGTTTCGAAATTTTTAATGGATTTTGAATCCACTGAGTTTTCACTGATTTCCATGGCTGCTTTTCTTAGCTAGAATATAAAGAAAATAGAAGTTAATTAAAAATCAGCCACTACAACTTCACTGACGTTATGTTAGTCATCCCAGTGACTATTTCTTCAAATACTCTTGTTTTACCTCTACTGTTAAAGGTCCCTTTGAGTTGGACCTGGGGAGAAAAATCATCTGCAATGGTACATACAATACAGTGCATCCTCCCCACTCCCCTTAACTGAGCTATGAATTACATCAAGTACACAGAGAAGTGTGCAGCTCAGTGAAGTTTTGTACTTGTGTACCCCTGGTAGATCAAGATGAAGACTGCAGCTTCCAAACTACAAAACTTTCCACATTGGTATACTTCACATAATATTATTAGAATGGCTAGGTTCCCAACAGATAAGAGTACCAAGAAGTTCCAAACCTTCATATAATCCTTATTCTTACTCTGAGTTTTGGAATTCCAACTTTGTTTTCTGGTGGTACTGGAGTTTGAACTCAGAGCTTGGTGCTTGCTAGGCAGGGGCTCTACCACCTGAGTCATGCACCAGCCCTGCTTTGCTTTGGTTAGGGTCTGTGCTTTTTGCTCAGGCTGGCCTGTCATCAATTTTTCTATAATGTGTACAATATTTTCAAGGTTAGGAAATAGTAACAAATGTTATTTCATATATTAATACTGATAATAGAAGATTGCTAAGTTATAGTATATCCATGCAACAGTTATCGTAGCTAATTTTTCTTTTTCTTTTCTTCTTTTCAGTTCTTCTCAAAAAACTTATCAATGACTTAGGAAATGGTCACAATACAAACCTAAGGGAGAACAGGCTATAAATCCATATGATCTCAATTAAAACATATACAAGAAAAAGAGAGCAAAAATATTTACACAAATCTCTACATATTAATATATTTATTAACAGTAGATGTCTCTGGGTGGTGGAATTACTAACAACTTATTTCCTCCTTAAAATTCTTCCATATCTTCTACTTTTTCTATAATATGTACATTATTTTCAAGGTTAGAAAATAGTAATGACCACCGTTTTACATGATAATATCAATAATAGAAGACAGTATCAATTTGTGCTAGACAATTTCAACCCTCTGCCCTGATTCCAGAATTACAAAAATAAGGGTATTCCTTTACCATTAAAGGAAAACCCTTTTTTACTTGTACCATGCTCTGTACCATGCTCCAGTCTCTCTGCCTTTCTTTTTTCATTCACATGGACAATAACCATATATTAGGTATAAGAAGTCTCAAACTTACAGGAACCATAATCATAACTGATAAGCTTGTCCCCAGGCTTGTCAATTTAAAGTGGGCAGACTCAAGCAAAGTAAATGGTTGAGAAATAAGGTGTGACAAATGTGGCTGACAGAACAGTGCAGGGTTGCTAACGAGCCTGGAAAAAGTGAATATATCTTAGGTGGTTTATTAATATTATAATCCATGAGAAAATAATACTATCTTTGTTTCAAGACTTTCTGGCCAATTAATGGAAAGTCTGGAGTGAAAACACAGTGTACTTCATCAGAGAAATACACAGTCAAAAAGCATGAGGGGCCAGCTATAGGGAAAGTAAAGGTAGGAAGATCGCAGTCCAAGGCCAGCCATAGGTAAAAAGGAGAAGACCCTATGTGAAAAATAATTTGAAAAAGGGCTGGGGTACATGGCTCAAGTGGCAGAGTGCTTGCTTAGCAAAAGTAAGGTCCTAAGTTCAAACCTCAGTATCAATCCCCCCAAAGCATATGAAAAAATGCTTCACATCACATATTATCAAGTAAATGAAAGTTTAAAAGAGTGAGATACCACCACACCTACTGGAATGGCCAAAACCCATAACACTGTCTGTGGCAAATGCTGGCAAGGATGTTGAGCAAGAAAAATGGTACAACCACCTTGGAAGACCATTCAGCAGTTCCTGAAAAATTAAATGTATTCTTACTATTTGATCCTTGGTTATTTACCCAAAGGAGCTGAAAATTTATGCCATACAAAAAGCTTACACACAGATGCTTTTTGTAGTTTTATTCATAATTGTCAAAAAACTTGGAAGTAACCAGGATGGCCTTCATTATTTATCACGATAAATAATGATTCTGTGCTGAAAAGAAATGGAGGAAACTTCAAGGCATTATTAGTAAGTGAAAAAAGCCAGTCTGAAAAGGCTACATTCCATATGATCTCATCATACGACATTTTTGGACATGGCAAAACTGTGGAGACGGTAAAAAGATCAGTGGTTGTGAGGGGTTAGGAAGGAGGGAGAGCATGAAGGACTTAATAAGGCAGTGAAACTATTCTGTGTGACACCATAATGGTGAACACGAGTCATTACAAATTCATCTAAACTCAACATACAGTGCCAAGAATGAGCCCTAGTGTGAAGTATGGCTTTGGGTAATAATGATGCATCAATGTAGGTACATTAATTGCAAAAAAAAAACCCCAAACCACCACTGTGGTGGGGGATGTTGGTAACTGTGAAGGCTATTCAAGTGTAGAGTGGTGGTGGTAGAGGGGAGCTATCTCTGCAATTGTTTTCAATTTTGCTTTAAACCTAAAATTGCTCTAAAAAATAAAGTCTGATATTTTAAAAATTGAAAAATAAGATATAAATAATTTCTGAAGTGGAACCTAGAGTCTTGGCAGTGTCTTTTCAGGCACCGATGGTTTGCCTCAAATTGCAGATAAATATCTTTTAGTAAAGTAGTTGGGTGGCTGAAAGAAAAAAGCATGAATTGTTTTAAGAGTTAAGAGTGTCTTACTATTTGATAAGGACTTCTCAGGAACAAATACTATAATTTATTTAGCTTCATTATTAGCACATGAATAATATAAATTGTCTCAGTTATCAATCGATCTTGATACACTATGAAAATTTTTATTCCAGTAACTAAAATCCTTCTAGCATCAGACATGTGCACATCAGTTCTCTTTGTCACCATCTGCCTTTCCCACAGGAAGTATAAACTCCACACTCCTGGGAGAGCCTTGCTTCCCCGCAAACCTCACTAAAGTGTTACACTAAGCATGACCTCATCTCCATTAGCTAACGCTTGGCTGAGGACAGATTATTCTGGGCATGGTGAGCTCATCTTAGAAGGACAAAAAAGTAACTCCTAAGGGAAATATTCACTGCTCTTATGATAACAGGAGTTGAGGTTCCAACATTTTCATTTGACAACATGTACACACAGAAAATAAATAGGGGTTTAAAAACTATGTCCTGACACAACAATGGCTTCAACACTAATCATTTCTTACTGTGTTGATGTATGTCATTCCTTGCATCAATTTAGGATGCTGATGATAAGAAGGCAAATTTTGGAACATACATTAATGGTCATAGGGAAGAATGCAGACAACTGACATTATATCATGTGGCAACCTGAACTTAGGACTTAGGTTCATTTTTCTGGCTCCCTGATCCCTTTAGCACAGAAGCTACAGCAGTCAGATGTTCAAAAGTTTACCAATGTTGTCAGTATAGATTTACTGCCACTCTGAAAGAGGTATTTAAACATTTCAAGCTGTGTTTTCCTAAGTAAGTGAGAAGTTGGAATATCTTCCCTCTTTACATGGTGTTTAGCCAGTTATTCATTGCAATAGTGGAGTAAAACAAGAAATGATCTGCAGAATTAAAGCAGAGTGAAAATTTCTAAAACTGAAACCTCTATATCTAGCTATAATGAACGAATAATTTCAAATAAAGGACTGTTAGGAAGAATAAGTGGTATGTAAGTGTGCCCATAGTCATTTGAACAGTCGTAGAGATTGCTGATCAGGGAATCTTGTCCTCCATCATCAGGCTGTTCTTGGTGCCTATCCTACAGGGAATGATGAGGTAAGTGATAAAACCTAGTCTCTGCCCTAATGGTTTTCTAAATCTCAAAATGAGACATCACAATCAACACTGCTTACTTCCAGATCATCTCCATGAATACAAATAGTTAAAAAAAGGAACAATGCCATTTAATAGCAATTCCTCCTATTTTGGCTCAAGTAGGCTAGACTCTGAGCTAAAAGATACACATGTATTTTTAACTAGTCTTCCCACCAAAATGATCCTACTTAACTGAGGTAAAATGATCCTACTTTACAGTTTAATTAACTGAGACTTACAGAAGATAAGCAGCTTTAAGGGGGCAGAACCATGAGTCAAACTAGGGTTTGTTTGACTCCAGAGGGCAGACAGATTCCCACTACATATTCTACAGACTGCCTAGTGCTGTAAAAGAGTGGCAATACTATAGCTTCAAGAAAGGTAACAAAAATCCAACCTCACAAACTTTAGATGAGACAAAGAGGCTGGGCGAAGTGGCTCACAGCTGTCATTCTAGCTACACAGAAGGTGGAGATTATCAGGAAGGTTCAAGGCAAGCCCAGGCAAAAATTCACAAGATCCTACTTCCCCAAATAAAAAGCCAGATGTGGTGGTATGCACCTGTCATCCCAGCTATGCGGGAAGCTTAAATAGGAGGACAGCAGTCCAGGCGGGCCTGGGCATAAATGTGAGACCCTATTCCAAAAATAACAAAAACAGATAGGTGCCAATGGCTCACGTCTGTAATCTTAGCTACTCAGGAGGCAGGGATTAGGAGGATCGCAGTTCGAAACCAGCCCAGGCAAATAGTTCGAGAGACCCTATCTCGAAAAAACCCATCACAAAAAAGGGCTGGTGAAGTGACTTCAAGGTGTAGGCCCTGAGTTCAAACTCCAGTACTGCAAAAAACAAAAACAAAAAAAATGAAAAGGGCTGGGGTGTGTGGTTCAAGTGCTAAGAGCACCTGCCTAGCAGGCAAAGGCCCTGAGTTTAAACCTCAGTACTGGAAAAAACAAAACAAAACAAAACAAAAAACCCCAGCACAAATAACATGGTAGAAATTGACTGCAGAGAACTGAAACAGCATATACAGTTGTTCCTCAGTACCCATGGGTGACTGGTCCATGACCCCCCGTGGACACCAGAATCCAAGGATGCCCAAGTCCCTCATATAAAACGGTACACTTTTTGCATATAATCTAAGTATACCTCCTGTTTACTTTTGACCCTCTTTAGATTACTTATGATACTTAATACAATATAAATGCTATGTAAATAATTGTTATACTGTATTGTTTCAGAAATAGTGATAAGGAAAAGTCTGTATGTTCAGTACAGACACAATTTTTGTTTCTATTACTTTTAGTCAACAATTGATTCAATCTGTAGATATAGAAAGTCAACTGAAGAGAAGAAAATAGGAATGATGATTATGGTGTTTCTGATGCCAAATAACTGCTTTCCTGTTAAGCATCCTGTGTAAAAGCCATTAAGACATTTTTCTACATCTCTGTCCACCTCTATGGAAAAAGATGAAGCTAACCTAGCATGACTGCTGGGGAAATATCTATCTCTGTCAAACAATCTGAAAAATACCACAGTTATATTTATTACAGATTAGGGAGGACAAAGTCCTTAAATCAATATTTCTAAATTAAATAAATAAAACAGAAGGAACATCCTTTCACCAATTTTGGGTAAGAAAAGACTTCAGGTCGAACATCAGTGGCTCACACATGCAATCCTAGCTACTCAAGAGGCAGAGATCAGGAGGATTTCAGTTTAAGGCTAGCCCAGGGAAATAGTTCAAGAGACCCTATCTCGAAAATACCAAACACAAAAAAGGGCTGGTGGAGTGACTCAAGTGGTAGATTGTCTGCCTATCAAGTATGAGGCCCTGAGTTCAAACTCCAGTACTGCTAAAAAAGAAAAAGAAAAGACATGGTGGCTCATGCCTATAATAACAGCTACTGGGGAAAGCACCAGCAGGAACAAAAGTTAGTGAGGCTTAGCCAGGTGCCAGTGGCTTATACCTGTAATCCTAGCTACTCAGGAGGCAGAGATCAGGAGGACAGAGGTTCAAGCTAGCCCAGGCACATAGTTTGCAAGACCCTATCTTGAAAATCCCATCACAAAAAAGGGCTGGCGGAGTGGTTCAAGGTGTAGGTCCCAAGTTCAAACCCCAGAAAAAAAAAGTGAGGCTCATCTCAACAAATAAGCAGGGCACAGTGGCACATGTGCCTGTGATCTGTGATCCCAGCTACATGGGAGGCCATAGGTAGGAGGATCCAGTCTGAGGCCTGCTCAAGCTAAAAAACAACTAGATCCCACCTAAAAAATAACAAATGCAAGAGAAAAAAAAGAGAAAAAAGACTGGAGATGTGGCTTATGGCTTAAGTGGTAGAGCACATGCCTAGCAAGCACACAGTCCCAAATTAAAACCTCAGTACCATAAAAAAAAAAAAAATTCAAGTTTTATCCAAATCTGTCCCATTTGTTTTTTGAATTTCTTTGGGAACGTCTTCCTACTTTGTGGCACAAGTCAGAAAGAACACAGCACTAGCTATATGCAAGGGGTCTGTCTTTGCCCTTCCTAGCTGAAGCCCTAGTACAGTTTTCTGGAGGAACAAATAAGAGAAAATAGAAAGCCCTTGTAGCCCTAAATATTTTGTATGAAATAAATGTAGAATAGAGGAGCCTGGGAGTCTTCTGTGAACATCAGAGATAACCAGAATAACTTATAGAACCTCACTGTGTGCAGAGTGCTGCATTAGGCCCTAATTGTCTGAAATAGTGGAAGAGACAAAGACCCCAGTCTATGTGGAACTCATATCAGTGTTCATACTGCTCATTGGTATTCGGAAGTGGCTCAAGGATGCAAATGTTAGACCAAGTTCAGTCTAAATCACATAACATCATACATTATCACAATGCAGAAGCTCTCCAGGCAATATGTGAAACAAGAACAAAATACAGGGAAATAAATACCATTATATAGAACTTCAAATTCATAAAGCATTTCCACAAACATTATTCCATCTGATCCTTATTGTGAGGACCAATTATGTCTAATTTATGGGTGAGTCAATAAGTGTCATGTAGGGACTTGACCTCAGATGGTCTAACAACAGAGTGTATTCTACTGATACACTTTTATTTGTTAAATATATGCACAACAGGATTTAAGAATCTAAAAAATTCCACATCTTTTTATTTAAAGGCCCTACCTTTGGGGTAGAATTCAAAAGAATAATCTAGAAAAAAATATGGCCCTATAAAGTCAGAAGGGGGATGAAGCCACAGGAGATTGTTTTAAATTAGTTTTGAAAGCAAACCAGTAAAGCAGCATTGTAATTGCCTGTATCAGATAAGATGCCCCTTTCTTTCCTTTTTTTTTTTTTGCAGTACTGAGGTTTGAACTCAGGGCCCACCAGCCCCTTTTTGTGATTTTTTTTTTTTGAGATAGGGTCTCTTGAACAATTGCCCTGGCTGGCTTCAAACTGTGATCCTCCTGATCTCTGCCTCCTGCATAGCTAGGATTACAGGTGTGAGCCATGGCACTGTGCGCCTTCTTTCTGTTTCTTAAGATGGCAAAAGGCAAAGTCTTTTCTCAGGATCACAAAGGCAGTTTAACTAGGTGCCATACTTCATTTCCTTTACTTTGAACAGGTTTTATTGCCATGCTTCAACAATTCACTCACTGAAATATATTCTTACTGTTAAAAGCCTTATTCTCAAACATCAGGCTGTAACAGGTATGATTTAAGCTTTACATTTCATTTTTAGCTCATATGACCACAGCACACTCACAGTGGCTGAGCATTTATCGTGACACTGCCTGACCTAACCACCTTGCTTAGCAAATTCTTCTGCTATCTTGAATATTCAGATTGTTACAATGACTCCATATTTCACCTCTACCATTTTTTTTCCTAATCCACACCTGTTAATTTTAATTTGCTAAGTAATTCTGAATCAAATTTACTTTTTCTAGATAGAGCATAATCATAAAAGCTTAATAGAGTAATTGTGCCAGTCCTGCATATGAGGAGAGACAGTAAGAAACAGCATGATAAAGTCAGTTCCTCACAGTGTTTGCTTACAGTTAGTAGAGAATATAGTAAATAAATAAATATAGAGGACACATCCCTGTTAAGAAATACCTGGTGCAAAACGAAAACTTATGGGAAGACTTAAGCCTTAAGTTTTGCATGAGAAGAGAAGCCTAAGTTTGATAAACGAAGTGATGGGTGGGGGAAGAGGAAATGCAAAAGTATTCCAGGCAGAGAACAGGTCTGAAGGTGAGCAAGGAGCTATACAGAAAGTAAAAGAACACTATGGTAAAAGATAGTTCTGGGGAGGGTATTCAGGACCCAATTAGTATTTGGCTTTGTTAACCAGGTTTAGGAGATCATGTTTATCCTGAAGGCAAAAAAATAGATTTTCATGTTATAAAGAATGGACTGGAAGGGGCTGGTGGGATGGGGGTAGTATGCAGGCTGGTGCAGCTAGTTGAGAACCTGGGCTGTCTGAAATCAGAGATGGAGGACATGCACAGATATGGCAGACATTTAGGGGGTCGACAAGGTTTGATGACTAACTGCGGAAGGAGTGGGCAGGCGAGAGGTAGCTGTGAAGGGCGGTTTCTGGGTGACACTGAGAATGGGGTAAAGACCCAGGTTCTCAAGCTAGGCTGGAGAGCGGCCCCACTAAGAAGAGTGACAAGTGTAAGAAAGGCACACTAACTTAACGTGGCGTGGGGGAGGGGGGTGTCAAAGCAGCTTCTGCCGTGACTTTGACCATGGAAACAGAAACAGGATTCTCGAAAGCCTTCAGGGTATGAAAAGGAATTGAAGTTCAAATGCTTACAATCAGTTCTCTGGAAGAACTAAACCACACAGTCAACCCGAGAAAATCTAGGCCCCAGACACAGAAGGCAACAGAGATCAAACACTCGAGCAATCTTGGGACGATGGGCCCATGGCTAGCGCCCCGAGGTCAGCATCCAGCCAGCCTTTACCCCCGGGCAGAGTTTCCCGGAGCCGCTGCTCCGCTGCCCTCCAGCATCCCGCGGCCACCGCTTCCCGGGCTCAGGACCTGGGCCGCGCCCCCGTCCCCCAACCAAACTCGGTGACCCGGGCGGTCTCCAGCTCCCCGGCCTGGCCTCCCGGGCCCCCAGGCCCCGCCCCACGTACTGCGGTTCAGGGTCTCGGATCCGGCTCCGCATCACTGGCCCGGCGGGTCTCGGTTCCCCCCGACCCCCGCCGGATCTGTCGCTGCGCCGCCTTCACTGCTCGCCCCGCAACCCTCGCCAGTGCAAAACAAAGGATCCGCCGCCCAGATCGCCCATCTCCGCCGCCTCCTCGTAGCAGCTGCACACCGGGCAGGTCCCCGGGGCGAGCGCTGGGCCAGCGAGGAGAGGAACCCACCTAGGGGCGAAAGGGACGAGGGCCGCACTCACCGCACAGCTCTCACAGCTCCACGCAGCAGAACTAGACGCCTCGCTCTGCTCCTGCAGCAGGGTTCCACCGCGGGCAGCCTGGAGAAGTGAGTGAACAACTAGGCCCGCGCTTCAAGCCCCGCCCCCGGCCAGGCCCCGCCCCTGGGTCCGCCCCTTGGGCCCGCCTTCTCAGGATTGGCTCCTCCACCCATGCGCTCTCGTCTCCGGCGACCCGTCCCTCCAGCCCCGCCCCCGCCCCGTCCCCGCCCTCTGCCGAACGCCAGTCCCCGGCAGGCCTCGCGCAGAGCCCGCCTTCCCGATGCGGAAGCCCCGCCCCCCCCGCGCTGGCCCCGCCCCCGCGCTGGGTTTGAAGGCGGGATTCGGCCATCTGCTGAAGATCCGCGGGCTTGTTCCACCGGCGCTGGTTTCCTGAGGTAATTTTAGTAAGACCTGCAAGCGGTGCCTGGTCCCGGGGGCAGTGAAGAGTGGGCTCGGCTGGTGCTGGTCTGGGCTCCCGGAGGCAGGGAAGCTGGCCGAGACCCGCGGTGGTTTTCTCCGCTTCCGCTCAAGTGACCCTAGGGCTTTCCTTAGTTCCCCGCCGTTCCCTGCCCTTAAGTCAACAACAGGCTGCAGCTCCCTGCTGGCTCCGGGCCTATTTTGGGTCACGACCAGTTTCAGATGTTGATGCAAACTACGATACGTTTTCGCAGAAAATGTACAGCCCGTGAGCTCAGAGTTCTGCACCAGAGTTCAAGAGTTTAAGATGTTCTCTTCACAAATCAGGGACGCTGACAGACCAACTTGCCTCGAGTGCCTTTGCGATTCAAGTGCGAGTCAAGGACTACTCTGCATATAAACGTACATGGTAATGCAGAGGGTTGCCGTTTATTGAGTGCTGACCCCATGCTCTTGCATTTTCGTAAGAATGTACATTTCGATTTTACTGTTTTGTCCTTTAAGCAACACTTGTAGGTAGGAATTCCAGTTCTCAGATCCCAGAAATAAAACTTAGGCCTTTCTTTGTTCTTCCCAAATTGAGCCAAGACTGGTGTTGGGCAGTCCTTTGTCTACTAGGAGGAAACTGAGGACTAGAACCCACTCAACCCTACTTGGTTCAGCAAGGCAATAATTCACAAGGAAGGGAGTAGTATGGTGGACCAAGTCCTCCTTACCCGATTGAGATGCCCACACCCGGACCTATGCTGAACTGTCTTACCTAAATGATACTTAAGAGAAAGCTTCAGCAGTTTTCTTTTTTCTTGTGAGCTGTACTAATTTACTTAGTCTAGAGGAGCTTTACTCATAGCAAATTGGCTAGAGGCAATGTCTTTGGCTGAGCCCTGTAATTTCTCTTTACAGACGTGTCCTTGAGGCGGCAGAACTTGGTCCAGGCCTTGAAGGGAAGGATTCAGGAAAAGCAATGTGAGGGCTTCCAGGTGAGAGAAACCGGAGTAAGAGGGCTGTGAAAGTGGTCCAGGAACAGGGAGTGGTTATTTTTATTCATTTGGTGAGAAAGCTGAAAGGAATTCTGAGCCAGATTGTGGAGGGGAGTTTAGAGTTCATGAGATACTGTAAAATGTGAATTGAGTGATACAGTGAGTAGTTAATGAGTATCCTTATGAAGAGTTATAAAAATGGTTTAAGGTGATTACTCTTGCAGGCTCTTAGGATGGTAGACCCATGTGGAGGACAGAAAGGAAGAACTGGAAAGAAAAAATAGTGCTATATCTTTCCATATCCCTTACTGTAGGTTTGGGGAAATTTTTTTATTCGTTTATTCATATGTGCATACATTGTTTGGGTCATTTCTCCCCGCTGGCTTCCCTCCAAACCCCCTCTCTTCCAGGCAGAATCTGTTCTGCCCTTATCTCTAATTTTGTTGAAGGGAAAGTCTGAGTAATAATAAGAAAGAGAAAGCGTTTTTGCTAGCTGAGATAAGGATAGCTATATAGATTCCTAGCATTGTTTCCATGTACAAATGTGTTACATCCCAAGTTGATTCATCTCTAACTGACCTTTTAACTGGTTCCTGATCCCCTTCTCATATTCCTCTGCAGTGGGGACAACAAATACTATCATGTTTTGGGTTTCTTACCTATCCGGTTTTGGGGAAACTTAAATATGAGTTACTTCTGTTCAAGCATAGACAGGCAAAGTGACTGAAGTGTGTGTGGGGGGGGGTGGAGTCAGTCAGTTATGTTTAATTTCTTAAGGTGTTATTCATCCAGAAAGTAAACTTACATAACAATATTTCTGTAAGTAAATTTTAATCGTATACTTTAAAGACGAATACTTAAGCAGTGGGAGAGATAGCATTACCAGAGGCTGTACAATGGATGGTGCTAAGAAAACAGTCAAAGCTGGATGCCAGTGACTCATGCCTGTAATCCTAGTTACTCAGCAGGCAGAGATCAGGAGGATAGTGGTTCAAAGCCAACCTGGGCAAATAGTTCCCGAGACCCTATCCTGAAAAAACCATCACAGAAAAAGGATGGTAGAGTGGCTCAAGTTGTAGGCCCTGAGTTCAAACACCAGTATTGCTACAAAAAAACCCCAAAAAACCAGAACATTACCAAATACTAGAGCTAGAACATTGACAGAAAACAAAAATTTTGGTAAGTCTAATCTCAGGGTAGAGGGAGAAGTTGGAGTTGGGAAATAGGGGTTGATCAGTGATTAGACAAAAAAAGGAAGAAACTGAAACTGGCTAGAAAGAAACTGAAACTATGGCAAGTCAGCTTCAGGTATTTCCTACTGCCAGTGAATATGTACTCCCCTCCCCCAAGTCCAGCTGCTCCTGGGAACTTGGCCATCAGAGTCCTAGTTGGGTGAGCCCCCAGAGAAGCTAGGGCTACATGGATCTGAGATATTTTGCTCCTTTCTCCCTCTTGTAGTTACTGTGAAAGGACTTTTTTCTAGCTCAACCAAATGCTATCAAATATGGTTAAATAAATTCTGGTGCAGTGTTAAGAAATAAATAATAGAGCTCTCTAAACCTTCTCTTTAAAATACACATATTTTCCTTTGGAAATTGGAAACTGCTACCAAAAATAGTATAATTTTGATGTATAATTATATAAAATTTGATGTATAATTATATAAAATTATATATTTGATGTATAATTATATAAAAGAGCAACAGCACTTCTTCCCCATCAGGAATTAAAAGCACTTCTAATATGATGACATATTCTCCCACAGGGTAGAGATAAGGAATATGATAGTCCCAAATGCCACATGCGTTCCTCTTCTCTATTTCCTTTGCTTTTGTGACTCAGCCATTCTACTGAAATAGTTCAAGCCCCAGTTTTCGGACTCTCATCCCAGCTGTTAAAAATTTCCAGCTGTAGCTGGGTGCTTGTGGTTCATGCCTGTAATTCTAGCCACTTGGGAGCAGAGATCAAGAGGATTGCATTTCCAAGCCAGCCCGGGCAAATAGTTCACAAGACCATATCTTGAAAATACCCAACACAAAAACAGGCCTGGTGGAATGGCTCAAGTGGTCAAGGCCTCCCTAGCAAGTGGGAGGCCCTGATTTTAAAACTCCAGTGCTACAATCAATCAATCAATCAATAAATAAATAAAATCAAAAAATATGAAGATGTGCAAGGAACTCGGGGGCACGATAGATACTGAACTTTTCGCCCTTTGTTGTTGCTTATGGTTTTCCCAGGCCAGTGAATCTTCAACTGGTTTTCCATTGTGAGTCCATGACTTTCATGTGTGACACACTCCTACTGTCATACTAGATTTTTACAAAAAACACTGATAAGATATTTTTCCTGATAAGATTTCAGTGTCACTAGATGTGAATGTCCACATGGTCATTCCTCATCAGTTATGGTTAGATGCTGATTCAGAAATGATTGCATTTTGTGTTTATTTTCTCCACTATTCAGGAGACTTTGTTAAAAGTTAATAAATTTGAGCTAGGTGCCAGTGGCTTAAGCCTGTAATCCTAGCTACTCAGGAGGCAGAGATCAGGAGGATCGTGGTTCGAAGCCAGCCCTGGCAAATAGTTCTTCAGACCCTATCTTGAAAAACCCTTCACAAAAATAAGGCTGGTGGAGTAGCTCAAGGTGAAGGCCCTGAGTTCAAGCCCCTGTACCACAAAAAAAAAAAAAAAGTTAATAAATTTTATAGAATAAAGTTAGTTTCTCAATTAGGATTATCTGTATATTATAGATTTTTATCTATATGTGAAGCAGATTAAATACTCAGAATCCATTTACTAATATGCAGCTCTAGCACCTTGTGTTGACAAGTTAAAGCTTTTTTTTTTTTTTACTTGCCCCATTTCCTCAATCCAATTCCCAGGCCTATCTATTATGAAACTTAGGTTGCCACATCTAGAATTATGTTTCTGTTTCTTTGTTTATAATGACTTCCTTGTTGATTAGGTATAACTCTGAGAGAATCATCTTTCTTAGGCCTGTTGTGGTTGATGTCAGTTTTGAAACCTATGATAATATGCCATTTTCCCCTTAAAGCTCATGATATTCTTACTTTCTCTTAATCTTTTTATTTTTTTTTTTCCCGATACTAGGGATTGAACTCAGGGCCTACAACTTGAGCCACTCCAGCAACCTTATTTTGAGATAGGGTCTCACGAACTATTTGCTGGGGCTGGCTTCGAACTGTGATCCTCCAGATCTCTGCCTCCTGAGTAGCCAGGATTATAGGCATGAGCCACCAGCACCTGGCTCCTCTCTAAATCTTTTAAGGTGATTATGTTTTTCCTTTCAGGAATATATCATTTGCCAAAGAGTTTTGCTGCAAAGTTTTCTGCTAAAATTCAAAACAAAAACAATGCTGTTTTTATCCTCAAATTCTTCAGTATATATTATTGTTTCACTTAGAAACTAACATATCTGTTTTGTACATAGTAACTTAAGGCATAGATAATATTCATGAAGAGGGAGACTATCAGTTAATCTGTTTTTGTGTGAAAGCCAACTCTAAATTTACTGGTTTAAAAAGTCAAATGAATTAATTGTTTCTCACAGTTCTGTGGTTGGCTGGGCACTTCTGTAGGTTTTGGACTCTTCACTCAGTGTTGCTCATTTGTCAAATTCAGATGTTGGCTGAATGATCCAAAATGGCCTCACTTGCATGTGTGATAGTTGGTGCCAGCTGTTGACTGAGATGCCTTACTTCTCCCCCCATGATCTGTCATCTTCCATCAGACTAGAGTCATAGCATGGTGGTCTCAGGGGAGGACTCCAGGAGAGCCAAATCTGATGCAAAACACATGTTAAAACTCTGTTTCTTTCACATTTGTCAGTGTGCCATTGACCCAAGCATGTCACATGACCAAGCCCACAGTCAGCATGAGGGTGAGCTTAGATGGCATCCCTTGCTGGGAAAAATGGAAAAGAAAAAAAAAAAAAGCTATTCTTAGAAGAGAGTTAACTTCTTAATAGTTGTGTTGGGAGAAAGAGGAGTATCAGAAACAGGAAAAGGGAACTAAGAGTTGTCATCAGTGCCTTGAAGTGAACTCTAACCTAAGAAATAATACCACAAAAGTGTGGCCAAGGTAGTACCACCAATGAACCAGTTAGGCAGCACCTGATGCAATAAAATGTTTTAATAAAAGCATTAATGATTCAGAAAGCACTTACATTTAATGAGGCTTTATAATTTAGAAGACATTTTCATATGTCTTGTTACATTTATCCTCAGGGTACTACATAAAATGTTCAAGATGGTATTGAGTCCCATTTTACAGTTGATTAAACCAAGATTCAGGGAGCTATGTTAACCTTTCCATGGTCATTACACTATTAGATAAAAGAACCAGGATCTAAGGATTTCTTATAACTATCCCTGTTCTTATTCTATGCTAAAACTTTGTGCAAAGAATAAAATGTAAGTCAAGCAAATACATAAATGTCAAGAAATGAGGCTTGAAATTTTATCAGACAGAAGGTAGTCTGAGCAAAGAAATTGATGCCCTTTTCATGTGTTTCTTTTAGTAGTAATTGATAGAAAGCTTATGTGAGATTGGATTTATTCTCTTCATACTTTTGAACCAATGATGGAAAAATGGGAAGCAAAACTGAAGAAAATTGAGGAACGAGCATCTCACTATGAGAGGAAACCATTGTCCTCAGTGTATAGACCAAGATTGTCCAAGACAGAGGATCCACCCTCCATTTGGAAGCTATTTCATCGACAAAACCAAGCTTTCAATTTTGTTAAAAGCTGTAAAGAGGTAATTACCTCATCCTTTTTTTTTTTTTTAAGAGCAACTATAGCTCAAGATTTTTTTTTAAAAAAAGGCTATCTTCCTTTCAGCCAATTTACTCTACCAAGAGAATATAATGGCAATCTTAGTATCACATGGTTTAGGAAAAATATCCCTTTGAATCATTAATCATTTTATACACACACACACACACACACACACACACACACACACACACACCTGTTTTTATTACTGGGGATTGAACCCAAGGCCTCACACTTGCTAGGCAATTGCACTACCACTTGAGCCATGCCCGAAGCCCCAGTTTATATTAATAATGAGAATGAATGACTTATTCATCCTAATTAGCTTAAAAAGTATGCATTGTAGGACTGGAGGCATGATTTAAGCAGTAAAGCACCTGTTTAGCAAGTGTGAAGCCCTGAATTCAATCCCCAGTACCAGCAACAAAAATAAAGTGCATCTTATAATGTGTGATAGCATTTAAGTGAATCTGTGCCTAGAGGAAGAAGGATTATAATTATTGCCAACACATAAAGCAAGTGGGAGGAAGGCATGCTTGATACATGAAAGCCCTGCAAAGAGCATGGTGCTCAAAAGCAAAACTGAAATGATCAAGCAGTAGATGTATGTTTAACATCCTGTGTTTGTTGGGTGCTTGGGGAATATGAAAAGATAAGGTTCATATATGAAATCTAACTGAAATATGCTAGGGTTCTTGTCATTGATGCTAGGTAGCAGCTCAAAGTGTTTAAGATTTGGGAGAGGAAATTTCTTCCCCTGGTGAGGAGATGCTCACTCAGATATCATCAGAATAATTTAGGAAATATAAGAAAAGCCTTCTCATTTTGTATAAATCTAATTCAGGTGTCAGAAGTTAAAATACAGATTCATTTGCACTTGGATTTTTTAAAAAGATGAGGTATGCTTGCCAGACTTGGCAATCACATCTGCAAAATTTATTTGAAAAAGATTTTTAGGAGGGTCAGACACCTGAGTCTTTCTGTGATTGCTCACACATGAAAATGAAAATAAGAGCCAGGCACCCTGGCTTACACCTGTAATCCTAGCTACTGGGAGGTAGATACTGGGAGGACCTCAGTTCGAGGCCAGCCTTGGCAAAAAGTTAGCAAGACTACATCTCAATCAATAAAAACTGGGCATGGTGGCATGTACTTGTCATCCCAGCTATGCAGAAAACATAAATAGGAGGATCACGGTCCAACCAGGCTGGCCTGGGCATAATTGTGGGACCCTATTTGAAAAATACCTAAAAAAAAAAAAAAAAAAAAAAAGAAACCTAAAGCAAAAAGACCTAGGGGTGTGGCTTAAGTGGCAAAGCTGCTAGCACAAGGCTCTGAGTTCAAACTCTAGAACCACAAAAAAAAAAGAAAGAAAGAAAATGAAAATAGTTTCAACAGCTACCTTTAGCTAAGTAGAAACAAAAGAAGGTGTACGTGTATCACTTATGCCTTTATTAGAAGAGGCTCTGTATGGTGGCAGCCTGACAGTTTATTTAGTTCAATGCTGTAGTAATCTGTAAAAAATTTATTCCATGTGCATTTTTATGTGTATTACAGAATTTTTAAATTAATTTCAGTCGAATCATTTATAGTAATGTTTAGGTAGTTTTGACTAATTTCATAAACTAAGAAATAAAACTGTCACAGGAAATTAAACTAGAGTAGTAGAATTAAGAATGGTTTTTTCCTTCTAACCTGGATAGTGTATTTGTTTCCATCTTTTTTCTTTTTTGTTCTTTCATTTATTTTTTTGTCTTGTTTTCATCTTGTACGTGTATTATCTGTATGATTAAAAATGAATAAATGTAAATAGATTTTGAATGGTGTTTTTAACAATATAATGTTCATATTCCAGTTTCTGAAGACTTGAATGGTGAAATTCTTTTTTTAATTTTATATTTTGCATTATTTTATTTTAATTAGCGTACATTGATAGTACCAGGGGGTTTCAATGTGATAATTCCCTAGATGAATACAGTGTACTTGGAACAAGTTCACCCCCTCCCTTCTGTTTTTTTACCTCCCCCACTTCAAGCAGTGTTTGTTAGGTTTCATTATGCTGTCTTCATGTGTGCACGCAATGTACTTCTACCCTCTTCACTGATAAAATTCTTTATGAACATTTTGTAGCTACAGATGAATTTAGATTTGGGTATCACACATTTTTTAATATTATTTTAAATTTTATCCAGAATGTGCATGTGTTTGCTTTGGAATGCAAAGTGGGAGATGGACAGCGTGTTTACCTTGTAACAACCTACACTCAACTTTGGTTTTACTATAAATCCAGGTAAGTAGTTTGTAACAGAACAGTACATTAAGCTAAAGGTTGATTTCTTTGTCTAGTAGTTTTGGTGAAATTAAGTGAGGCTAAATTGACATTCACAGTTTCTGACCACATACAATTTATGCCATCACTATCAGTATTGAGTTCTGGAGTTCCCTTGTCTTAGCAACACTCAGTTATCTCACCAGGTGTGGGAGGAAATCACACACATGCGTGTGCACACACACACAAACACACGAGTGTATTTAAAGGAATTTTGTGAAGTTTCTCTTTTGCAAGAAAATATTATAGTGTACTATTAATTATAAGTGAATGCTTACCTTATTAATTACCTAATAAAGAAATATGTGCTTTATCTGAGTGTTGTATTTACCTATTTCTTAGACCTGAGTAATGTATAGGAAAGAAGAGTAAGTTAATATAGATGCCCTGTATTAATGTAAAATACTTTAATTATAATTTTGCTCAAGTAGTTTCAATTACAAAACTAGATTTACTCATGTTTGTGTACATGGAGTACCAGTTAGAGGTGAATTAAAGTTTTTAATGTGACTGATGCTGTTTTGCTGAACCTAAGTCTCATCTTGCAACATAAATGTTGTACTGTTATAGAATTCATGTGTGCACCTGAGTTGTATTTTCAGATCCTGTACTACTGTGTCACATGATACAAATCTCTCATCACTTTTTATTCTTCAAGTTATTACTGACCCTTTATTTGTGTAGAACAGCACTCAAATTTCACTTAGCCCAAATTATCATTTACATTTTGAGTCATCATGTGCAATTATGTATTCTTATTACATGGCAAAGTCATTTCTCCCATGCCAGCAAGGATATAGCTGCAAATGTGAGCATTGGAAGCTTATTGAAGTCAGGTGATTCAGATTAGCGTCTTTTTTTTTTTAAAGCAGTTTTTAAAATGTCATCTTCCTAATAAAATATAAAATTTGAAAATTCTCATGGAAAAGTCATGGCATCCCAAGAATATGTGGTCTTGGGACTCCCAATTTGACAAAGAACAGTCTTTTCTCAAACAAAATTTATTTCTTGATGATACCACAAAATAGAGGCATTACACAGTGTTAAAGTCATCTGCGAATAAGTAACACCATAAGACTGACCTTATTTCCCAGTTAAACAAATCAGAGTATGATTGTTATATCATTTTTAGTGGAAACTCTTGATACTGTGAGCCATAACTTATTGTGGACACATTCTCTTTAGTAATTTATTATTTCATAGTTACATATAGCTAAAGCACAATCAACACTATATTTGAGATATTCCATGATTTAAAAGGTATAAGAAATAAATCTATCAATCTTGAATTACTTAATTTAGAAAAACTCTCTTGCACTGTTACGAAGTTATCCCTGAAAATGCTGTGTGCAAGCTTTATTTTGATTTGGAATTTAACAAATTGGCCAATCCAGGATATGATGGGAAAAAGATGGTTGCATTACTAATAGAGGTAAGTGACAAACTCAAGTTTTTGTTTTATATCTTTCCATTCATTTCCTCATTCACTTACTCATTCATGAATCCAGCATATGTCATATAGGTTCTGTATTTTTCTTCCTTTTTCCTGCTACTTTTTCTTTTGACTTTCATTTTGTAATATTATTTCAAGTAAACTGTGAAAAGAGATGAAAACTCAACTTGTGTCCACATATTTTATAATATTGCTATATCTGGTTAAAAATATTTGAGAAAGGTGACAGCTTGGGGATTTTCTGGTTTTAAATTATGTATTAATTCTCTCACTTCCATTATAAATAGCAAGCTGTGGTCAAGGTCTGTGATTTTCACTTTAAAGCTTGGGTTCTGAGACAAAGTTCAAGGAGACTTTGCTAAAAATAGCAGCAGAATTTTGACCTGCTGGGAGTTTTGGAACTTATATCTTGTGCCTTCATAAATGAGGAAATTAAGACCTGCAAGAGACCAGTGCCTCCATAGGTCTCATAGCTAGTTATTGGCAAAAACCTAGTCTAGAAATACAGGTATTTCTGTTTTCTTCTGAGAGAAAAAAGTGTAGTTATAGTATTTTATTTATTTTTTTTTAATTTTTATTTTTTTATTATTCATATGTGCATACAATGCTTGGGTCATTTCTCTCCCCTGCCCCCACCCCCTCCCTTACCACCCACTCTGCCTCCTCCCTCTCCCCCCTATAGTATTTATTTTAAATTTTGTTGTATCAACCAGGAAGTCACTGAAAAGAGCTTATGCAGTTAAGTTATATTGGGATTGTTTCTAAAAAATTATGATGGTGTTACATGAAGTTATATTACAATTGTATTGACTATTATTTGATCTCAGAGTATGTATTAACATCTACTGATTATTTTTTCTTTTAGTGTTAACTGACTAATAATTTTATAAAAATAATTTTGGAACTTTAAAACTACATCCAAATTAAAATTGTTGTGATAAAGGATGTATGCCAATTACATGTTTGATTTTTAATTTATTTGGAAAATGGGTGCAAGTACTTTAAAATACATAGAGAATGTTAGCTTTCTCCTGGTTTGAAGCAAAATATAGGTAAAATCCTCCTTAATCCTCAAACCAAAACCAGTTATACTTTTCTGAAGATAGCCATTGAATCCTTTAGAATAAATATAAATGCTTAATTTCATTGTAGTTGGTATGTTGGGCTTCATTTGGGGGTAGTGGGACTAGAGTTTAAACTCAGGGCCTCACACTTGCTAGGCAGGCACTTAACCACTTGAGCTACTCCACCAGCCCTTTTTTGTGTTAGGTATTTTTGAGATGGGGTCTCACAAATTGTTTTCCCGGGCTGGTGATGAACCACAATCCTCCAGATCTCTACCTCTTGAGTAGATAGGATTACAGGCATAAGCCATAGGTGCCCAGCTCATTGGACTTAATTTTTAACCTTAATTATGTTTTCAGTAATTCATAAATACTGATTTTTTCTGGTGTGCAGGACTTCTTATGTAGGTTTTCTGTGGTTTGTGAGGAAATAAGATTCAGAGATTTTCACACTTAAATATGGTAGGACTATTAACAAAGTAGCACATTCTATTATCAACACTAGTATAAAACCCACTTGTAACACAGATTAGTAAACAAATGTTGCAAAAATATTTAAGTGTTTAAATTTTTCTCCCTAATTCCTTGTATCACCTTACTCAAATAAACCTTGAACAAGTAACCTGCAGAAAAGATTATGGAAATGGAAGTTTAAAATTATATAACATTTAAAAACATACCATGTTGCTAAAACAGTTCATATTATTTATTTCATACAATGCTTTGATAAATAATTATCTTGAAATTAGTTTTATTTATTGGTTATTTCACCTATAACAATGTTATAATGTAAGTACTTTTCATTTGAGTCTGTTTGAAGAAGCATAAATTAGGTTAGCATTTATCTTTAAATTAACAGCTAGTTAATAAATAACTGATTATTAACAAGTGGCTGTAATGTCAATACCCTTTGGCTCAATGACATAAATGATAAATTTTGATAAGACCAATTAGGATGAATTCTTGTGCAAAAGCATTTGTCAGGTAACATTGCTCAAGGTAATCATCTATTTTTAACTTAGATTTATAACTTAATTATTTAAATAGCTATACACATTCTATTTAAAGTTTAACTTGGGAAAGCATTTAGGGGAATTGGATTACTTATATTAGCTAAAAAGTCATTAAGTTTATTCTCTATAGCTCCAAAGTATGATGGAACTCTATTCATCTATCAAAAAATTTTCTTTTCTACTAGGTTTGAGCTCTGTGCCTGGGCTCTAGGAATACAATGGTGAGCCAAGAGAGACATGGTTTCTGACTTCATAGAATTTTTAGACTAATGGAGAATAATAAGTTAGCATTGACTTAGCTGCCATAGGCAAGATCCAAAATTAAAGTGATTCAAGCAAGAGAGAAACATGTCTCTCTGATGGAACATCCAATGTGGTTCCACTGTGTTAGGGATTAGATTTCTTGCTTTGCTATTTCAAAAGTGTTATCTTCTTCACATTGTCCAAAATTCTACATTCTAGTCTGTAAAAAAGGAGAAGGGAAGGGCATGCCCCTACCTTTAAGAGTATAACTTAGAAATGGCATACTTTCCTTCTTTCACATCCTGTTAGCCACAATTAGTCACATGGCCACAGCGTGCTATAAAGGAGTCTTGGAAACAGTCTTTATTCTGGAGGCCCTCTTATCTCACTAAAAATCAAGATTCTATTTCTGCAGAAGAGGACAGATGTTGGGAGATACATTCTATAATACAGAGGGAAGAGATGTCACAATAACACAAATTAGTGTAAAATTTCAGCTGTGTAAGTACTACAAAGAGATAGAATGTATAGTGGGAATTTGATGTAGATGGGAGCCTTCTCTGAGAAAGTGAGAATTTACTAAAGAAAGTAAGCTCAGATATTGTGAAGGGGACTTTGTTCTAATAAAACAAATAACAATGTCAACAAATACAATGAATTGTGTAACTAGTAGGTATCTAGGTAGCTGGCAGACAATTTCACATACATTTTGCTAGTTAGTGTGCCAGGCCCTGTGCTAACTCCTTATTCTCATTTCATTCCTTATAACAACTACAAAAGTTAGGTTGGTATTATTCCCAGTAGCAGTTGAAGAATGCAGGGTTGAGATTTGACCAGAATCACAGAGCTGGTGGCAGAGCCAAAACTCAAACTTACTCTGTGTGACTGAGAATGTTAGACTTCTAGCTGTGTGCTTGCTTCCTACTATCAATGTCAGCAGAGGCTATATACTTACAGGCTGATATGGGCTCAATATGAATAAGAAATTTTCTAATGATTAAAACTATAAAAAATGAATTAGTGACCTTTAACTCAAAAAATACTTAAAATACGATTAAAAATATTTTAGCATGATTTTAGAGGTTGCTATGTGAATTGACTTTCAGAAGGCCTTTTTAATCCTGAAAATTTAATCCTGTGGATTTAAAAAAAATAAACATGCATAATAACTTTAAAATGAGTTTATTTCAATTTATATGTAAATTGGTTAGGATTATTATATTGTAAATATTCTGATATCTCGAACATTTTGTGTGAGCTGGTGGTATGGCTCAAGTGGTAGAGAATTTGTCTAAGCAAGTGTGAGGTCCTGAGTTCAAACTCCAATACCACCAAAAAATTATTTTTTACTTTTTTTACATTAGTTAAACTTATTTGTACCAAGATATTTGAATTTTGCTCATAAAAATTTTAAAACACAAGCCTTGAATGATTTACATTTTACTTATGTTGTTAGCATGTTTGTAAAGCACTTCAAGAGTTATTCAATGTTCATTGTTCAGCTGAAGATGTTTTCAACTTGGATTCTAGCACTGATGAAAAATTTAGCCGCCATTTAATATTTCAACTCCATGATGTAGCATTTAAAGATAATGTTCATGTTGGTAAGTACACTGCTTTTTAAAAAAAACATGGAGTTATATTAAAAACTCCTATATTCCTATTCCTCTTGAAATTTTATAAGTATCAGTTTTTATGCTTGCTACCTTATCCTAAAAAAAATAAAATGCGATAGTTTATGTTTTCAGCATTTCCCCATAGTTCTTGATCTGTTCTAGTTTAAACTGCTCACAACATCTGTGGAATTAGTGCCTCTTATCATAGATACTGGGCTAGCCATGTGTGCCCTGATAATTGTTTCCGTTTCAATCAATTTTCTGGATAATTCATGAGCGGTCCTTTCATTTTAAACCTTATCTGGATTTCTGACCTTTGCTTCAGCCTTGAATTAGTCTTAGCTTTGGGACTTAGGTCCCAGCTCATATCAAGGAAGACTTGCTTATTGTTCCAGACAGACTTTCAGGGTTAGAATGAAATCTAGATGTATAAGCCTGAAAGTGTAACCAGAATATTTGTTCCATAATTGCACATTTAGAGAACTGGCTCAGGTATAAAATGAAATCAGTCCACAGGAGAAACAAAAGGCAAAATACAAATACAAATATAGATTTCTGAGTACTTATTAACGCAGGGATAGGACAAGTATTCCTAGCTCTAAAGAGCAGACAGTTAAGTGAAGTTCACGTAAGAGGCACCCATTTCAGAGTTACAAGTATCATAACCACTTAGGGTAAAAGGCATGAACATAGTCACCAAAGGGCTGGCATAAATGTTAGGAATCTAAGTGCTATATTAGGTTGTATATACCTAATATACATATAATATTAGGTTGCATATACCTAATATAAGTATGTATATATGTGTACATACCTAGCGTGGTATGTACACAAGGCTCCTGTTATCTTCCTGTTTTCTGTTCACTTAGCTGGACATTGCTTCTCTGTTTCTTCCTGTCATCCCTTAGATATTAGTAATCATAGAATCTATCCTTGACTCTTCTCAGTCTGTTCTAACACTTGATGTTCACCCACTGTTATGGCTTTGCTTATCATCAGTGTTGATGACTCTCAAATCTTACCTTTAACTAAGATTGTTCTAGACACTAGACTTATATAGCCATCTACCTACTAACCATCCCCACAGACACTTCAAACTCAGCATGTCCTACACCAAGTTCCTCCCTTTCCCCCAGACCTTCTCCTGTGATGTATGTCAGCAAATGGTACCCAGTAGAAGTATTGGTGTCATAGTCAACCTCTGAATGTTTTACTCTACCTGCTTATTCAGTCAGCTAGCTACAGTAAGCTGATTTTATCACTCGTGTGCCTCAAATGCTTACAGAGATTATTGTTTGCTTTCAGGAAAAAGAGCAGATGTCCTTTCTCCACTTTTTCCTCTCACTTAGCTCCCGCCGTAGACATGCTTTTCCTAGTCCTTGAGCCTTTCTACTTTCTGTTGCTGCTGTCTGAATAGACATCCCTCTGATTCACCTTGTCTATTAAAGCTCACTGTAGATCCCAAGTCTTCTGAGAAGCTGTTTTTGTCATGTCCCCATCCGTAAGGTTTAGGTTGGTGTTCTGGGTTGCAGGCAGTGTCCAGTGCTTATTGTGTCAAAGCATTTACCACTTCCTGAGGTAGTTTCCTGTTTTGTCTTCTCCTCTGTCTCCTTAATGCTTCTTTATGGTAGGGGCTGTTTTTTATTCACTATATTATTTTCAGAGCTTAGCACATATTAATAATATTGTTATCAATATAACAATAGCAATAATAAATATAAGTAGCAGTTAATAATTATTTGCCAAATGAATGCATAGATGTAAGGCAGAGTGAAAGTAGAGTCCTGGACAAGATCTTTCTTTATCTATTCCTCTTTATTCCTCATAGTGTGCTTTCTGACTGTGGACACGAGGTTAGAAATCAAGGCTCTGTGGCTAGGGAAGAAGGGGAGAATATAGATACTTGTCAGGTAACTAGCAGTTTCTGCTGCAGATATTACTCAGTCTGGGCTTTGGATAAAATTCCATCATGTGGACAAAGGTAAGAAAGCTTTCGTGGCCATAGAGAGCAGCATAAACAAAAGCACATAAATGTGACTTTGTGGCTGATTTGGGAAGCAGTGGATAGTCCAGAGTAGCTAAAGTGAGAAGCAGTCAGCCTTCATAAAAGGCACAGGGTCCTAAGTAGTCTAAATGCTCCCTTCAGTTACCCTCCCTCAGTATACCTTGTGATGACATTTCAAGTTACTATTGTCAGCCTTTCCGAAAGAGAAATTAGGTTAAGTGTAAGAGATCATAGAATTGACCTGTGAAATACTTCTGCCATAGTATCTGAGAGTTCTATGCTTAGTTCTTTTGAATTTTTCCCAGCCAATAAGAGTCCCTGACTGGTGAGGAGTGGGGGCATTGAGATTAGATTAGGGAAGGAGACAGCAGAGAAGTTTGCTGGGAGACAGTGTACATGCTGGCTGGCTGACCTGTGTGTAAGCTTCCTGCCAAGGATCAAAGGCAGGCGGGCCTCTTTAGCACTACAATTATAGCTTTCTTTGCAACCCAGGCTCACTTCTTTCATTGCCTAGGATGTCACTTCTCTTACTGCCTAAGGTCAAGTAGATTGTGATTTTAAGTTTCCAGGAAAATTGATATCAATTTATGCTTACATTGTTTTGCTGTCCTTTGATATGTCATATGGCTCAGTGTTTATTTTTTCTTCTTCATTCTAGAAATAATCATGTCTATGTCAAATGGTTTTGCTTTCTTGTAGTGTTTAGTGTTTACAATCACTGATTTTTTTTTTTTTTGAGACAGGGTCTCACTCTGTAGCAGAGGCGGACCTTGAATTTGTAATCCCCCTGCCTCTGCCTCCTGAGTGCTGGGATTATAGGTGTGGACTGTCATGCCTAGCACATTTAGTGATTTATAAGAAATTGGAGCAGCATGGTGGCATATATCTGTAATTCCAGCACTCTGGAGGCAGAGTCAGGATTTCGAGTTCAAAGCCAGTCTGCATTACATAGCAAGATAAGAAAGGGAGGGAGGGAGGGAAGAAGGAAGATAGATTTGTTTCTTTAAATAGAAAAGAAATTAAGTCTAGACGTGGAATCATTTAAGTCTAATTCAAAGAAAGAAATTTTTTAATTTAGAGCATGCATATGTTAGGATTTAAGGATTTAAGCCTTTCTGGTAAATAAAGTGACAAATAAACCCAGACTACTCCAGTTCTAGAGGTTAAATTAAGTTTTTCTTAACTCATTTCATTTATGAAGTATTGTGATTCATGAAGCAATTAATAACCAAATTATTAATTGATTTCATGGTTTAAGTAGCACATGTGATCTTGAAGAAGTTGCAGATTGCCTTACAAACTTTCCCTGGTACAGATAGAACCACTGCTGTTCAGAATACATGGGATAAATGCTGGAGTACAAAATGAACTCAGTTGCTTTTGTTTTGGACTTTAGCCCTGAGGCCATAGTTCACCTGTGACCATTTGAGGGAGAGGCAAGATTAGCAGTGACCTTGGAGCTGTCAATTCAGGGTTCCTGGGGCATGGTGTGACAATTTTAGGAGCCATAAGAGCTGTGAGAGCTTTGAGTCCTGGAGGGCATGGCAGAGAGCCTCTCAGAGCTGGCTGGCAGCACAGTTTCCTCATACAGACCCTCATTGCTTAGTCAATGCTTATGAAGATCATCCTACTTTGTGTTAATAAAAGGGTGCATATTTGGTGACAGCATGTCAGGCTCAGGCCCATACTTGCAACATGCAAATGATTTGTTTACAATTGACCCTACCCTCCTGCCAATGGGAATAGAAAAAGTAAAAGATGGCACAAAATGAAGGAAGTAGTAAGAGAGGCATGTTACAGCTTACAACAACAACTCACTTTAAAAATAATAATAAATAAGCCTTACTGTGTAAAATTGCCCCATGTAAATTTGTGCCTAGATACTAAGTTATGGTTTGTGGAAAAGAAGAATTAGGTTGTAATCATATGCTGCCTCTTTTCCTTAGGTAATTTTGTGAGAAAAATTTTGCAACCTGCTCTTCACTTAATTGCCAAGGAAGATGATGACAGGATTCAGGAGACAATAGACCGTGAAGTTTCCCATTTTTCTGAAGAGCCATTAAAACAAGGAATTTCTTGTAACAAAATGTTCCCAGATAAGGCTGTAGGAAAGAATTCAGAGACACTGGAGGGGCTCAGGTCAGCTGAGCAAACTAGTCCAGATCTTTCATTTCTAGTTGTGAAGAATAGCACAGGAGAAAAGCATCTTTTTGTGGATCTGGGTGAGTAACACTGACAGCTGTCTATGAGACTGGCCTGTACACTCTGTGGAAGGCAAGTCAGTGCCTGCTTGTCATTATGCTTAGGTTCTTGCTGTCCCCACTGCTCCACAGTGACAATGCAGGCCATCTGCAGAATGCGATCAGTGAGTTCAGGAGCTGGGAATGGACTGGTTTCCATTCAGAGAGTTTGGAGAGGTGTCTATGGAGCAGAAGCTCCAGGCTTGCTTGAGCTCCAAAAGAGAATGATTGTGGCCAGCTGTGTTCTGAGGACAACCACGGGATTCCTGTCAAGAGAGTTTTGACAGGGGACAGTTGACCCACACCCTCTAATGCTGGTGAGAGGTTAATTAATGTAGGTTAAATTAATTTTAAAAACAGACACAATATAATATGGTGCTCGTGGCAAAGTAAGGCTGAGCACTTTCTTTGTGGAAGTGGCAGGCTTGTTGGTCGTGGCAGGGGCCATTGCATCAGCTTTCCTGCTACAGTCAAACTGGTGACTTCTTCACTCCAGCTAATGCAGGTTCTCATCTCCAAATCTGAGGATGTAGGAAGCGCTTAGTTGACAAGACCACAGCCTGATTCAACACAGCCAGTCAAGACCCTAATGCAATGACTCCAATTTGGTGAACCAAGCCTCATTTTTAATACTGAGATCGTAGCATGTGACTTGAGAAGCTCCAAGAGCACCTTCTGTCCATAGACTATTTGAGCACTGTACAGAGTCAGTGTTTAAGCATTGAAGGGGAAGTATGTGTACATTATAGGCAAGATTTCCAGACCCAGAGCAGGATTAAAGACGTGCTCCCTGCTGTGTTATATGCCTTTCTAGGGCCCCTGACAGTGAAGTGCCAGGATTTGGAAGTATGGTCAGATACATGCAGTGTACTACTGGTTTGGGTATGAACAAGCATGTGAGATATGAGTGGAGGCACATTCTTCTAAATGACAAGGTTCGTCTAATTAGCAGAACATCAGCTCCAGGTCAGATAAGCTTACAATAAACTAAGGAAAATGTGTACCAGGAAGTTGATACAGAAATAACAGCATTGGCTAATAAATACTCTACCCCAGAATAAAACCCTCAAACAGGATACCCTAATTCATGAAAGTTCGGTCCTTAAAAGTTAGGTTCTGGGCAGACGGAGAGGCTCAAGTAGTAGAGCGCCTGCCCGTCCAGCAAGTGTGAGGCCCTGAGTTCAAACCCCAGCACCACACAGATACACACAAAAAAATTCCTAAACAGCAAAGAAATTTCCCTTAGAGCCTTGAAAGACATATTTCAACACTATATCCAGATTTATTTATATTCCAAAAGAGGGTGGGCAATCATTTCTTATACTCTTGAAAAGTTCAGAGATTTAATAGTACATGCAAATATGTCTTAAAAGTTATTGAAGTATAATCCTCATGTAGAAAACTACATAATTTGTGAATGTCTGGGCCAGTGAATTACTACAAAATGAACACACTTGTCACCATTCCACCCTAGACAGGAAAGATGGCCCAGACCCCAGGACCTCTCCATGTCCTGTCCAAGCAGTAACCTCTTTCCCAAAGTAACCACTATTCTGTCCTCTTTCATGATAGATTAGTTCTGTCTTTTTATATATTTTTTATAATTGAAATCATGTAGTATATGTTCATAGCATGCTTTTTCACCCTTTTAGTGATGTCTTTGGTGACTAAACGTTAACGTTATAGTGGTGATACTCCAGCATATCAGTGTATTCCTCAGTGGTGGAAGTTTCTTCTGCTTCTCTTGCTTGTGGTTTAGAGGACTTATTGTTTCACCTTTTTATATTTAGAACTACAGTCCACTTGGAATGATTTTTGCTGATTGGGTGAAGAAATCAAATTCATTATCTTAGCACCATTTGTTGACGTAACTGTTGTTTTCCTACTGCTCACTGCCACGTTTGCCATGAATCCAGTGTCCATACATACTTTGGTTTGTTTCTGGACTCCGTTTTGTTCCATTGTTCTATTGATCAGTTTTTGTGCCAGTACTACACTGTAGATTTAAGTCTTCATATCCAGTAAAATAAGTCCTCCTGCTTTATTTTTTGACATTTCTTGGTTATTCTTGACTTTTTGTGCTTCCATTTAAAATTTAGAATCAAGTTTTCACAACTGATGGATTGCAATGACCTTTGAGGTTACTTGAGGAGAACTGACACTTTTATAACATTGAATGTTTCAATCCATGCACATTTACTTGTGTTCTCTAGTTTCTCTCCATAATTTTTACAATTTTAGAAATCTTATACATCTTTTGTTAGATTTATTCATAATATTTGATTCTTTTGATGCTTCCCTTTTCTCTGGGATTTTACACCACAAATCCTCACTGCTTGGGAGCTCTCAACAGTCACAAGCTTTTTTATTTCTGGTATTTTGTCTAGCTTTTCTACTTGTTCTCAGTTGGAGAAGAGTTGTCCTAAAATAATCCAACTTGTTATTTCTGGATGTGGAAGTCTTTCATGTCAATTTCAATTTATCTTTATATATTGTCTTAATTTTACATACAGCTGTACATAGAAAATAATTCTTTCTAGAGTAATTCTGTACAAAAGTAATTTTTTATTTGCTGCCTATAAAAAGTCACAGAAAACATGCATTCATTTTTAAATTAATTTTTGATGTAGGAGTTTATACAAGAAACAGAAACTTTCGACTGTATAAGTCATCAAAAATAGGAAAATGTGTGGCTTTGGAGGTCGCTGAAGATAACAAATTTTTTCCTAAACAGTCAAAAAATATTTCTGAAGAAAATCAGTATTTCCTCACTTCCTTGGTCAGCAATGTGAGGTATGTAGTCATTGGAACTAAATCATCCTGTGTTCATGTATATTAGTTAACAGTGAGCCAGGCACTGGTGGCTCACACCTGTAGTCCTAGTTACTCAAGAGACAGAGCAGGAGGATCAAGGTTTGAAGCCAGCCTGGGCAAATAGTAAGCAATTTGTGACACCCTATCTTGAAAAAACTCATAAAAAAGGGCTGGCAGAGTAGCTCAAGCGTAGACCCAAGTTCAAACCCCTGTACCACAAAAAACAGTGAAAGGCAGTATATATTGCTAAAATCTAAGATGTGTAAATTAATTTTGCTTAAGAAAAAGAAGGTTCATCTTAAAACTCTCTTTTCTCCGTTAACTGAAAAGTAATAGAGCTAAAGAGCTATTTTTAACCACTTAGTTTTCTCCTTATTTTTATTTATTTATTTATGTATTTTGGTGAGACTGGGGTTTGAACTTAGGGCTTCGTGCTCACAAAGCAGCCAGTCCCTCCGCCATACCTCCAGTCCATTTTGCTCTGGTTATTTTGAAGATGGGGTCTCAGGCTGGCTTGAACTGCGATCTTCCTTAAGTAACTAGGATCACAGGTGTGAGCCACCAGCATCTTACATTTTTTATTGTATTTCATGTACTGTCTAGTTTTCTAAAATGATTATCCTTTCTGTAAAGAAGAAAACACTTGTATTATTTTTGAAAATATAATTACTGTTAATGTCTCATTTTCTTTTCACATATATACATACATACTTACAATTTACATATCTCCTTTATTCAAAAAATATTTCTCAGGCAGCAGGTAGAGCTTTGTGGTAGAGCATTTGTCTAGCTTTCTCAAGGTCCTGGATTTGATCCCAGCACTGGCCCCACCAAATAAATTTCTTGCTTATATGGTTATGTTACCTGGTTTTTCTATTCAACATTGTATTGCAAATACTTGCCAACATTTAATTGTAAATAAAACTTTTGTATTATGGTGATATAATTAATTTTTTGTCAGATCTATTGTGTGCATTCAGGTTCTATGTTTTGGTCAGTTTTTAAGTGTGAAAGTCATCTTCCTTCGTTTGCCTTAACTGGGCTGGCAATTTTGTCAGAACTAAATAGTGGTTGACAGACTAAATCACCTTTCTTTTGCTATGATTCTTTTCAGTTTGCTTTCCTCAAGTATTTCTTAAGGAAAAACTTCTATAGGCATTAATTTTAAGAATAAATATTAGAGCAGGCACCAATGGATCACGCCTATAATCCTAGCTACTCAGGAGGCAGAGATCAGGTGGATCACAGTTGGAAGCCAACCTAGGCAAATAGTTCATGAGCCCCTATCTCGAAAAACCCTTCACAAAAAAAGAGCTGGCG
The DNA here is from genome assembly GCF_047511655.1 of Castor canadensis. NCBI lineage: Eukaryota > Metazoa > Chordata > Mammalia > Rodentia > Castoridae > Castor > Castor canadensis. Next base: position 78,506,425 of record NC_133399.1, on the reverse strand, counting down.
AAGTGGTTCAAGGTACAGGCCCTGAGTTCAAACTCCAGTACCACAAAAAAAAAAAAAAGAATAAATATTAGAAATACATTTATGTAGGTAATGTGTGTGAGTGGAAAGATAGATTTTTTTTTTCCCATGTAGCTCTGTTTTCTTTGTGCTCCACTGATAAAGTATCCCAGAAGTAAGGTTAAAATCTTTTTTTGGTTTTGTTTGTTGAGACAGAATTGCACTAGTAGCCCAGGCTGTCATCTAACTTTCAGTCTTCCTGCCTCAGCCTCCTGCATACTGGGATTATAGACATGTACTGCCACACCCAGCCTTTCTTTTAAAGTGGAAATAATAATAACACTTATGGAGGTGCTGACAGCATTAAGTTAAATTATAAAATAGTTACAACAAAACATTTACATATTTACATAAACATTTACAATATTTGCATAAAACATTTGCAACAGTGGCCAGCACATGCTATCTGCTCAGGAATGGTAGTTGGTAGCAATAGCAGTACCTGCAATTCTGGAAGTAGTACAGTAGCGTAAAAATTCTGACTCCTGGGCTGGAGGAGTGGCTCAAGTGGTAGAGCGCCAGCCTAGCAAGTGTGAGGCCTTGAGTTCAAACCCCAGTGCCTTAAAAATTCTTTTTTCTTTAATTGGGAAATTAAACTTTCTTTATGGGCAACTGTGGCATAAAAATGCAACTATTTGGAATTCAATTTCTTCTCTATAATCATGCCATTTTAACATAATGTTACTTTGTTTCTTTTACATATTTTTACTTCAGATTCTCAGATACTTTAAGAATTCTAACATGTGACATACCTCAAAATAAACGAAAGAGAGCTGAGTATTTTAACAGAACCAGCACTTCAGGTAATTTTAAGAAAACAATTTCCTATCAAAATTTAAGATATAAAATCTGTTTTGCCTTTAAATTCTTAAATTTTAAGTATCCATATCTGGTGGTCATTTAAAACTATCTCTAGGTTACTACTCCAATGGGAATATTGTAAGAAAAAGATGTTTATTAAAATATTCTCTAATTTTCATTTTATGATATTTAAAAACAGACAAAAGTAATTTATGTTGTTAATATAAACATATCTCTTTCAGCTTTCTTCCCACAAAGGCTAGAAAATTTCCTGTTTAAACTTTCCTACAGCAGTTTCCTATTTAACCCCACTGAACTTTGCCTGCATTTCCACTGTATGGAGAGCTCCTTCTTTTAATGGCCGCTGTGTCTCATGGGACGCCTCTGTCATGGCTTAGCCGTTCCCATACTGAAGAACAACAGGGGTTTTTTTCCCCTTAAGATTTCTAACATAAATCTTCCAATAAACATTTTTATTCACATATTTTGGTATGATATCATAGTAGTGAAAAACAGAAAACAATCTAAAGGTACAGCAATCTAAAGGTACAGAAAACAATCTAAAGGTACAGCAAAAATAGATTAGTTGCATAGTATGAAATACTCTATAGCCACTAAATTTAGATCCGTAAAACCTAGCCTACATATATAGAAGACACCCACGTATGATATTAAGAGAAAAAATACAAACTAAAATTGTGTGTTTGGGGCTGGGATACACTCAGTGGTAGAGCATCTGCTCAGCATGCGTGAGGCCCTGAGTTAGATCCCTAGCACAGCCAACAGCAACAACACACACACAAGAAAATAAACTGTATGTATGGTGTGATCACAAGCTCATTAAAAATGTGTGTAACATTTTCTTACATGTTTATTTTCTTCTGGTTGCTTAAGATATATTTCTTGACATTAATTTGGAGTTTTTCTGATTTCTACACTAATTTTTTTCCAAAATCTCTGTTTCTCTCTCTTCTCTCTCTCTCTCTCTCTCTATATATATAAATATATATATACATATATATATGTGTGTGTGTGTGTGTGTGAAATATAGACTTCATTGTAAGTAGAGTTCTTATCTTTAAAAATTGAGATTTTAATGGATCATTCTAAATTATGACAGTAGATTCTTACATACAAAATAAACTTGAATTGTCAGTGCCCTCTAACTAATGACCACAGGAGCACAACTATAATCAGTGAATTTAATTTATTAGTCCTTGAAGCAATGGAGAACCACAGGCATCTTAGTAAGAAGGAGTTAAAAAGGATGCAGAGGACCTGGGCCTGCGTTAGGTGATTTGGGGAGTATGCAAAGGAGCATGGGTTTGTTCTGAACTGAATGTTGTCTGCAGTTGATTAACTTAGTAAATCTTATCTACAAGGAAGGCAAACTAGAGGGAGTTTAAGGCTGTAATTGGTAAAGCAGTAGTAGCTGTGTTAGCCAGGATAGGGGGTAGTATCTGGCCATTTTTTTTTATTGTTTTATTTTTCATAAGTGCATTGAACGCTTGGGTCATTTCTCCCCCATACCCCCACCCCCTCCCTTACCACCCACTGCGCCCTCTGGCCATTTTTGTGTTTTGGAAAATATGCTTGTTTTGTCTGTGATTATAAAGAGGTCTTGTTTTTGTCTTGAAGTCCTCTTGCCCAAGAGTGGTCTTATCTGATGTTGAAGTTCTGTGAGGTGAATTTGTTTTTTAACAGGACAACCAAGACTGAGATAGGAGAGCCAGGCCAGCTTGTGGCAAGACCCAGTATAGCTGATAGAGTTAGGCAGCTCCTGAATGTGAGGGTGGCTTTTCTCTTTCAGAGTGAAGAAAGCAGTTAAAATTGTGAAAACTGGTTAACATTTGATCTAATTGAGGATTGAATTTTACCTGCATCCTTGTAATAGACAGAACCCAGGAACTGACTAATGGGCAAAATACAAAAAAAAAAAAAAACCCAAAAAAAACAAAAATTGAGTGGTTGTAAAAACTGAACTGTACTAGGTAATAATTTAATCAAATTGTAACTTCTCAACTCTTAGCTGTTTTTATTTATAAATAATTCTTCTCTCTGTTGTAGTAGAAACCATTGAAGGTTTTCAATGTTCGCCCTACCCTGAAGTTGATCAGTTTGTTCTTTCATTGGTGAATAGAAATGACATTAAAGGAGGTAAGATAATTTATTCTTCGTTACCTGTTACATGATAGAGTTATAGTCCCTTTAGAAACATTCTTTGCATTGTAGGAATTAGGCGTTGGAACTACTTTTTCCCAGAAGAATTACTGGTTTATGATATTTGCAAATACCGTTGGTGTGACAACATTGGCAGAGCCCACAGGAGTAACAATATCATGTAAGTAATCTTTTTAATTAACGAGCTGTATGTATTTAACTGATACTGTATTTTAAATGTAACTTAAAGTTGAGAATATAAATATTCTTTTGTTTTTGTAATAAATTGACATTATATTTATGCCTATTGTATTTGGTTAAGGTTTTATAATATTTTGAATTTCCTAGTTATTACCTTGCTTCTGGCACATTTCAGCTTTATTTGTACAGACAGATGGGCAGTGATGGCAGAAGGTTTGCCTCTCCTCTTCTCTTGCCTTTGGTCCTTGGTACTGTATGGAACTGAAGTCTGGCAGGCTGGGGAAGAAGGAAACTGCGTAGTCAGTTATCAGTAGGAGGCTATGCTCAAGACAAACCGTGGCACTGAAGGGAACCAGGATCTGTGGAATGCTTGCTTTCTATGCAAGGTCTATTTTAGAAATTCCATTAAAATTCTCCTGGCAAAAGTAAAGGATAAAGTAAAACCAGAAACAGAGTTTTAAATAACATGAGGATATGGTACAATAAGGATAAGATACAAACCCAATAGTTACCATCTATGAGAAATATTGCTATTCTATATTAAATCCCAAGCTGAGGCCCTTGTATAAACAAGCATATGCAGCCATGTGCTAGACTTGAGGAAGTGATCATCAGGATTATGCTAGAAAACCTGGTGGGTAGTATGATTCAGTGCTGTACTTGATATGCTTAGATTAATTCAGACAAAAAAAATAAACAAAAGCATCAAGCTGGTGGCTCACGCCTGTAATCCTAGCTACTCAGGAGGCAGAGATCAGGAGGATCACAGTTCTAAGCCAACCTGGGCAAATAATTCACGAGACCCTATCTCAAAAAACCCTTCACAAAAATAGAACTGGTGGAGTGGCTCAAGATGAAAGCCCTGAGTTCAAGCCCCAGTACCAAAAAAAAAAAAACAAAGTATATGCTCAGTACACAAAACTACCATAAAGAAACATGAAGTAATAATCACCCATAGTCCCACAACCTAGTGGTAACTATAGTTACCATTTTGGCCTCTCTTCCTAATCTTTTTAAAATAAATATTAATTTACCAAAATTCATTGTCATACAGCAATTATACCAAATTGTATTATGTATACATGATTTATTTTGCTTTTCTTACTTGTTTTGGAGGTACTAGAAATTGAATTCAGAGCATGCTACCATGAGCCCTTTTGCTTTTAGTTTTTCAGAGAGGGTCTTGCCCTTTTGCCTGGGCAGCCTCTGACCACAGTCCTCCTGTCTCTATCCGTGGGATCACTTGTGTGCATCACCCCACCGGCCCTAATCTATTTTGCTTTTCAACTGTGAACTGTATCATACATATAAATGTATATATAAGGTATTATTTATATTTTAAGGACTAACACTAAAATGACCACCTGTAGTTTCTGCTCTCTACCTTAAGATATCAAACTTCAAAAGCACCTGGTGGGCTCGACCCCAATTTCCTCTTCTTTGTTCCTCAGAGATAATAGCCATTATTATAGATTTTGTGTTAGTTTTTCCCCTTGCTTTTCTTTTCTTGATGACTTTTCTCTATATGTTTGTATCCCTAAAACAGTTAAGTCACTGAACTTTTTTTTTTTTTGGCGGCACTTGGGTTTGAACTCAGGGCCTCACACTTAAGCCACTCCCCACCCTTAACATGTTTGTGAATTTTATCCTTTTCCTTGCTCTTTTGTCAAAGTTGCATTTGCGAGGTTCCTCTATGTTGGAAGCTGTAGCTATTGCATGTTTTCATTATTTTATACTGTGCCGTTACATAAATACACCACATTTTATCTGTTATCCTACAAGGACATCTGAGTTGCCATCTTGGACCTTCTTGTACATATTGCCTGATACGCATGTGCAAGAGTTTCTCAAAATGTGTGTCTCATGTGGAATTTCCGGGTCATCGAGTGTGTACACATTTAATTTCACGAGACAATCGTTTTTTCAAATGGCTGAGCTAACTTATTCTACCAGCAAGCCAGCAAAGGGTTTTTTTTCCCAGCAGTGTTTTGAGATTTTTCTACTGCTCCATATTCTCACCAACACTTTGATAATGTGAAGTTTTAAATTTTTGTTTGTTAATGTGGTAGGTATAAAATGATATGTTTTTCATGATTACTAATGAAGTTGAGTGTTTAGCGTATCAAATCGCAGTCACACAAATCACAGATCTTACTCAGTATCAAGCTTTACTAATACTGTTGAGCATACCAGGAATAGAAAGGCTCAAGCAGAGTGAGGCTGGGCCACCTGCACAGCTTCCTGTCCTTCCTGCACTGTGGCTCTGATGTAGGTTGGTACCTGAGGCAGTGTGAGCAAATCCCCACTCACAGTATAAATACACTCATGTGGTTACATAGTGACATTTCCAGGGAACCATGGAAATGTCATAAATCCTAAATCCTAGGTTTATTTACCATTCACAATCCTAAAAATCAGAAACATCCTCTGAAGAACATTCTATAAGTGAGGACTGTTCTCCTAGCATTTGATTCAGAGCTCCCCAATTTTTTGTTTTTTTGGCAGTACTGGGGTTTGAACTCCGATCTCACACTTGCTAGGCAGGTGTTCTACCACTTGAACTGCATCACCAATCCCCCAAATTTTCTTGGTTTATGGTCCCAGTGCCTTAATATTTTCATGTTTGCTCCAAGGCCAAAAGAAATACCCAAGAGTTCTGTTAGTTACTTTCAAGCCACTTGGTAATGTCCTAACAATTTAGCAGCTGTTTGAAAGATAATATTGAAAGACTATTAATTGGAAGAAAATAATTCTCTTTTATTCTTAAATACTCCTACTTGTTAATGGGATGAGTGCCTTTTGTGGGACTGCGTAAGCTTTTATACCCTGGAATCAGACAGCACCATCACCTCCACCTCTTGTCTTGCTCTACCTTGATGTTGATAACTTTTTTTTTTCTTTTAATCACAACCACCACCAAAAATCCTAGCTCTTCAAGGATGGGACATCACTTAAAGGAATAAAGTACAATGTAATGTTGAAGACGGGAACTGCAAGCAAGCAATTTCCGGGGTGCCTGGCAAATGCCAAGTATCCCTGGGCTGTTTAGATTTTCGTGTCTCACTGGCTCTGGACAGTTGGTGAGCAGCTTGGGAACTGCAGCATTAGTCTATCAGGAAGCCTGATACAGGGCCACTTACAAGGCAATTAGACCAAGCCACATGCCTTTTTCTCTCCTGAATACAGGTCCTTTACTACCCCCACCCTCCCACTTCCATGTGGAAGGCCATTTTGTTTTGTTTGCTATGGAATATAGGAAGATTTTAAACTAATTAAATATTTAATAATTTAATTTTTAGTGGTTATAAGACTATTTAGGTCTTGTTATATTTCTGTTTAGTATATATATTTCTATTTAGTACTTTGTCTATTTTGCCAAAATTTTTGAAGTTACTGCCAAACATTCTTAACAGCATTTATTATTTTTGGTTAATCTTGCAATAATTTTCATTACACTTCAGATTTTGGCCTTAATTCTTTTTAGCTTTTGCTCTTTATTATTTCCTATCTTTTATTTTATTAGGGTTTATTCTGGCGTTCATTTTTCATCTACCTTTATCCATTCTTCTTTCATAACATAAGCTTTGAAAATTACCTCCCTCTAGAGATTACTTTAAGTGCTGGTTTAGTTACTTGGGAGGTGGAAATAGGAGGATCACAGTTTGAGGGCAGCCTAGACAAAAAAGTTAAGAGACTCCATCTCATTCAACAGGCAAGAGGTGGTGTTTCCCATCTGTAATCCAGCTATGCAGGGGTGAAGGTAGGGCTATGCAACAAGGCAGCCCAGGCAAAAGCAAGACCCTATGTGAAAATAACAAGCAGAAAGGGCTGAGGCTCAAGTCACAGGACATTTGCCTAGCAAGCCCAGAGCTCTAAGTTCAGAGCCTCACTACCACGCCCCAAAAAAGGTCACTTTGGCTGCATTCCACATTATTCAGTATGTAGTAATTTCCCTCCATTCAAGTTTAAACGTTCTCTAATTTCCATTATTTGTACTTGAGCCATTGGTTATTCAGAAATGTTTCTCATTTCCACATTACGGGTTTCTTATTTCTTTGTAAAATCTGCCTTGTGGTCAGAGAATGTGTTCTGTCTCAAATGATAGCCTCAAATTTGGTAAGATTCACATGGAGTCAATTCTGGTTTATGATTACAAAGAGTTGCTTCATATATGCTCTATTAGGCCAAATTTATTAATTTTAGATTGTGTCATTCATATTTTCTGCATCCTTCTTGAACCTTTTTGGTGGTTATTTGATCTATAAATTACGAAAAGTATGTTCTTAGAAATCTTGACTTATGGTGGAAGATTGTCATTGTGGTAGATTTGCTGTTCTGATGGTGCTCTGTTTTGCTGACATCCTTTGAAGCTGTATTATTGTAGCTATGCGGTGAGGATGGCTGTATCCGCCACCGGGATCTTTGGTCAACACCTGCTTTTCTTTGCCCAGAAATGCGCTTCCTGTGATATTTTTAGCAACCAGTTTTCTTTTGGTTGGTGTGTACCTATTTTCATCCTTTTATTTTTTCAGTTTTTCTCCATCTTGAGGTCTTAGACACATTTCTTATAGACAAACAGAACTGAATTTTCTTTTCTATCCAGTGTGGGTATTAATGCTTTTTTTCTTTATACATGAAGGATTGTGGTTGATCTGAAAAATGAAGTTTGGTATCAAAAATGTCATGACCCTGTATGTAAAGCAGAAAACTTCAAATCTGACTGTGAGTTCTAATTTTTACATTTACCACAAAGTAAAAATTAGATTAGGTATCTGTATAAAAAAGTTTTACTATCTTTTGATTTTAGGTTTTCCACTCCCTGCTGAGGTAACTCTCCTGTTTCTTCTCAAAGAAGTAAGTGCAGCTTTTTGTCTTTTGCATTACTCACCAGTGTTTGGTACAGTAGCATGAATGACCTGCAAGCAGTATCCAGCTATGTCCAGATATTTTGGTTTTTTGACACAAGCTCTTGCTGTGCAGCCCAGGCTTGTGTTGAACTTGTGATCCTCCTGCCTCAGCCTTCCAAGTGCAGAGACTATAGGTGTGGCCACCATGCCTGGCCAGATAGTTTCTAAACAGTGTTTGGTGCCTGTTATCACTTTGGGATGTAATGTAGTGATCTTCCCAGCTCAACACAAACAGGAAGTTGTATAATCAGTGTAACTAAGCCAAGAATTTAAAACATTTCTCATTTTTTACCTTACAAAGTAAACCAAAATACCCACCTTTATGTTTCTTTGAACAACTATTTCTATACAAGAAGTTTTGGAAGTCGAACTGTGTCAAAGGGACTATGCAATGTAAATTTTAGTAGGTATTACCAGATTGCCAAACTAATATTTAACTTTTTTTAAAAAAGACTTTTATTTACCCAAATAATTCACAATCATTGTAGGGAAAAATGGAAGATACATAAAAAGCAAAAGGGGAAAAAACCTCTCCATGCATAATTTGACCAAACTTGATGTGAAGCATTTAGCATGTGTCTTCCATAATTCATATATGCTTATATACAGACACACATACATATATACATATACATATACATGTATGTGTATTTGGGAGGGCATTACTGGGGCTCGTACTCAGGACCTTGTACTTGTTAGGCAGGTGGTCTATTACTTGAACTGTGCCCCCAGCCTTTTTTGCTTTAAGCATGTTTTGAACAAGCTCTCGTATGCCCAGTGGGCCTGGACTGTGATCCTCCTATTTATGCTTCCTGTGTAGCTGGGATAACAGGTGTGAACTACCATGCCCAGATCTTGCTTGGAATGGCCTTGAACCCCAAACCTCCTGATCTCTGCCTCCTAAGTAGCTAAGATTACAGGTTTGAGCCATTACACCCAGCCATGTTCATATATTTTAAAAAGTCATAAAAAAGTATCACAAATATATTGAGTAGTATCTATTACCAAGTTGCTGTTCATAAAAATGGTAGGAACTTAGACTTCCACAAGCAGTTGGTGAGAGCACTATTACTGTACACTTGCTAACACTGTTGATAGTTACCTTCTACTACCTACCAGCCTGGTGGGCAAGTGCTGTTTCACTTATAATTTGCATTTCTTTATTTATGAAGTTGAACCCTTTCACATTACTGTTTGTGTTTCTTTTGTGAACCTTCTGCATCTATCCTCTGTCCATTTTTGTCTGACATTTTATTAAGTCTTTTTGTTATGTTATGCTACTTTTAGATCTAATTTTGCTTTTTTAAAAATCAGATCTCTCTGCACTTTCTTTTATATTGTTATGGTTAGAATTAGTTACCTGCTACAAACTGAACAATACATTCTAGAAAACTCAATTTGGTATCTATTCAATCTAATTTTTAAAATGTCTTCTGAAAAAAATACATCAAAGTTTAAAGTGATAAAAATCATTCTTGTTATGTAGCATCTGGACATAAAATGATAGGCAGATTCTCTGATAAACTAGTACATTAAAAAGTAGGAATAACTGAGAACAGATTAACATTTTAAAAATTAACTGTCTCTTAAAAGGATGAAGAATGTGTCAGCCTTGATTGGTTTGAAATGGTATTCAGATGACTGTGGTTTCTACTGCATTGATCATCCTATTGTCTAAAAACATTGACTTAAAAAAAATTTAACCTACAGAAATACTGCATGAGAATAAGAAACTGTCCTGTTCGTCCTTCACCTAGATTTGCCATGTGTGAATATTTGGTCACATTTGTTTCTGCTCTCTAGTGTATACTTACACTTCATTATTTTTGGTAAATGTCTTGAAAGCTATACTCCCAAAACATTTCATCTCTTAATACTTGTGTGCAAATGAAGAATAAGGACATTCTTGCATAGCAATAGCAAAATTTTTAAATCCAGGAAATGTAACATTGATGTGATACTATTATCTAATATACAGTCCAGTCATATTTTGACAGTTTTCCCAAAATTTACATTTTTTAAATACTTTATAAAGTAGGGAAATGAATCTGTTGTCACAACCACAAATGTCTTCAAATGAATTATCTATCCATTATAAAATTAAATCTACCTGCTCTCTAGCCCTTTGTGGGATACTAAAAAGTATCTGCTGCAGAACTGCAGGCATTTTCAAATTTGGAGTTTCAAGAGCATCTGAACTACAAAGGCAGCTAATGGACTCATTTCTGTGGTGACTGCGTTGCAGGCAATATTCACCTAGAATATTCATTTTACTCTCTGAAGAAGAACTGGTCATTACCTTATACCTTAACATATTTGAAGTATATGGTGAAATCATACAGTGCCTAAATATCCTTTATCTTCCTATCTTGCCCTCCTCTTCTTCCTCCCCACTGAAATAAAGGAAGAAGAGTTTACTGCAGATGAAGCAGATGAAATTAGCAAGATTGAAACCAAGAATCCTCATAAACCACCAACTAGGAAGTTGTTACCATGTGCATCTTCTGACACTGACTGGGATAATGGCAGTGATGATGCTTCTTTTCTAGAAGCTACTGAAGATGTTGAGTTAGCTGAAGCTGCAGAGAATAGTCTTCTCAGTTACAACAGTGTAGTGGATGAAATTCCTGATGAACTCATTATAGAAGCTACAAGAGAGGTTAACTAAGGACAATGCTTATAACCAGGCTGTAATTTTCCTGAAGTTTGTGAGATTTGACAACATAAATATTCAGTTAGGGCTGGGGGTATAGCTCAGTGGTAGAGCACTTGCTTAGAATGTACAGTGGTATGGGTTCAATCACCAGCACTGAAAAAAAACCAAATTATATTAATTTATTATTAAACCTGTTTATATCAACTAAGTTTTATCACTTTGTTTTCTAATTTGTTTTTTATGTAAGTAAAACAGTTCACAAGTTTACAGGTTAAAACTTACATGTCTTGGGATGACAAGGTGTCAACGTATTAAAATTTATTACTTAAAACGCTAATCAGAAAAGATGCCTATTGCCTGGTGCTGGTGGCTCATGCCTGTAATCCTAGCCACTCAGGAGGTAGAGATCAGGAGGATCACAGTTCAAAGCCAGCCTGGGCAAATAGTTTGTGAGACCCTGTCTTGAAAAAACATCATAAAAAAGGACTGGTGGAGTGGCTCAAGGTGTAAACCTTGAGTTCAAGCCCCAGTACTGCAAAAAAAAAAAAAAAAGGATGCCTATCGCTTCTAAAACTATTAGATAATCAGACTGGTGTCCTTTACTATCAATGAAAAAGAAATACTAAATTCTGGTGAGTAGTCCATAATTTTTGAAAGAGAAGTTTTATTTATAAAAGTCCAGTTTCTGAAGGTAGCAGTATGATGAGAACTCTTTGTACAGGCACATTTCAGTAGACCTGTCTTCTCATTTCTGGTCAAGGAGCTTCCCTAACTGCTGGTTGATGTTTTGCAGATGGTTTTCTGCTCCCAAAAGGGTTCTTGCTTTAAATAACAGAGCTGGAAGGCTGGATGAATCATACTGTTGATGAAAGAAAGTTATTTAGAGTCACAAATAGCTAAACTTTTATAACATCAGCATCTCATAACTCCATCTTTGACTAAAGCCAGTTTGGCTGCACTTTCCATTAGCTATTCCTTTCACTTTGGAACTGGGATCATCAAGAAAAATAGTTTTAACTCATTTCCTCAGAACGAAATTGATCGTATAATTTTCCAAGGAACCACTGGACAACGTTACACTGCTCCCCTTATTCCAGAGTACCAGCTGGTTCAAAGAACTGTGGCATCTGAATTATTTGAAATAGAAAGTCATGCTTGGGATAGGTCAAGACTTGGTTTGGGCAAGTGTGCTAGTGCTAGGTGGGGTTGTCTGACCTCATGTCTATTTTACAACACAAAAAAACTAAGGAATGTTTGCTGTAAAAACTGATAGAATCAGAACAACCAGGCCTATAAAAGTTCTTAATAAAAAATCCAAAATCCTCTAGAAGAGCTATTTGTTAGGTTGATTAAATGTCTTAAAAGCTTGCCAGATCCAAATGTTCTTAATGATGAAAAACAAAATTAGAATGCAAACCCAGCAAAATTCAGCACGTGGTTTTGAAATAATTAACAAAACCAAACTTCCTATTGTAAACTCTATCTGTAAAAACCCAGGAGTAGCTAAAATTTAAAACTTCCTGTTGCAAACTGTATATGAGGGAGAACTTAATTCTTCTTACAGTATTTTATCATACTATTGGTAGTCTGCTGTTTAAATATCATGTTTTCAAGGTGGCTTCCTTAGTACTGAAAACAGTGCCACGCTATGACTACCGTCCACACGATAATGGAGTTTCTTTTGGTATACACCCTACATGTTACTAGAGAATTCAACTTCAATATTTCAGAGCCTAATGTGTTCAAGACACTGTGGGTACCTGCTGTCAGGGAAGAATTCACATTCGGTGCTACGTGTTTCGTTAGGAAAAGAGGTAAGACATACACCCAAATGTTTACATATACCCAAATGTCTACACACTCTAAGGCAAAAAGGATAGATGTTACCATAGAAGCAAAACAAGATACTGAAGGCACACAAAGAACCACATTTGTGAGAATGGTATATATCAGACAAAGTAATCTGATACAGCTCAGTGTAGAGCATGTGCCTAGCATGCACAAGGCCTTGGGTTCAATCCCCAGCACCACAAAAAAACAAACAAACAAAAAAACCAAACAAAAAGAAACCCACCTAGGTTCAAACAAGAGTGATTATGTGCAACTAAATCAATGCTACTATTAATCTCACCAAATTTAGAAACCAAATCCCCAATTCCAAGTGAGCTTTAGAGTATTTAGGTGCGTTAAAATATTGTCCCTCAGTCCCTAACACATGAACAAATCTTCAACTCAGGAGAATTACTTAGATCAGTTTCAAAACTTTAAAACTGAATTTAGAAAAAATACAAATGTGATTGTAAGATATATGCAGGCATTATAAATTATATATACATTCATTAATATGTGTTATATACACATTTTATATAAAATTACATTAGGGTATTCAAATACATAACTTTTCTGTAATTTAAACATTTCTATTAATCTAAGCTGGATATCATAACAATAGCTAAGTCTGTAGTACCAAAAGCAGCTACAAAATTTATTAAGACAATATGCCACATTTTTCCTACTGTATTGTCTTTTTTATATATTTCTCAACCTCTAAAATCACACCTCCATTTATATGAGGTAACAACCTGGTTTTCAGACAGAAGATACTACGAACATGGACTAGACAAAGAACCAAAGAGGCTGGTCATATTCTAGTGTCTTCTCTTGATGAAAATTATAGCAAAGCAAAATGTGGTTGTCGAGATTCATATACTTCTCTCGACGAATTCAGTTCTCTGAAGTGTAAATACCTTTAAAAAAAAATCAGTGATTCTGGGTTTTTCTCTATCCTCTAGCCTTCATTAAGTAGTAAAACAGTAATGATATAAGAAAATTATACTGGTTTATCATGACACTCTTTATCTTTTCTTCTGTTACTCTCGCAGACATGCCCTCTCATCTTCTGAAGCACAGTAAAAAGTAAAAGTGGAACTTACCATTTCCTTTACCCTAGGTTCCTTCTCTTGAACATCTGAATAATCTTGGTAAAGCTGTTTCAAATTAGATAAGAAATACACCGCATTCCTAAGAGATGACTTTCTCTCTGTAAGTTCATCATATTTTGTTTGTAGTTGTTTCAGCTGTGGTTCTAACCTAGAACAAAATTATTTTTCATCAAAGTAAGTGATTGCCCAGAGTATGAGACTGAGTATAAGTATGAAAAACTTACGAGTATAAAAAACTGGGGACACTTGGAGGATTTATCATTGGCTCTGAAATTACATGTGTGAAAAGTTCTAGGTTTCAATTAATATGTAGGAAAAATCCTCTGAACCATTATGTACAGTGAATAGTTAGTAGTGATACCACAGGGGACTATGCCTTATGGATGCTGAAATTCATCAAGTCATTCAAGTACATGAACTACTGAATTAAACAGTAAACTTGGTTAATGGTTTTTATAGCCTAAGGCAGGAGGAGCTAGATACTGCAATTTAATAGGGAAAACACAGGTAAAAAGTTTTTCCCTTCTTGTCAAAATCTCACCCAGCTTCAAAAGTCTAGTAAAACCTATCCTAGCTCTGGATGAAATGTATGACCGTGGGCCAACTGCTTCATCTCCCAGTGGCTTAGTTTCTTCACCTACAGGAATAAAAAGGGATAACCTGGATTTTATGACCCAATAAGAAATGAGGAAAGGCAGCCAATTTTTATTTTTTCAAATAAAGACATAGGGCTGGCAGAGTGGCTCAAGTGGTAGAGTGCCTGCCTAGCAAGCATGAGGCCCTGAGTTCAAACCCCAGTATCACTAAAAAAACTACACTAAACAAAATAACCCCAAAGGTATAAAAAACAACTGTCTCTAATTTTATAAAAGAGAAGTACTTAACAGTTCTTCATATCGAACAGTGCAGCATTTGTTCAGGAAACTCACTGCTGAGCTGGCGGGGCCAAGGTCAGGAGTGCAGGATCGGAGTCAGTTGCTGACAGCTAATCCTGGCCCCTCCTCTTCCTAGAGGGTGAGTGGGTACTTACTTCTCTGCATCTTTAGTTTTTCACATGCAAAGTTAAAACCATGATGTAACCTTTTTCTTAACTATGACTGTGTATATATACATCTCCCACTTGTAAAGTGTATGTAGCAAAAGAACAAAACAGTCCTTAAATGTGTCTGAGTGGCATGTTACGCTTGATGACAAGCATAGCCAAGCGCAGCTGCCTTACAGACCTGTATCAACCCACTGCACAGAATAACGGTGACTAGCGGGCTAACAGACACAACACTTAGTGTCCTGCCATAAAGGAAGCTGCTAAGCATTACTGTCATTATTACATTTCCTTCAATTTTCTAATTCTGGCCTGGGTCACATCCTGTCCAAGGACTAAACTTGGAAACCAATGGACTAGACTCTTGTGGCAGTCTCTGCTTCAACATGTAATACTTATAGTCATTCTCAAGCTTTCCACACCCACTATGGGGCTGGGGACAGAACCCAGGGCCTTGCTCATGCTAGGTAAGTGCTTTACCACTAAGCCTCATCCCCAGCCCTCTCAAGCTATATCAAAGTTCTTTAAGAGTGGAAAGCAAGGGGGAGAAATGGTGGGGGTGATCTAACCAATGTACAACGTAAGCCTATTCAGAACTGTCATAATGAATCCCCCTGTACAACAAATACATCCTAATTAAAAAAAAAATGAGAAAAAAAAAAATGGAGAGCACAGCTGATTCTACTTTACTCAGGGCTCCAGCTCATATGTGTTCCAGTCTTCCTAACCAGCCCACAAGGACTGCCCAGGCCTGCAAAGCCTGTCAAGTTCTCCCGGCCCCCGACACTTGAGTCAGGAGTCATGCGCATGCCACTTTTGGGCGTACATTTCAACAACAAGGTAAATGCTGGGTGTGGTGGTGCATATCTGCAATCCCAGTACTTCATAGGCAAAGGCAGGAGGATTGCAAGTTTGAGGACAACCTGGGCTACAGGAGACCTTGTTCTCAACAACAAAAAAAGCAACCAAACAACATAGATGGCATTTTCTGTACGCCAGTTACTGTAAAGCACCTTCTATATGTTTACTAAATTTCCACAGGTTATTATGCGCAAATGCAAAAGAGGGAACTAAGGCACTGGGAAGTGAAGTAACTTTCTGAATGTTGCACAGCCAGTAAGTGGCAGAACTGGGATTTGAACCCAGACAGTGTAATTCTATAGTCTATGCATTAAATCTCTAGTTAGGCTGTCAGGACAGAGCTGAAAGGGGCTATTGAGGGACAGACTGGTGCTGAATTCTCCTTGCTAAAGGGTTCTGCAACTGGACAGCAGAAAGCACAGTCACTGAGTATCCAAGTGCAAAGAAAACCTGGTGCCTTTAATGACACTGCAGCTGTACCTGTACCCAAGTGACAAACGGTACTGCTCTTTTAGTTGAGTTCTCAAATGGGATTTCGATACCTTACCGAAGCAGTTCATCCTGTACTTCAATCAAACGCTGCCTTTTCCTTTCCATGTCAGAAGTCATCTAAATAATACAAATTTCCTTGTTAAGTTAATGTGGTCCATGTCTGAGCACTGCCATGTTCACTGTGCTAGATACTGGGAGTACAGAGGAAAATGACAGACTAGGTGGCTCAGTGGGCAGTCTGTAGGTAACTGGGGCATGCCCTTGGGGGACTGTGGGACCCCAGTCCCCTCCTGACTCTTTTGCTTCCTGTCATGGTATTAAGCAGTTTTGTTTTGCTATAGGACCCCACCACAACCTGCTACCTCACCACGGGCCCAAAAGCAATGGGGCCACCTAGTCAAGGCTACTCATGGCTCTACAATGTTGGAGCCTAGTCATGGCTCCAAAATTTTGAGTCAAAAATAAGCCTTTTCTCTGTGTAAGTCAATTACCTCACGTATATGGAAAGCTGAGTAAGTCAGAGCCCCATTCCATAGCTTGCATTAATGTTATTCATCAGGTCAACCATAAGGCCAACCAAATAAAAGCCTAACTAAAAAATATAAATCTAAAATCAAGTCTTAGTATTACATGACTATATGACTCGTCACCAAATGATCTACTAAGTGACTTACCTTAACATTCTTCCTTTTCAGATTTTTCAACATCTGGACTTCTTTGAGCTATACAAAACAAAAAATAAAATGTTAGTTTTAGTTTAAAAGTAGCATTGAAATACAGATAGTTCTCATGTTTACTGCCATATTGCCAACACATGCAAGCTTTTTTAAGATAACAGTGTGCTGCCCCAGGAGTAATCAAAAAAATTCATACCAACGAATTTATGTTACAGAGAGCTTACCATTCTGATGAGTTCTTCTTTAATATTAAAATAAAATTTATTGATAGCTTCATTACAAGCTTTTGATTCTATTCTTTGTCTGTAAAGTAATAAGAAAAACTGGGTTTATAAAGGATTTTGAAAGGTGTTTTATTTGCTTAATACATAAACACACACAATTTGGCACATATCATTTAAAATATTTAAGATGGCAATGTTCAACCTACAGCCATTCCTCAGAATTAAAAAATGCTGGAAATGTGTCTCAGCCAAAAAATGGATGAAAGAGGAAAAAAGGGAAGGAAGGAAGAAAGAAAAAAAAGGAACAGAAATATTTCCTTAAGCCTTTGGGTATGAGTCATCTTAACTCCCTGGCACTGGACAGTCCACAGGCAATACCAAATGACATAGAAATGCTTAAGTCAATTTTAATCTTTTCCTACCACCTGATCTAATTACCAATAGATCTCATCTCCTCCCTCCTTGCCTGATAGCAATTGGAAGACTGTGTAGCACGTATGGACTAGCCATTGAGTAAGCAACCACAAGTTAGCTGTCCAGTTCTTCAGAAACTATAAAGTCAATTCAATTCAAAGAACCTGGTTCCAGTCCTGACATCAGAGAGAAGAGATGGCACACTCGTTGTGAAGGCAGACCCACAGCAACTGGCTGCAGCAGCACTCTGCCTGGTCTCTGGCCCATTACTGAATTGGGCTGTCTTCTTACTATTAAGTTTTAGTGTTCTTTGTATATTTTGAGCATTTTGGATATTCTTTCCCATTCTGTTCCTTGGGGTTTTTTAGGGTTTTCTTGTTTTGTTTTTTTCATTCTTTAAAGTCTCTTGCATAGAGAAAAACTATTAACTTTATTGAAGTCCAGCTTATCAATTCTTTTGTGGACTGTAGTCGTGGTGTTATTATCAAGTTGTTGTCAAAACCAAGGTCATCTGGGTTTTCTGCCATAATGTCTTCTAGGAGTTTTACAGTTTTGCATTTTAAATTTAGGTCTGTGATCCATTAAGTTAATTTTTGATAAGGGTACAATATCTGTGTCTACATTTTTTGTATATGAATGGTCCATTGTTGCAGCACCATTTGTTGAAAGGACTTTTGGTCTTCATTGTAATGCCTTTGCTCCTTTGTCAAAGATTACCTGACTACTTATGTGTATCTACTTCTGGGCTATTATGGCCCACTGACTTATTTGTCTGTTCTTTTTACAAGTGTCACATTACCTTGATTAATGAAGCTTCATTATAAGTTTCGATGTCATATAGTATTAGTCCTCCAGCTTTGTCCTCCTTTGGTATGGCTCTTGCTATTTTTGATTTTTTGTTTCTCGATGTAAAGATTATAATCAGCTTGTTGATATCCACAAAACAACATGCTGGGACTTTTTATTGGGATTGCATGGAATCTACAGGTCAAGTTGGGAAGAAATGACTTCTTGACAATATTGAGTATTCCTATCCATAAACAGACTCTCTATTTTAGTTCTTTCTTGGTTTCTTTCATCAGTTTTGTAGTTTTCTTTTTATAATTCTTATACAGATTTTGTTAGATTTATACCTAAGTATCTTATGTGGGGGGCTGCTAGTAATAAATGGTATTGCTTTTAATTTCAAATTCTGCTTGTTCCTTGCTGGGCTATAGGAAATCAACTGACTGTTGTTATCTTAACTTTGTATCCTGCAAACCTAGCTGTAATCAAGTATTAGTTCCAGGATGTTTTGTCTATTCTTTCAGGTTTTCTACATAAATAATCATGTCATCTGAGAACAAAGATTAAAGTTTTATTTCTTCTTTTTCAGCTGTACACTTTTTATTTCCTTGTCTTATTACATCAACTAGGAATTCCTTCCAGTATGATGTTGGAAAGAAACAGTGAGAGAGGATATCCTTGCCTTATTTCTGATCATGGTGAGAATGCTTCTAGTTTCTCATCATTAAGTATAATGTTAACTATAACTTCTTTGTAAATATTCTTTATCAAGTTCAGGAAGTTCCCCTTTGTACCTCATTTTACTGAGGTTTTTTTTTTTTTTTTTAAATCATGAATAGGTAAATGTTTTTCCTAAATCTATTAACTTTTCTTCTTTATCCTGTTGCTGCGATGAATTACTTTACTTTCTAAAGTACAATTGCATACCTTGGATAAATCACTTGGTCATATATATAAAATTCTCTTTCAGACATTGTTGAATTTTTTTTTGGTGGCACTGGGGTTTGAACTCAGGGTCTCACGCTTGCTAGGCAGGTGCTCTTACTGCTGAAGTTCCTCCCCTAGCCCCTCAATTTGCTAATATTTTGCTGAGAATTTTTCCATCTATTTTCATGGGAAATAAAGAGAAACCATTTCAGACCATCTATTTCTTGTGTTTTTATGGCAGATTGTGTCTTTCAAGAATTGTCCATTTACTCTAAGTTATATTTACAGGCATGTAAATTTATTATCCTTTTCCTATTTATGCATGTACTCATTGCCCTATTTCTGATATTGGTAATTTGTGTCCTCTCTTGGTTTTTTGCTGAGTCTGGGCAGAAACTTTTTGATTTTAATGACCTTTTCAAAGAACCAGGTTCTGAAATTGTTGATTTTCTCTACTGAGTTCCAGGTTTTTTTTCCTTCTTTCTTTCTTTGCAGTACTAGGGTACCAGGGTTTGAACTCAGGGCCTTGCATTTGTTAGGCCCACTTGAGCCACACCTCTAGCACAGCACCTGTTTTTAATCTCACAGATTTCTACCCTAGTGTTTATTCTTTTCTCCTCCTTCTTTGGATTAATTTGCTTCTTCCCTGGTTTCCTAAACGTGGAGAAAGCAGTCGTCAAGCCTCAGGTGGCTCTTCCCTGTCACCTTTGAAAACCACAATCACATCCACGCCCCACACTGTGGCTCATGGGGGACAAGAGTCCCTCTTTGGATGCAAGTCTTACCTTTCTAGACACTCTCATAGTGTCCCTTGCCCTGGATGGAAGCCTTGTTTCTGGAGCCAGGTGGTGGGCAAATCCCCCAGGGCAGTGTGAGGGGCAGCAGACTTGATCTTGGAGCAGAACTGAGGAACATCACGGTGTAAATGCAGAGTAGCTCACTGCTTCTGCTTTCTTTCCACCAGCACTCTGTGTTGTAGCCTCTGCCTTCACAATGACAATCTAAGGAATAGATGGACTCTCGAAGCTGCTTCCGTGGAGGATGAAGGGTAAAGCCTGAGCTGACAGGCTAGTCCATGCTGTGTGGGACTAAGGCTTCCCAGCCCAGGGCTCTTCCACTTCCATTCCTTTCACTCAGGGAGTTGACAACCAGGTCATGGCTTCCTCTACACACACACTATAAAGCCAACAGCAGGGAAGGAGAGGGGAAACACAAGCATCTCAAAAGGAAACACTGCAAGGTGCCATAATCCTAGCTACTCAGGAGGCAAAGATCAGGAGAATGCTGGTTTGAAGCCAGCCCAGGCAAATACTTTGCAAGATCCTATCTTGAAAAAACCCGTAACAAAAAAGGGCTGGTGGAGTGGCTCAAGCTGTAGGCCAAAGTACCACACGCACACACAAAAAGGAACACATACTAGATCAGAAATATATTTTAGAAGAGATGATCCAACTAGCCTAATACATATATATGCACAACAGAGTATGATGAAGTGTGAAAGGTCTGAAACGTGACGGTAATGGAAATGCCACGTATCAAAATCTGTGGGAATGAACAGAAGAAATGCTTTGGAAATTGATCAGTCCATGTACACAGCATCAAAGACTTACTTATACTCCAAGAAGGTTTTCTCAAATGCAGACAAAATGATATCTAACTCCATGATGTCACTGGTTTTCTTTCCTTCTAGACACCAAATATGTACACATCCAGAAGTATCTAGAATATTAAGATACATCAATTTAATAAACTAATTATTCATAAATTTAGCTCTAGGTCCAGGTTCTGAAAGCCTGATACCAAAAACAGCCCCAGCAAATTGCTAAGGAGAGCTATCTGCTAAAGAATATCGCAGGAGGAGCTGTATACACTTCTTCCTGCTCCAGGCTAAGTCTCACAAACCAGCCTATGTCACCACTGACATCGTCAACTCGGTTCTCCCTTTTTTGCTGAAGTAGCCAAAAGCAAATTACCTTTGTGCCCTAAGAGTCGGCTGTTATCCAGCATAACTGGTGACAAGGCCCTGTTATAGCTGTACTTTCTAAATTTTAATCTGATAGCCCTTGTGTAGAATTCATCAAGACTATTCTTTTAAAATATTGCGGTAATATGCTAACTAGGAATCTGAAGACCTGTACTCTACTTGAAGCTTCTTTCTCACTAGTCTTGAGATTTTGTCAGGTCACTTCACCCTCTAGGGCTCAGTTTCCTCAGTAGTAAAATGGAAGAAATGAAGACACATGCCTTTTTTTCTTTGTGGGACTCAAAAGAGTATCTGTGAATGCATACACAAGGCCTATACGCTTACTATACATTTGTAAGGTGTTATTATCAGTCAGTTTCTAATGAACATTCAAAGTTTCTGTATAGTGTTAACAAACCGTTGGCAGGATGGCCTACTTTTTTTTCATAATTAATTCCTCCTTGCTGAAGATTCAAACTGACCCGAGCGCCTGTGGTGAATTAATGACAGTTGCAAATTCTTTGCTACACTTCCCCCCTTTGCTTTTCTGTTGAGACTGGGATAGCCTGACAACTGGCTTGACCAGAGGACAGGATGACAACTGGCTTGACCAGAGGACAGTTGATATTGTGCAACTTCAAGCTAGGTCTTAAGAGATCTGCAGCTTCTACTTTTCACCTCCTTAAACGCTGCCTCTGGGAAGTCAACCATCACATGAAACTCTGAGTACCAAACAGGCAAGCCTAGCTAGCCACAAGAAAGAGAAAAAAGCACCTGCAGGAGCTCCACGGCACCAGGGACATGAATGGAGCCCTCTCAGACCTTCTGCCCCAGCCCAGCCACCAGCTGATGCAGCCACATGAGCAAGATTTTGGGGGAATAAAACAGCTGCTGTAAGCCAGGCATTTAAGACCCTGCACCGTCCACTTGAAGGCATCCTCAGCCAAGCTTGCTGGCAGCCTCCACACTCCGAATTCTGTGTTTATCATAGTACAACGACTTTACTGCACTCGACTATGAATAATGGAGAGTTGAGTTTTGCAGGCTTTTGACTGTTTCATATTTATGTTGATGTACAAAATTTTTACTTTTGTATTTTAGTCCACTGCATAAACATACCACAATTTATCTATCAATTGAATCATGCTAGGTTTTGATTCCATTCAAAATAATGCTAGGAACACTCATATACAAGTTTGGTGGACATGTGTAAGAATTTCTGACAAACCTGTCCACAACTGACAGCTTGGTTTCTAAGTCTCCCAATTTTCAACATTACCAGAGAGTTGTAAAAATGATTGGAGGAGTGGCTCAATTGGCCCTGAATTTAAACCTCAAAACTGAAAAAAAATTTTTTTCAAAGTAGTTGTATCTCTTTATACCTGCAGTGGTGAAGAACTTCTACTGATGACCACCTCACTAAATATACAATTGAGACTAAAATACTTGACAGTCTACTGAGCGCAAAAAGATATGTCTCCTTGTAGCTATAATTAAAATTTCTGTGGTTAATAACTTATGTATTTTGCTTAATGTCCCCAAAGGTCCATGCCACCATTTCAGAGGTAGGCCCAGTGAGAGGCCTTTAGGTCACTGGAGCATGGCCTGATGGGGATTGTGTGACATTGGCCCCTTCCTCCTCTTCTCTGGCATGAGGTTAGCAAAACCACCAACACAGAACCAACCAGTCATGAACCAGAACCTCAAATGTAAGCCCAATTAAACTTGGGTATTTCATTATAGTAACAAATCTAACACAGAAAGGACTTGCTTCTGAAAAAGTCTACTAATGTCATCTGTCCATTTTTCATCTACATTACTTTTTATTCGTGTTTATTAATCACTTACATGTGTTGTAGTACCTTCCTTCAATTTGTTTTTTATACTGTGCATATTTTTTAATTGTCTCTTTTTTTTTTTTTCTGTTTATTTGTGGTGCTGGGATCAAACCCAGAGCACTGTGCATTCTAGGCAAATGCCCTACCTCTAAGCTACACCCTAGCACTTTTTGTTTGTTTTTTGGAGATGGGGTCTCACTATATAGCCCAGGCTGGCCTTGAATTAGAAAGCCTTCTGCCTCATTCTCCAGAGTGCTGGGATTATAGATACACACCACCATGCCCGGCTTCTCTATGGTCTTTTTTGATTAGGAGAAGTACTTGACTTCAATGAAGTCAAATTTATTAATCATTTCTATCATGGTTTAAGATTGTACATATTATTTAAGAAATCTTCCCAATTCACAGCCATAAGAGACTCATTATTTTCTTTAAAAACTGTCAAATCTTCCCTTTCAAATTTAAGTCTAATCCATTTAGAACAGCTTTTATGTGTGTGCTGTGAGTCTGGGTTCACTTTTCTATAAGGAGATGTTGCCACAGATCCACGTTTTCCCACTGACCAGCAATTCCACTTTTGTTGAGCATTCAGCAAATGTCCACGTACACACAGGCCTCCTCTGCTCTTTTGTACCATTGTCGTTAAGACTAAATTACTTGTTCTTTAATGTATGTTGGACCTGCCTATAAAACTATCTAAATTGAGTGATTTTTGTCAGTTTGGCCCCACTGAACTACACTCCCAGCCCCTTAAAGGAAGATTTTTTAACTGCTGATTAGATTTCTTTGATAGTACAGGATTAGTCGTTTTTTTTCTTTAAAAGCTAGTTTTGTTAGCTTTGTATTTTCCTATTAATTACGTTCGACAAGGTAGAGGGGGCTTCTTTTCATCTATTTTAAACTTACTCATGTGAAGTTGTTATCTATAATCTCAGCAATATTGTAAACTGTGTAGCTTCTGGTGGGAATATAGAATTATACAACTGCTTTGGGAAAACAATTTCCAAAGTTTGGCACTTGTATGTAAAATTAAACATATATTGATCCTTTAACTCAGCAACGTTACTCTTTGTATTTACCCAAGATAAACAAAAACATGTTCACAAAAAAAAGGTGCATACAAATTCTGTGTAAGGAAAGTAGTTTTCATAAAACTCATGGCTTTGACTGCACAGGGCACTTTCTTTTAAGGCTACTTTCAGAGCTTGTCTTTGTATTTTCTCTAAACTATAAATGCAAGTATGTTCATTTAGAGGCCATGAGAAAGTTCAAGGACTATCAACAAAAAAACAAAGTCTATGGAAACTCAAAATTTCATTTTTAAATAATAATCCCCAAGAAGTAAGTTATTATTTTATAACTTAAAAAGCAGCTATTAGTGCATTTCTGAGGTATAGCAGAAGACCAAAACATTTTTGGAAAGAGAATAAACACATGAAGAGAAACTGGTTGTTTTACTTTCAGTGTGCTGATTCAGATACCATTTATTTTGTGAGTGGATGTGATGAAATAAATATTCAGGTGTTTAATGTATGATTAAGAGCAGAATATAAATTTCTTTGGAGTTATTAAATTCATCTTGTCTTTCATATACTGGACAAATCAAATTTAATGAAAACCTTTTACATAGCTAGGCTTGTTTTCTAGTACTATTAACCTGCAAGAGAATACACTTCTGTATATACAGGTGAATGTTTTGCAATTTATGTATACAAGAATTGTAGGCATTAAAAATATTTTGTTGATATTCTTTAAAACATGGTGTATAAAAATGTTCATAGTGGGTTTACTCGTAACAGCCCAAACCTGGAAACTAGACTGGATAAACTGGTAGAGTCATACAATGGAGTTCTACTCAGCAATGAGAGAGACACAAAACAATATGAATGAATCTCGAAATGGCACATAGCATAAGTACATCTCTATGAAATTCTGGACATGGAAGAAAAACAGAATTCCCAAAGAAAGTGCCTCTGGGGACATGGAGGTAGGGACTGACATGAACAAGGAATAGGGGAACTTTCTAGAGCAATGGTGGTTGTGGTTTGAAAATGGTTTGTGTTACGTACGTTTTCATTTCTCAGAACTCAGTGGTTATACACTGAGGTGTTAAGATCTGGGCAATACATTTTGCATTAAAACAACAAAAAAAACTGTAAACAGATGTTGAATTCTAGTTAATGATGTGCAAACTACAGTATTTCAGAAGCAGTGTACTGGCATCTGTAATTCATTTTAAAATACATTAAGAAATTAAAATGGATAAACTGACAGGTAAGTGATGAGGTAAATGTAATAAAAAGTTGACTGTAAAATTTAGGTAGGTATATGGATATATACTGTAAAATTCTTCTTACATCACAAAATATTAAGGAAAAAATGCTACTCCCAAGTCACATATTTTTAATTTTTAAAAGTGGCAGTTTTATGAACTTATAATTTATTATTTTAACAACTTAAGAATAGATTTTTTTCATGAAACTTTTGTGTGAGTGACAAAGTATAAAACACCATTCTGTACCTGAGTCTGTAGCTTCTTTTCTTGCTTTCTTCCTTTTGCTAGGAGACATGTTCTTTCTTTTCTGAGTTTTCTACCAAAACAATAAAAAACAGCATAGATTTTTATTTAAGAAAAGTTTTCTTTTTCTTAAAACATAAGGACTAAAAAAGACAAATTATCAAACTGTCACTCTTAGCTACAATTCTCATTTAGTTCTACATTTTGTATTAGTTATACAAATTACTTAAATATATGAAATATTACAAAAAAATTAAACAACACTTTGTTGATTTTTAAAGTCGTCGCAATGGAGACAGCTGAACTTTCATTTTATTTAAGGTAACAATGTAATGGCTGGGCATGGTGACACACACTTCTTAATTCCAGCACTTGGGAGACTGAGGCAGGAATATTGAGAGTTCTGGACCAGCCTGGACTACATAGCAAGACCCAAGAAAAACCAATAAACAAACAAACAAAAAAACCCACCAAACAAAACAAGGTAACAGTATATAGATCAGCTCAAATTTCTGCTTCCAGCCATGATGAAGTACCAGCGCTCAGCTTCTGTAGGAGAGAGGAAAACGGCCTCCTCCATCCCACAGGGTTCTTAGGCTGGGCTACCGAAGACAGGGACATAAGACAGATCACAGGGAGAGCAGCCAGCTTTACTTAACTGCCTGCACATGTGCAGCAGTTGCACAAAACAGGGTCGGAGGACTGTTGCTTATCCAGCATCCTGAGCAGCAGGAGGGGAGGGGCCACTGAAGTTTTGGGAAGGGAGGGGAGGAAGCTCAGGGTGAGTAAAGGTGGTCTTGAATTTAGGTAAGTCTGTCAGGTGAGCTGTCTCCAGATACAGACACTTTGACTAAGTGGACTCCCTTTACAGATGTAAATTTCTTTCACAAAGGCACAGCTATCACAGCTACTCCGTACCTGGGGTTTCTCAGAATAATCAGCTGGAAATATGTCAATGAAGTACGTTTGGGGGTGGCATATTCTGGCTCCTACAGTCATACTTGGAGTGGGGGTGTCATAAGCCCCAACAGTTTCTTGCCATAAACAACCAGAAAACTGGGGGAGGGTGACAACTTTATTCTTTATTCAGGCATTACAATGGGCAACATGGGGTCCCTGGAAAACGGGAAAGTCAGAAGGTGAACACCCTGAAAGCCACAACCCCATCTGGGGACAACTTCTAGGCAGCTACAAGGCAGCTGAAGTCCAACGTCAGCCTGGCGATCCTACTCGGCTGAGCAGGCAGAGATGGAATGTGGGGAGAGGAAGCTCTTGGAATGAGCTGCTCAGGGCAGCAGGCCTCTGCCTGCGATTCCCAGGACACTCGTCTGCCCTATGTGCGGGGTGAGAGTCCATGAAGCTTACCAGAAAGCAACCTCATGGGATTAAGGACCTAACTGACAATGTAAGACAAGAAGTATTGGGGGAAACCATCTGTCAGGCAGAAAGACCATACGCAGGTGTCAGAACCGTAAACTAGACCATGCACTCTCAGACAGGGCTATACTGCTCCCAACAGAGCAAAGATGAGTTCTTAGGGAAAGGACACAAAAAATTTTTGGCAAAGGGTCCAGTACGTAAAGTGGCGTGCAGCACAGTGTGGTATTAAAATGTAATCATCTGTTTGTGGGGGAGGGTGATGGGGGGAAAATGCCTATCTGAACAGGCTTCATGGGGAGGACAGTAAGGAAAACAGGTCGAGAAACCCTGCCCTGGAAAGTGAGGTCTACCCCAGACCTACCGTAACAAAGCCTAAAACCAATTTCTGACCAGGTCCATGAGGGAGACAGAACAGAGGTCGTGGTAATCATCAGAATTTTAAGATGACTTAGGACATAGATTACTCGAGTAGCTTGGAGAGTCTGACTTTGAAGATGCCATCATATCGTGTGAGGCCCAAATGACCAGCGCCTGCCTGACTAGATGAGTTGAGAGCAACCCCAGGCTCCGACTAGAGAGAAAGCCACAGTCTTATAATTGCAAGGAATTGAATTCCACCACCAACTCGAGAAGTCTTTGATGAGGACCCTGATCTTAGTCCTGGACCTTGATGTCAGCATTCTGAGACCCGGAGCAATCTTCTGACCTATAGAAGCTGGGACGTAATAAATCCATTTTGCTTTAAGCCACTGAGTTTGTGGTAATCTATTATGGAGCAATTGAGAACTAATGCAGAGGCTGAATCCCACTAAGTTAGAGATGCTTTAGTAAACACCTTAGGTTTTTCACAAATCAACTCTAACCAAGACTACACAACTTCAAGACAATGAGCCAACAATCAATCTAAGCCTGTAGGATAAAAATTAACATTACTCACAAAAAGATACCAAATTTAGAGCTCAACAACCTATCAATAACAATGTGTATTACACAACTTAATTCTACATTAGAAACGCCATATAAGAAAATGTGACCCATAGGCAAGACAAGAAAGCACTCGATACAAACTAACCAGAAGAAGGCCCAGATAACAGGGCTAGGAAAAAAAAAAAAAGATTTCAAAGCAGCTACTATATGTATTATGTCTAAGGAAACAGAGGGAAAGACGGTCTTAATTTAGAGAGCACTACCTCCAGGAACACAGGGGAAAATAAATTCCTCATCTCCTCCAGCTTCTGTTGGCTACAATACCCAAACTGTCTCTCCTTTCACATTGTCTTCTCCTCTGTGTCTAATTTTCCTCTGCCTCTTTTCTAAGAACACTTGAGACATCTGTGGCTACCAATATAATACAGGGTAATCCAGAATTAGGATGTGGGAGTATTTTTGAGGGGCCCCATTTAGTCCCTCCAGATGGGCTTAACTGTAGATTATGAATGGCAAAAGAATGGCCAGTAAACTTGAAGACAGCAATAAAAACTGGTTCAATTTGTAGATTAAAGATGTTTTTAAAAGGCCAAAGAGTCTCAGGAACCTGAGACTATGATCTAAAAAATGGATAGTAAAAGTTCAAAAAGAAGACAAGGCGAATTGGGTTGAAAAATTACAATTGAGCAAATAATAAAATTTTCCTGACTTACAGATCTGAGCTCAGCAAATCCCATGCAAGCTAAATAGACTATGATATACACAACAGGGATGTCATAGTTAATATGCTGAAAACCAAAGACAAAGATCTCGACTACAGCAGAGATGAGGACACTGTAAATACAAGAGAACCATGACAAAACTCAGACTTCTCAGCAGAAACAATGGAGACTAAACAACAACAGAATGACATAAAGAGTTAGTTGTCAACTCTGAACTCTATATCCAGTGAAATATCCTGTAAATACTTTGAGAAAAACAAAATCTGAGAGAATCAGTCAGCAGCAGACCTGTAATAAAAGAAATGCTGGAAGATATTCTGTAGATTGAAGGAGAAAGATATCAGATAGAAACTTGAAACTCAGATTTACAGGAAGACAATCTACTGGAAAAGACAAGTGGGTTAAAAAAGATATTCTTTTTCAGAATTTCTTAAAAGACTAGGGATATAGCTCAGTAGTAGAGCACTTGCCAAGCATATGTAAAGCTCTGAGTTTGAACCCAAGCAGTGTATTTTTTTAAAAAAGAGACAGTTTCAATAAAAAATGACAGCATTATAATGTCAAATTTATAGTGTGTGTATCAGTAAAACATATGCCAAAAATAGCACAGAATATGGAGGAGGGAAAAGTGAAATTTTAATATCATTATATAATTACATTGATGTAAAAAGAAGTAGTTGTCAGCTAGAAAGTAGAACAGGATATATGAAGCCATAACACAGAGATTCTAACAGACTTTTCTAATTTAAGTATGTATATTTTTAACCCAGGAGCAACCACTAAAAAAGAAAAATTAAGAGGAAAGAAAATGGGGGGGAGAGGGAGGAGGATGAGGAAAAGGGAGGGGGTGGGGGAGGAAGGGGGGAGTAATGACCCAATCATTGTATGCACATATGAATAAAGGAAATTAAAAAGTAAAATAAAATAAAATGGATGGTAAAAGAAAAAAAAGAGGAAAGAAAAGAAAATAGAACACCAAAAAGTATTCAATTAATCCAGAATTAGCAACAGAGAGACAAAAAGGAACAGGGGTTTTCAAATGGAAAACAGTAAGATGGTCTACTTGAACCTAACTATATTTAAAATTATATAAAAAAAAATTAATAGACTTTTAGAGGACCAATGAGACAAAAAAAAACAGAAGGGACAGATGGAAAACAGCAATATGGTAAACTGACACCTAACCATATCAATAATTACATAAAAAGTAAATGAACTAAACAATCCTGAGACTGTCAAACTAGGTAAGAACATGCTGTCTACAAGAGAGGGGGATTGGGGAGAGAGCGGGGAGATGTTGGTTAAAAGGTACACGATTTAAATTAGACAGGAAGAATAAGTTCTTGAATCTATTGCAAGTCCAGTGATAGTAAGTTATAAATAATGAATGTTTCAAAAAATGGCTGAGAGTGAATTTCAAATGTTTCACCACAA
Source organism: Castor canadensis (assembly GCF_047511655.1). Lineage (NCBI taxonomy): Eukaryota > Metazoa > Chordata > Mammalia > Rodentia > Castoridae > Castor > Castor canadensis. Next base: position 78,476,496 of record NC_133399.1, on the reverse strand, counting down.
AAAATGTGAGCTTTAATGGATACATGAGGAGATATATTAATATGATAATATATAATGGAAGAGCTGGGCACCAGCGGCTCACAGCTGTAATCCTAGCTACTTGGGAGGCTGAGATTGGGAGGATCAAGGTTTGAGACTAGCCCAGGCAAATATTTCACAAATCTCCAAAATAACCAGAGAAAAATGGACTTGGAGGTACGGCTCAGGTGGTAGAGTACCTGCTTTGCAAGCACAAAGCCCTGAATTCAAACCCCAGTCTCACCAAAAAATAAAATTATATATATATATAATATATTAATTAGCTTGATCTCATCATTCTACATTGCATACATAAATCAAGGCACCCATAAATGAATCCAATCATGATGTCAATTAAAAATAATAATTAAGATGGGAATGGTGGCTCACACCTATAATCCTAGGTACTTGGGAGGCTGAGATCAGGAGGTTTGAGGTTTGAGGCCAGACCAGGCAAATAGTTCAAGAGACTCCATACCCAAAATAAAGCAAAATGAACTGGAGGTTTGATTTAAGAGGTAGAGTGCCTAATTTGCAAACATGAAGTCCTGAGTTCAAACCCCAGTCCCACCAAAATATAAATAAATAAAAAATAATAATTAATGAACAGTTCTGGGGAAAAACCAGCTCAAAGCCTCAGAAAGATCTGGCACTGTGGTATATGTGTAGTGCCAGCTACTTGTGAGGCTGAAGCAGAAGGATCACTTGAGCACACAAATTCAGGCCAGCCTGAGCTCGACAGAGGTCTCATCTCAAAAAAACAAGAAAAACAACACAAAAAACACCCACAAACATAACAATAACAACAAAAACTCACATTGTGATACTAAAAATACATCCTTTACACATTTGATAGATCAAGTAGACCACCACCCCACTTGACCAAAACAACTGACAACAACAAGAAATAGTAGGGAAACATAGTATCACTTGACTTCTATCAGTATTTACAGAACACCACACTCAAAAGGACAAAGTGTACAAAGGATATTTGCCAAGACAGACTACAAAAGGTAGAACATGTATAGTATGTTTCTATTTATGTAAAAAGCAGAATTAAGAAATATATATACTTTTATATATGCAGACAGAAACTCTGGAAGAATCTATTAGAAAACAGTTACAGGGTCACCTATCTGTGTGCTGAGTGACTGGAAAGGGGAAAGTGAAAAGATGGGGTACTTTATTGTAATTTAAAATTTTTTCAAATGTGAAAATTAACTATTTATCCAAAACATTAAACCAACCAAATTAATAAAGTGACATACTAAGAACTTAAGAACTTAGCCAATAGATGTTAAGTATATCAGAACAAATATGACCCAGAAATCTTGTCATGGCAACTTTTCAAAGGAAATGAATCAAGGGTGTGCACAATGTTTTACCTCATCAAATCACTTAAAAATTTTTAAATGGCAAAGCTCAAGTGGTAGAGCATATGCCTAGAGAGTGCGAAGCCCTGAGTTCAAACCCAGTACCACCAAAAAAGAAATATTTTTAAATGGCAATTGTTCGTCAGTAAGAGATTAACTACAGCATATCTGTGAATGGAATGTTCTGCATTCATTAAAATGATAACTGTAGAATACTCAGGGACAAGTACATGATTGTATTTAGGGTGAAAAAAACCCAGGGAAAGAACTGCAGAGTACAAACAAAAAACGTGGTTATTTTGGGTTATGAAATTGTACGCAAATTATCTTCCTTTCCATATCTTGTAGATTTTTTAAAACAAACGTATAATAAAAACATTACATTTATTGTTTAAAAAAACTGAAGGAAAGAAAATCTTGTTTTCCTTCTAAACACTTTTCGATCAACTTTTCTTTCTCTACAAAGGGATGGCAGACATTGTCTTACCGGTTGCCTTTGTGTTGCCTGAGTCTCTTTCTCAGCAGAGGCCTGGGAACTGGGGCCCCATGACCTCTGAGGAGTGACTGACTTGGCTGGTTTCTCAAAGAGTTCTAAAGGTGCCACAGCTGGAACAGCTTCTTGTTGTTGTGTGCTTGTTTTCTCTACCGGCTTAACTTTTCTTCTTATATCATCTTCTTCAGAGCTCTCAGACTCATCACTAATGGGCTGGGGTTTTCTTGGCTATGAAGAAAACACCACTACTGGTTTAGAAAACACAAATGCTTAAGATTCTTATTATAATGGTGGAAAACTGCAGAATTCATATTTCTCATTTCCAAACAAAAGTAAGCATAAGATGGCAGCACAATTAGTGAGTAGGACAAGAAGCCTAGATTAAAGAGCTCCCCACAAGATGACTGCAAATCACAACCTAAGCATGTTACGAGTGCTATGAAAATTGACTAGGTACATAGATTTGATACCTCTTTCATAAAAAACACTGCAGATATAAAAATACTTTGCTTTTATTATAAAATTATCTTTTAAAACATGTACTTTCTCTATGAAAAACTTTGCTACAAAACACATTTGCACCAATCTAAATAAAAAGAAAATATCTTACAAATTAAGACAGATGAGAGATTAATCCTACATACCTTTTTGGCACTAATTTGTATAGATTCATTTCCACTCGCTTCATTTTCAGAACTGTTTGAACTGTGCCAAAGAACAAGCCATTAATATCATAGACAGATTCCATTTTTATTCCCGTATGTCTTCCTTTAGTTGCTTCTTCAACAGGAAAACAGGCTCAATTTAATGAGGCCATTCCTGCTTATTGTGGGCAGGCCTGTCATATTCCTAGATTAACTGGCTCTCATCCACATCCTCCCACACCCAGGCCACATTAGAGGTAGGCAAGTAATAGTGATCCACTACCACAACACTTGAGCTCGTGGTCGCATCTGAGAGCTGCACCCTCCTCTGAGTTCCCAGTCCCAACTACAGGGGCTATCACCAGTGCTAAACGCTTATCCAGTAGGCCCATCATGAAATAATATAAAAGAGAACACCTCCTTTCATCCTATGAAAGGAAAAAACAACCCTAGGGGAGATAAGAATTCATTTATCTTTTCATTCAATTCAATACAATAAACATTTGCTTAACACCAACCTCAAATTGTAAGCTGTGGTGAATATAATTCTTTAAAAACAAGAGAGACACCTTTCTTTGAAAAGTTCTCTGAGTAGTGAAGGCCAAAGACAGGGTGAAGTGGCAACTTAGCAAGCATGTGACAGACAGATGGCTCCATGGCTGCATTTTGGGAAAGGCGTAACAGTTATGACACTTGAGCTGACTTCTGAAAATACTTTTCCAGGCCAAGAAGAATGGGGAATGGCCTTTAAGGTAGAAGGAAATGTAAATGAAAAAATGTAGTGGTGTCAATCAGCCTGGAATGTTCAAGAAAGAAAACAGAGGACAGAGAGAAAATGCTAGGGAAGAAGTCAAAGAATGTAATGAGGCTTAGAGACAGGCATGAAGGCTGCTGCTTACATGTCTCTCTACTGTCAGCTGGCAGCATCCAGCTGTGGGTGTGCTGTGGCCATCTCCAGACAAAAAACGAGACATGGTGAAAGTATAAGGGCTTGTCATTTCTGCCCAATACAGAGCTCTTTTAAAATATCACAGTGAAACCTCTTTGTACAACTAATATATGCTAATAGAAAAAAAGGAGAAAGCAAAAAGGAAAGAAAGATAGATAGATGTGATTCTCTAACAACAACAGAAAGCACACTTTCCTCCACTCTGTCCAGGGCAGGTTGAACAGAACAAGCACTACACTGACATCTGACGCTTCCTTCCATGGACATCACTAATAAACCTCTTCCGATCCTATTGTCTACTTAAGCCAGGGTTCAAACTAGCACAAGGGCCTTCTATTCCCTGCAGGCAGGCAACAGGGAGACCCTGACATGTGGTAGGCACACAGTAAGGTAAGATGTGCATTTTGGAAAGAGCACTCTGGAAGCTGATGGAACATGAGAGGGTGATTCAGGAGGCAAGGAGACCAAGGGGGCAACTAGTGCAGGAACACAGTGAGAGTGGAAGGGACCAATCTCCAGTGGCTGCGGGGAGGTGGCAGGGGTGTGGAGAGGAAAAAATGGATTCTTGAGATAAACTCTGGCCAGAACCAATAGGATGGGTCAGTCGATGACCATACTAGGAACGGATTGCTGGGTGGAGAGCAGGACCGTTGTGTACAGGACACCAGGGAAGTTTGCTGATACCACCTGAGGGAACAAAGGATGGAACTCGGCTTTGCCTTTAAGGGTCTGAGGTGCCTGTGGGCATCTAGGAAACAAGAGCACTATGCAGGATGTCTTGGAACTCAGGAAAAGGGCCAGACAAGAGAGACGCTCGGGGTCCAAGGGCATACAGGTAGTTAAAACCATGAGAGTTGATTGTAGGTATATGGAGAAGAAGACTAAGTTCAGAATCGCCTATGCATAGGAGGAAAGAAAACCAGAACAAAACAGCTAAATACCTCTGGGACGTTCAGGGGCTGCTTGCGGATGCCTCATGTTCTGGGAAACGCTGCTGATCTCTCTGCAGTGCAGACCCTCTGCCCGACTTCCTCCTGCCTTATTTTCCCAGTCTTTTGTGTGATAGCATCACCATCAACCCAATTAATTATAAGTTAATAATAAAAGCTAGCATTTGGAATTCACCATCCATCCACATCTTTTAAGAGCCTCCGTGTGTTGGTTGATTTATCTCAAAACAATCACATTAGGTAGGCTGCATTATCATCTTATTTTCCAGATCAAGGAACCTGGAAGTTGACAGTCAAGCACTCGGTAGTGCCAGAACAAGGATTTGAACTCAACACAGTGCTCCAAGGTCAGTCACCTCAGCCACACCACCACACTGTATGAATGACCAGATGAACTCAAATTGTCACTGTCTACCACATGCCAGGGTCATGTCCTAGGGACCCAAGATACAGCAGTGAACAGAACACACTCCTGTTCTATTTACGCCATTTCTCCAGGAGAGCAAGTCAACTTTTGACTGGGTAGAGATAAATGCTGTGAGTAAAAAACACACTAAAGAAAATACTCAGATGAAGGAAGGTGATATGTTTTGGGAGGGATCTGAGCAGACCGCTGTGATAGGTGATATTTGAAATCCAAAAGGAAGCACAGAAACAAGCCATGTAGAAATAGAAAAGAAAAGCAACCCAGGCACGAGGAATGGTGTGTGCAAAGTGCATGTTTAGGAATTTGAAGCTCAGCAGAGGCCAAACCAAATCCAGCAATGCAATCTGACAATCATGCCATTCAAAGAAATTATAACTCATTCAGAGTTTCATATACAAAATCTATTACTATGGGCTACATGAGTTAAAAAAAAAACACAACAAAACCACCTAACTCTTATAACAGATGAACTGTGATAAACTCATAACTCATTCTTAAGTACCATTTAAAGAGAACCTTAGGAACAAAGTGTTTTGTCTTTAAAATTTTCAAATATATAGCATTAGTAGATAATGGCAGATTGGAGACCCTTAATAATTTATAATATTGAATTAATTTTAAAAAATAGTAAAAACTTGATTTAAGAAATTCACAGCTTTCATTTACACAATTAACCACAACAGAAGACAAAAATGGAAGACCCCATTTGTAGTAATTGCCAAACACACAAAAAAATTAACTGAATAAACTTAAGAAATGTGTAAAATCTGTAAGAATAAAACTTAGAACAGCAGTAAAGGACAGAGAGAACTTTGTTTAACAAATATCCACATCCTCTATTTTCATTTATAAATTTAACTCAACCCAAGAGACAGCATGCTTTTCTAAGATAACCAGGTATCAATTATTATAAATAATATCAATTATGGAAAATTTATGCTTTTATGTCCCAGTTCCCTTAAGGAAAAACATAAGTTGGCTCAAAAGACGTTAAATCAACTAGTTTTATTAGCTTCTATCTTTAAAGAGTTGCTTAGAAACCCCAGCAATTATGAAAAAACAATTGCTTGGAATGTGAGCAGACCTTCTTTTCCCTTCCTTTCCTTGGGGAGTGGAAGGGATGGAAGAGCTACAGTGCCCGGAGAATTCTTCATCATCAGCATAGATAGCAGTGCTGTGTAAGGGAGGATCTGTAAAAGACAGAAACATACGGCTTTAGTAGTATGGCTGCTTGGGCACTATTTAAGTTATAGTCACCTACAGTGGAGTACAAAACATTCTGTGTTTAAACTGCTGACAAAAATCAAAATCAATTACACAGGCCCCTTCCCACAGGTTTCTGATCCCACAAATCAGTAATTCAAAATTTAAACTATCTCACTAGTAAATACATGGATGTTTATAAATTAGAATTCTGTATTTCTATACTTATATATACTTATTATAACAAAAATAGGAACGGGGTGTAGCAGGAGACAGTAGTCTGGCTGGGCTCATGGCAGAAGGGGAGAACCTGAGGGAGCAAGGGAGGTGGCCAGCAGTGACAGACTTGAGTTGCTGCAGGAGGGGGATCTAGTAAGTACCAAGCAACCATTTCTTCACAAATTTTAGCATGACAGTGAAAATTTAAACACTTTTTCAAATAAGTAGCTGCTTAAATAATGAACATATCAGCCTTACATTTTTAAAGTTAGTAATATACTCTGTATAGGCAAAGGGATTTAATTTACAGCTGTGAATAACAAGGACAAAAAAAAAAGATAAGAAATAGACCAATTCTAAATTTCCATATGTAACCAGTCAGATGAACTGGAACCTTACAACTTAACAAAACAGACCAATAATCTAATCGAAAAATGGGCAAAGGAGTTGCACAGACAATTCCTCAGTGAAGATATACAATTAGCTAATAAGTACATTGAGAAGATGCATGACATCATTAGTCACTAGGGAAATGTGAATCAAATCCATGAGATACACTTCAGGAAAAAGAGAAAAGGCAAGACAAAAAAGCAAGCCCAGAAAATAACAACTGCAGGTAAGGATGGAGAGAAATTGGAACCCTATGCCTTACTGGTAGAATATAAAATGGTCAGCCACTGGCGATCCCTCAGGAAATTAAACATAGAAATGGTACACATTAACAGTACCATCATTCACAATAATCAAAATGTGAAAGCAATCCAAATACCCCTTGACAGATGAAAGGATAAATGTGTAGTGTATATATATACAAATGGGGAACAGCGTTCATGCTGTCACATGAATGGATCTTAAAGACTGTATGCTAAGTGAAATAAACCAGCTACAGAAGGACAAATATTGTGTAACTTCTTTCATATGAAGTTCCTGGAATAGTCTAATTCATAGAGACAGGAAGTAGAATGGTGGCTGATGGCGCTGGGGTGAAGGGAGAATAGGAAGTTGCTATTTCATGGGTACAGAGAGAGTTCAAGTTGGGGAAGATGAAAAAGTTCTGGAGATGGATGGTGATGCTGCTTATTCAACAACGTGAAGGTACACATAAATTTTATGTTATGTATTTTACCACATATGCACACAAAACCACAATGAGATACTACTTCACACTAACTCAGATGGCAAAATTGAAAAGTCAGATTAACAAGCATTAGAGATGTGAAATTGGACCCCTTCATACTCTGCTGCAGAAATGTAAAGCAGTACAGTTCCTTTTCAAAACAGTTCCTTATTGTTAAAAACAGAATTACTGTAAGACCTAGCAACCCTACTCATATGCCTATGCCCAAGAGAACTGAAAACATATATCCACACAAAAAGGTGTGGGTGAATGTTCACAGCATCATTATGGTCCAAACACAGAAAGAACCCAAATTCACATCAATCAATGAATGCATAACAATACTGCTATGTCTAAATAATGGAAGATTGTTGAAGTGTAAAATTTTTTAGCAATGAAGTAGATACATGCTACAACCCTCAAAAACACTATGCTAAGAAAAGAAGCCAGTCACAAAAGACCACATAGTGTATGATTTCATTTACATGAAGTGTCAGGATAAATCCATAGAAACAGGAAGTAAATTTAAGGTTGCCAGGGGTTCAAATAAAGAGAGAAAAGGGAGTAACTGGTAATGGGTAAGGCATTTCTTTCTTTCTTTCCTTTTTTTTTTTTTTGCAGTACTGGGGTTTGAAGTCAGGGCCTTCAACACTCCACCAAGCCTCTTTTTTGTGTTAGGTATATTTGAGATAGGGTTTCGCAGAATTAATTGCCCAGGGCTGACTTCAAATCGCAATTCTCCTGATCTCTGCCTCCTGGGTAGCTAGGATTACAGGCGAGAGCCACCGGTGCCCAGCCAGGCATTTCTTTCTAAGGCAAAAAAATCTGGAATAGGATAATGGCTGCACACTTTGTTTCTCATGGTGGTATTGCTTTTGTTTTTTTGAGAGAAGATCCTGTTAGACAGCCCAGGCTGGATTTGAAGTTGTGATTCTCTGGCCTCAATCTCTTGAGTGCATGCACCACCACCTGACTGGCACAGAATTATTTTTGAGTATACTAAAACCCAGTGAATTTTATACTGCAAAAGAGTGAATTTTTATAGTACATGAATTATGTCTCAGTTTTTTAAAGTATAGAATGTCTCTTAGATTTAGTGTTCTTTTAGATAAGTAATTCAAACATTTCTATCAAGTCATAATAAAAGGTATATTCTAGTGATTATTTCTCATAAGATTTACATACGTTTCATATATATTTCACAAAACATGTATTTTCTTTTATTAAAAAAAAACTGAAAATTTTTAGAAGTCAAGTTGAAAATATGTGAGAAGGTATATAAATTTTCAAAATTCTCTTTATAGTTATTCCTGCAAAAATGCTGATCACTGTTCTTCCAGAGGTGGTGGCCCTTGGCACTTAACCATTTTTGGCCTCTGACTGGTCAGTGACAGTGAGAAAAGCCATCCATTTGGACAGCTCACAGACTACTGATTAGTCAAGTACCAACTGTGTCCCAACCAACAAGCATGGCGGGGGTGCCGATGCATGCTGGTGGCTCGCGCCTGTAATCCTAGCTACTCAGGAGGATCCAGGTTGGAAGCCAGCCTAGGGCAAACAGTTCAAGCAAGAGAACCTATCTTGAAAAAAAAAAAACCAACACAAAACAGTGCTGATGGAGTGGCTCAAGTGGTAGAGTACCTGCCTAGCAAGTGTGAGGCCCTGAGTTCAAACCCTAGGACCACCAAAAAAAAAAAAAGAAAAAATGGGGGAAATTCACTGTACTTCCCTCAAATGTCTCTGCCTGGTGGGTTTATGGTAAGGGGAAATCCCATCACTCTTCTTCCTAAAACCCCTTTCCAAATGGCTTTTCCAAATGGGAGTATGCACTACTGTAATTATCGTAAGAGGAGTGGAACGTTCGCCATTGCTGCTAAAAGAGTTCTACCTTGATAATGTTCTCAGTTTCAATGATCCTAGAAGAAAGATTAATTAGAAATTAAAATCATCATGTATTACCCTGAACACTGTATTTATATGAAGAGTGATTCTTACATTTGAAGACACTTTCGTATTTCTATTACATCTAGCCTCAAGTCATTTCAGAATAAGGACTTAAAAGTACTAACCAAAGGTTTCAGAATGCTCTTCATCTCTCTCGTTCTCGCCCAGCCTGCCGATGCTTGAGATCTCAGAATTATCAGGAAAATCAAAGACATCAGTGGGCTTGTGCTTTGGAGCAGCTTTCTAAAGGTGAATAAAATCAAAGTTGCTGAATTGGCACTGACAAGAAACATTCTTTTTTTTTTTTTAGCAGTACTAGGGGTTGAACTCAGGGCTTCATGCTTGCCACTTGAGCCACTCCACCAGCAAGGAACATTTCGAAGCCAATTTATCTAGCAAGGGTACTCTTGCTACCACTGGGGTCGGAAGAAATACTTGCATACTTGACACTTTTGAGGGTTACAGATGACTTTGAGCACCTAAGGCAGGATTGGCAAACTTTTTCTGTAAAGGATTGAAGCGTAAATACTTCAGACACTCTTGGTCATTGGGTTTCTGTGGCAACGACTCAGGTCAGCCACTGTTAGATGAAAGACAGTGGCAATGCAAAAAAACAACCATAACTTTCCTTATAGGCACTGAAATATGAATTTCACAGCATTTTCACAGGTCATGAAGCCTTTTAACCATTTAAAAATGTAAAAAACATTCTTGGTTCACAAAGCTGTACAAGAACAAGTATCAGGCTAGATTTGGTGCACATGTTGGTTGTCTGAATCCCTGATCCAGAGAAAGCTTTGGGCTCTCTCCTCAGGAAAATACCAGGTATATGAAAGTTCATAGAGTCTGGTAAAAACTCCTGCCTACTGGAGAGAGACCAGGGTATACAGTTCAATATACTGACAAACCCAGGAAATGTGTTAACCCAAATCCTAATGAAAGACCAAAACATAAATAAAATGAGAAAAACTTCCTTGGTAGCTTGGAAAATGTAGAGGGATACTATTAACAGATGAGAAAACAAGAAAATTCTAGAAGATACAAAGGAGATGGAATGAAACTGGTGAATAAAACGAAAACTTTACCTCTCACAGACCATCAATGAAGGAATCGTTCATGATGGGCTTGGTGGTAGAAAGCCCAAAGAGAGTTGATAGACACACTCTAAGGCAAGAGAGGCCTCCACCACACAGAAGGGTGGGAAAGCTGGAGAAACCATTCCACACACTCTGACTTTCAACTAAGGAAGACTGGGAACAGTCTAAAGAGCTCCGAGACTGCCCCACACCCATACACACAAGTCACACTGGTCTTTAGCAGTCAGTAGGCAGGGCAGGAGAGCTAAGAGAAGTCTACCCAGAGAACTAAGGCTGGGATGGAGACAGAGAAAGCCAGGCCAGGCTAGAGAGCAAAAAGAATTCTGAACAGCCAGCTGGGCAGGCTGAAAGGCAGGTACTCCCATACAGAGTTCACTTGGAACACCAAAGGCAACCTGGTAAGTCACTGGGAAAAAGCTGGAATTAGCAATCAAGTGTGTTCTGGAAATGTGCCTGTCTATGATAGATATTTAAGACTTTTTCCTGAAGAAAAATAGAACAGCAGGGTTGGAGATGTAGCACAAGAGGTAGAGCACTTGCCTAGCAAACATAAGGGAGGCCATGGATTCAATCCCTAGCATCACACAAAAACCAATCAAACGAAAAACCTATAATAAACCATAATACGGATTAAGTGGAATACTATCATAAGCAATTGTTGAAAACTGTAACAGAGAAATTGCTATTAGTGAAAAATGCCAAAATACAAAAACTTAACACATTTTTTACATGGTATCAATTACCTGAATAAAATTAAAATAGAGCTAGCTCAGAGAAAAAGAAGGTTCTAAAATGTTAACAAAGGTTGTTTTCTCCACAATGTCAGAAAAATATTTTTGCACAATAAAAAACTGAGCTTACTAGAAGTCTCCAAAGCTGAGGTTCCCACAAAATTTTATTGTTTTTAACAGTAAGAAAATTACCTTAAAATATAAAAAGATTACTTACGTCTCTCATGGAATGTGTTCTTCCTAAAGTGGTCTTTGAATACTGTGCACTATTAAACAGCAAACAACAACGAAATAAAAAAGAGAAAATTAGAAAAAAAGTTAAATGAGTGGGAGAAACACAGTAATGTGTGACCCTTTCCAAACATCCTCTCCATGTCACATACCTCAGTGTGTGTCCAGTGGAATTATGTTATACCAGAAACCTTTTAGAAAGCAGAAGCTGTATTTCACAAATTTACCCACATGTAAAACAGCCTCCTCTCTCCCTCAGGGACATGGAGGTTCCCAAGCCTGCTATTCACCTGGTCTGAGGTCCTATTCCATCAGCAGTAACCGACTAAGTAAGTAAGGGGAGGTACATTAGTATTAAGGAGGCACCTGACACCTGTTCCACTCTGGGCCTGACTCTATACATATGTTCTCTCATTTAACTAACAGTCCTAGGTGGAAGTGACTCCCACATGTGGGCAACATACAGCCAGGAAGAGAAAAACCTGTATTAAAATCACTATTACTTTAAATCAAGTATGACCCCTTTCCGCCCTTTAAAATCCTAGGGTTAAAAAAGATAGAGCTGCATTTCTTCCACAACCTTAAAGTACACAAATCTAACAATAATGACAATAATGAAAACTGGAAAAAACAGGCAGGAAAAAATATAATAATGTATTAACAATTATTATATTGTCAGTAATTAGTGAATATGCCCTGAGTACCCTCCATGTGGCAGGCACTGTCCAGGGGTACAAGAGATACCCTGAAATAATACAGCACATGGGCCCTGACCTAAAATATGCCGTGTAGATTATATCAGTAGTGTAGTATGTCTGAACGAATACTGCTTTGTGCAACTTTTCATATGATACAATTTCAAATTTACAGAAAAATTGCAAAAGTAGTACAAGGACCTTCTGTGTACCCTACACCCACTAACTGTTTACATTTTGTCTCATTTTCTTTCTTGTGTGCGTGTGTCTATGTCTGATTGTCTATGGCAATCTTGAGACACTGTACCCCCAAGTTCTTCAGTCAGTATGTTCTTCCTAAGAGGTAGCATCTTGCATAGTGGTAGTATAATTTCTAAAATCAAGAAATTTAACAGTGATATAATTATCTATCATCTTGCATAGTGGTAGTATAATTTCTAAAATCAAGAAATTTAACAGTGATATAATTATCTATAGTCCATAGCTAAATTTCAGCAATTGCCCTTCATGTCCTATAATATTTCAACTACCATATTTTTAAAATACAGAAAAATATAAAATATAAGATGGCACTATAGTATTTTCATAAACCTTTTGTTTGGTTGTTTATTTGTGTGAGTACACGTATGTGTGTCCTAATTTCATTAACATGAATCACAGTTAAAGAAATGGAGAACTGGAGCAGTGGTTCTCAAACCTCAGTATGCATCAGAATCATCCTGGGGGCCCAGGCTGGAGATGTAGGTCAGTGGGAGAGTGCTTGCCTTGCATGTATGAGGCCCTAGGTTCTACCCCCAGCACCGGGAAAAAAAGCAAGAAAAATAAATAAATAAAAGCCATTGCTGATTCACATGAGGGCGTGGTAAAACAGGTTACTTGCTCTCTTCAAAACAGCCAAACTGTGGAATCAGCCAAGATGCCCAACAACCAATGAATGGATAAAGATCACACACACACACACACACACACACACACACACACATTCAGGTATAAAAAAAAAATGAAATTATGTCATTTATAAGCACATGGATGGAACTGGGGATCATGCTGACACAAGCCAAGCTCAAAAGGCCAAATGTTGCCCGTTCTCGCTCATTTGTGGAACATAGACCTAAAATGATGATAATAATATTAATAGGACATGAACATACACTGAAGACTGTTGGGGGGGCGGTGTCACTGGCAGCAGTGGGAAAGGAAAGGATACTAAGGGGTGAAGAGGATGGAAGTACTCTTAAAATCCACTGAAGAATCTGAAGGGGGAAGGTGTGAAATAGCACAGTGAAACCCCTTTGAACAATCAATTTACACTTAAAAAATGAAGGACAGGAAGGTTAAAAGAGGTCCTGTCCAGGGGTGGGAACCAGTGGGAGGGTGGAGGGTTGGTTAGTGGAGAGGGTGAAGGAGGGTGAAAATGGTGGATGTACTTTATATTCATGTGTGAAAATAGAATAAAACCTATTGAAATTGTTCTAAGAAGGAGGGGAAGGGGATAAGGGAGAATGATGGAAGGGATGAATCTAATCAAGATACATTATAAGCACATATGTAAATGTCACAATGTATCCCCCTGTACAATACATGCTAACAAAAATGTAATGAAAAAAAGAGAAGAGAGGAATATAATGGAGGGGGTAAACTGTTCAAGGTACACTGTACGAGTGTATGGAATTACCACAATGAAATCCCCTATTATTAATGTATGATAAATCAAAAATAAAATTTAAAAATGACCAAAAAAAAAAAAAAAATCCAGGTTGCTTGAAGCCACCATACCCCAACTGTCTGATTCAGTAAGTCTGGGATGGCTGTGAGATTTTGCATTTCTAATGAGTTCTCAGGCTTTATTTGATTCTCAAACCTAAGAAAGAAGGCAGAACAAGTATTTGCTTTATGGTAACTTTGTACGTTCTGAAATTCAGAAAAGTTAGGGGACTTCTCAATGGTCCAAGTAACTAAGTTGGACTGGAAACCAGATCATGTACTTAACCTAAAGCTTTTCACCTGCTTCTTGTCTGTCCTCAAATCAACTGTGAAGTTTCCTCTCTACTTTGGGCTGCAGTCCAGGTGGGAGTTTCTAAAAGATGGAAATATCTATGATAACTGTTTGTAAAAATTTTTGTTGTATGTGCACTAGTGTGTTTTAAGGGAACAGGATGAATAGATTTCCCGAGCTTCAAACCCAAAAATGTTAAAAACAAAACAAAACAAAAAAACCCCAACAAAACCTACTGGCCAATCAAGCGAAGTTTAACTCTTTTCAGCTGAGGTGCTATACGCCTATATTCTTTTCTAATCTTCTACCCCGGTGGCCACAGGAGTCTAGTTTGGGTTTTCCTCCCTCCCTAGTGCCCTGCTCCAGCATCTGCAAACACCGGGCCAGTCTTCACACGGGAGAACTTGTAGGTGTGTGGTCTTGGAAAGCGCCAGTAGCAAGCCGAAACCCTTCTGGCCAGGTCCAGACCCAGCTTCCCACGCGCTCCAGACTCCGCCAGAGGGTCACCCACCCAACGAATCACTGAAGACTGATGTTTTAGAGCGCACTTTTGCAAGCTGCTTTCAATTGCATGGCCTTTTCTCAATGCATGCCCTTTTTAATAAAAATAAGATGCCTGGCCCACCCTTTATAGGCTTTTAGGGCATTCCAAGACAGGGTCTTACAAAATAACGAGTTCTGACGGGGGGAAGGGGAGAGAAGGGGGAGGGCAAGGAGCGGGAGATAAGAGAAAGAGGGAAGATGGGAGGAAGGGAGGGGAATGAGTGGAAAACAGGAGGCACTCAATAAGTACTTGTTGAATACTTTGTTTCAAGCTATTTTGGGGCGATTAGCAGACTTTCTCCCTGGGACTGTTACCACCCCGGTTTTATTGTCTTTTGAAAGCCAGGCCCTGAGCAATTAGTCACTCGGACAAGTTTCACAGTGGCAGCACCCAACAGCTGGTAGAGGCACAGACCCGGCAGGACAGGAAGAAGATAACATCGGGCCCCAAGCGTCCTGAGGGTCCGCGGCACTTACTCTGCACGCCCGGAAGACCGCACCCGCCACCGCAGGGCCATTCCGCCGCTTTCCGCGCCACCCGCACCCGCGAACCTCCCGCCAAACCACGCGCTACTCAGAGCACCAATCAGAGCTGAGCACTCCACTTTCTCTTCACCCACCCCGCCTCTTTCCGGGGCGAGAGCATTAGTGAAAACCCGGACTGGCAAAAGAACATGACGGAGCTGGCGTCCATACCTTACAACTAGTTGCTGACGGAACTTTCCCTCCCACCTAAATTCCGTGCCTGGTTTTCAGAGCTTTAGAACTTCGTGGCCCCGTGGGCGGAAAAAGAGGAGGAGATAGAACGTTACAGTGGGTGGGCAGGGGCCAGTAATGGGCGGGTACAAAAGCTAGATTGGCTTTGCAACAGTTGTGGTCTCTGTAATTGTCAGAGAGCAAGGTCTTTCGAACTAGAACTAGGCTTTGAGCTTCCTTGCTGCCTGCAGTGTAAATTTGACGTGTTATTTATCCTCTATTCCAGTATCTTCCTTTGCAAACGGGGAAGGTCCCTTCTGGGAGTTATCTTCTTTGATTTTTTCTTTCTGTTTAAAATTTTTATTGTAATGCAAAAGAATGAACAATTAACTCAAAATGCATTAAAGACCTAAATAAGAGCTAAAACTATAAAACTCAGAAGAAAACATTGGACAAAAGCTTCATGATCCTGAACTAGGCAGTGATTTCTTGACTAAGAAACCAAAGGCACAGTTTGGGATTGACGGAGAGGTTCACGAGCTGGATGGCCATACATGGTTGTGCAACAGGTGAATTTGTTTAATGCCACAGAACCACACACTGAAAAATGGTTACAATAATAAAAGTTGTGTTCTGTATTTTATCACAGTGAAGATATAACATGCTTCATGCATACAAAAGAATATAACATGTAAAGATAAAAACAAACACCAGTGTAAACACCACTGGATTAGGGAATAGATAATTACATGTAACTCTAGGATACCCCTCTGAGCGGCACCCTCTTTCTCCCATGTTTCTATGTTTATCATTGCTATGCTTTCCTACCTTGATCTATCCCTAAATAATGTATAATTATTACATGTTTCAAACCTTATGGGCTGGTAGAGTCGCTCAAATGGCAGAGTGCCTGCCTAGCAAGCATGAGGCCCTGAGTTCAAACCCCAGCACCACCAAAACCAAAACAGAATGTTCAAATATTTGGTAGGTATTCTGCAAGTGCCCTTCTTACCCAAAGCTATGCTTTTTTGAAGTATCCGCATTGTAACCACAATCTGCATGTAGCTTTCATTTGCCTTTGGAATGGATTAAGTAGATGTTTCACATTTTTTTCTTTTGTGCATGGATACATCAGTTACTTTCAGTCTTTTGCTACACCACCGGTGCATCACCATTCTTGTGTCTCTTTCAAGGCATGTATTGAAGAGTCTCTCAAGGATAGGGTCTGTAGTGACATTATTGCTACATAGGATAGACATTTTCAACTTCACATGATGCTCATTTTTTCATGTCGTTTTGTAGACTGTGGACTACTCAGTTTATAACCTTGTCAGCAATATATAGGAGCCCCTCCCCCACTCCACATACTTTTGGTAGTTAAAACTTTCAAGACTTTTGTACTTCTACATTTTTACCCATCTAGTGAATTGAAATGTTTGTGTTTCTAATCTTTCATTGTTTATAGGTCATTCCTGTTTCCTCTTCCATGAAATGTGGGTTCATAACCTACTCAGAAATCATTTGGGCGGCTGCCATAGAAGGATAAATCACCTTTGAGGTACTGGAGGAAGTTCCCCATGGATGGGTAGAAACAGAGTTCCTGGAGTCACTAAAGTTGTCACCCTTGGGGAAATGGTAGGTAGATCCATTTTCTGGGAAAGGGAGTGTAGTCGGACCTTTTGTGGTGGGGTTCTGAAAAAAGCAAACAACTCAACTATTGGGACAGGAAAGAATTTAGCACTCTAGGTAGAAATAGCAAAAACTCAACGCAAGTAGGTTTAAATGATTAAAGGACTTTATGAGCTCTATGGCTCGTGTCACTGAGGTGATGGGTATTGTGCTGCTTTTGCAGTTTGAACTAGAGGTTTGAGAAGCCATCAGAGCTCTGAGCTGGTTTTCTTGCTTTTGTTGTCCACTTTGCCCTCAGGCTGGATTCTTTTGTTGTTATCCTCATTGTGTCATCACCACTTGGATTTACATATTTACTATGATCCAGGCATGGTTCTGAGTGTTTCCTGTTAGCTCATTTAGTGCTCTAACTCTGTGTGATATGCACTATACTCCCACTTTACATCTGAAGTTCATCATTTGCAAATGGTGTTGCCTGCCCTCAATGCCAGGTTTCTGGACCAGAGCCTGCACCCGGCAGCCGTGCCAAGTTCAGGTCTGAATTCCACCATTCAACGAGAGAGCCTAGCTATATGTGAACATTCTCAGAAAAAGGCCTGACGTATCTACCTGTGTTTAGGGTTCTGTGGGGAAACAGAACGAGCATACATGGCAAGAAGGAGAAAGAAAGACTAATTTGTCTGAAGGAATTATCTCACATACTGTGGATATTGGCAAGTCCAAACCCTCCAGGGCAGGCCAGCGGGCTGGGCATTCAGGGAAGAACTGGTGTTGCAGCTTTGAGTCTAAATCCCCTAGGGCAGCAGTCTAGAAATCCAGACAGGGTTTCAGGGTTTCTGCAGGGTTGCAGACTTAAGAGTATCTCTTCTTCTGGAAGTCTCAGTCTTTTCTCCTAAGGCTGTCAACTGACGGAATGAGGCCCACCCACATTATGAAGGGTAAATCTGTCTTATTCAGTCTACCAATTTGAATGTTAAATACATCTTTAAAAAAATACCTTCACAGTAGCATCTAGATTGGTGTTTAACCAAATAGCTGGGCACTGTAGCCAAATCAGGTTGATAGGTAACATTAGTAATCACACTAATCTAAACCAGTCCCTGGAGCCAGGGGAATGGAATACACTCTTAGCTTCCTGGAACCACATGGGTCCCTATGAGA
The DNA here is from genome assembly GCF_047511655.1 of Castor canadensis. Classification (NCBI taxonomy): domain Eukaryota; kingdom Metazoa; phylum Chordata; class Mammalia; order Rodentia; family Castoridae; genus Castor; species Castor canadensis. The sequence goes on along the minus strand of NC_133399.1, from coordinate 78,458,380 downwards.
ACTGGGGTGGTGGTGATGCACAGATGACATGCGCAGGAATTTCAGGTGCTCACGGTTTTTGAGCCCGCTCTGAGGATGAAAGCACAGGTGGACTCCAGCAGCAGAGGTTGGAAAAGATTTTATTTGTAGAGAAGAGAAAGACTGCATATTGGGGAATGTAGGGGGACCCAGAAACCAGAAACCAGTGGTCCCCTGGGTTAGGTTGGATATTGGGTTTTTATAGCCTTTTTGCATTGCCTGAGGGTGGAGATGTCTCTCAGGTGCAGACAGAAGGGTCCTGGGAAGGAGAGGTGTCTTCTTGACCACTTATCACCTTTTGGGACCTCCTTCAGTGGGAGGGAGGGTTGAAAATTGTGAAAGGGGGGGGGGGGGAAATAGACATTTTAGAGACAGACTATTCAAGTCCACTACAGAAATGTGCCTTAGGTCATAGAGCTAGCCATAAGGAAGCCAGAATTCCAAGCCAGGTATCCTAACACCCAAATTCCCCTTAGTGCCCCGTCTCCATCATGCTGCTCTGTCAAATTATCAGTTTAGCACAGGGATTCTCAAGTTGGTGGAGGGAGAGCAGAGGGAAGGGAGCCATTCTGGGATCTCTAGTCAAATGTAGCATAATAAGGCAGGTCAGTGCTGTACCATGAAGAAGATTCCCAGTTTGCTGTAGCCAGAGGTTATGTGAGAACCATGTGTAAGAACTTGATCCAAAATAGCAATTTCAGAGTTTCTGTTGGCTATTTGTACCACTGAGGATCGAGACCTTCCTGAGCTGAATAAATAAGGCTAAATGTACACGTAGTTTGGGCTGGAAGAGAACAAAAGGGCTCATGGGAAGGCACTACTGGACATGTGGGGACTGGAGGCTGGCAAGGGGCAGAAGGATCAGGCCAATGTTTTGTATTTTAAGATGGAGCCTGTGTTGTGCTGTACCCTTTCCACCAATGTTGGCCTTTAGTAAATGTTAGCTGAACTCACCAGCCTTGAGTCAGTGTGTCTGAGTGCAGTGAGGAAGGAAGGGTCCTGTTCAGGATGGGGTGTAGGAATAGGAAGGAGGCAGAGGCTAAGGACACAGGGACAAGTTACCCCACTCCAGGGTAACTTGAAGCAAGGTGAATAACCACTGAGGGACCCCAGAGATACCTGATAATGGGTTACTTCCTTAAGTTATATAAAATACTATTGAATGTGGTGGCACACACCTGTAATCCTAGCAACTCCTGAAGTGAGTATAGGAGGATCATGGTTCAATGTGGCCTGGGTAAAAGCATGAGACCCTATCTGAAAAACTAAAATCAAAACGGCTGGAGACATGGCTCAAGTGGTAGAGCACTTGCCTAGGATTCTAGAGGACTTGAGTTCAAACCCCAATACCAAATAAAATAAAATTATATAAAATACTTTCATGTTTGGAAAATGGGAAGTACCCTATTATACCACAAATCACAGAAAATTAGCTGTGCACAATGAGGCACGCCTGTAATCACAACATTTGGGAGGCAGAAGCAGGAGAATCATGGGTTCAAGGCCAGCTACATAGAGAGATCCTGTCTCAAAACAAACAACAATAAAAACAAAATGAAACAAAAATTTTTAAAAACCCAACAGAAAATAACCATAAAAGTTCTTGGATGGTTGGGATAAGTGAGGGGTGGGCATGAATACTTCCCTACTAAATGCATCTTCCCTGTGAAGTGGGTTAATGTATTTATTAGTTCCATACTTGGGATTATTAGTTTTGTGTTTAAATATTATTTACTCTGCAGGCTTATGAAGATGAGAAGAGTATGGAGGTCCCTAGATTCATGGAAGGCTTTTCATTCCTGATGGATGGAGCCTCTGCCTTTTTCTATGCAGCTTTGGCTTAATTTTCTGTTCTGCACTGTATCCACCAGAGGGCAGATAAAGAAAGGGGCTGGAGACTTGTGAATGTAACTAGAGGACTGAGCTACTCATTTTCAGATCTGTAAATATCAATTCAAAGTCTGCTCAAGAAGATTAATAAGACTGGATGTTTTACCTGTCCTTGTTAACTTAGTTTCCACTTTACACAAATTCTGTTCTTCCCTGAGAATAGAGAAATTCTATTTAATTTATTAAATCTGTCCCTGTTAACTACCCTTAAAGCAAAGAGTTTGATTTTGTATTATAGAGAGGAAAATAATCTATTTCTCAAAATTTTCTGCTGTGGCATTTACCTTAGCCCTTACTAAAATATTGGGTAAGCAGGAATGCCTCCTAAAGTTGCAGTTTAATAAACGAAGGCCGTTATCTGTTTTAAACAGACCAACTGCTCAACATCTGTGACTATGACAGTGCAAAACAACTCAAAATGTCCCAGGAGGACGGGGCGGGGGGTGGGGGGGAGGGAAGGGAAGGAGGACACACTACCTTTAAGAGGAAATGAGACATAGAAAAGAAGTACCATTCACTGTCTTTCAAAGTGTAAGGCAGATTTTTCCATGGTAGCCAACAGCAGTGACATTCTATACCTTCACATGTCACAAGCTGGCTAGCTTACCCAGTGACTAACTTATTTGCCCTGTAACTAATATTGTCCTACTTTTTCCAGACCTAACTGGCCCGGGTCCTACCCAAGCTGAGATCACATGGCTAAATTGGTCTCACCAGTACATCAGACCATGCAATGTCACATGTTTCAGATTCCATTCCCAGCTCCCTGAAGGGCTAGGAGGGGACTGGGGCTGGAACCCTGGAAGGAGCACACCAGCAAAATCCAGGATTTCTGTAGTCAAGGAACAAGCAGACTTGTAACCTGCTGAGGAAATAACTTTATTATAATTCAGACTGATAAAAAAGGGCCAAGTGAGCTGAGAAAGAGAAAAGTGAAAGGCTACCCCCCAAAGGAAGACACTTAGGGAAATTTAAAAAATAATAAGAAGAAAAGCAATAAAATTTCTGTAGTGAGTAGTCTCTAACTCTCCCACAAGCCATGAACAGAAAAGAACTTTCTGGAAAAATAAACTTTTCACCTTTTTAATGACCTGCGGCACATTGACATTTTTGGTTGACCTGAGAATACACAGTTGTTCAAAGTGTTCTCAGCAGCCAGTGTCCTTACCTTTGTAACCCTTCTGGCTCAGCCGAGGATGGAATGGTAGAAAAGCCAAATGTACTATTCACATATATACACATCAGATAGGCTCCCCAGGTGATGCAAAGCTCTTCTTCATAAACCTTCTCTAAATTCCCCCACCCTCTGGCTGCTGCCTGGTTCCTCCAGCCAGCACTCTCACCCCTCTGACCTTGTCACTCAGCATAAAAGGATTATGACACATCACACTACTGTCGGCCACAAACACACTTGAGTCCATTCCCCAGGAAAGGAGAACTGGTGGTTGTTTCCTGAAGGAAGTAACATCTACAATTGTACTTAACTAAAGGAGCAGGTGCCAGCCAGGCCAGAGTAAGGGAGCGCAAACAGCACACACCAAGGCCTTGCAGTGAGCAAGAACATAATGCATTCTGGAATCTAGAATAAGTTCAGCACGACGGGGAGAAAGTTGGAGAGGTGGCAAAAGATGAGGCTAGGGAGATAAGCAAGGGTCGTGACTTCCTTGGTCTCAGAGTGTAGTGCATTACTTAGTAGCACTGGTAGCACTTGGACCTTGTCAAAAATGCAGAACTGCAGGCTGGATTCCAGATTTTTTAATCAGAATCTGCATTTTAAGCCTCCTAGCCTATGTGACGCACTGAGAAGCTCGGGAAGTCCTCCTCTGACTCCATCAAGCCGTTCAGACTGTAGGAAGCCCCTGAAACAGTAAACAGGAATCATCGCACAAGAGGACCTATGATTTACAGAAGTCATTCCTGGCACAAAGTGGGTCAACAGATACTTTAGCGGCTGAATGGGCAGTGGGCATGAAGAGTGAAGTGGCCAGATCTGACAGGTAATAGAGAAGGCATCAATGGGACCTGCTAGCTGGGGCCATCTGGGCTGACCCCGGAATTTCTCCCAAATGCCTGGCCTTCTGATTACTGAGATCTGGCAGGGCTGAGGAGCTGGCAGGGGCGCACAGTGAGATGAAGGAAGGCAGTATCAGTGGGTGTGGGAATGCAAGACACTCAAAAATGAGAGGCCCTCTGTGTTGGCACAAGTCTAACGCAGAATGTGAGTGAACTGGTTTTCATTCATGCTTCACAGATGCTCCCTGGGCGCGTGGTGCTCACCCACGCCTGCAGCAGGGCACTGTGTCAGGGTTACTCCCTTTAGTCTCCCTCCAGTTTTCATAAGCTACATACAAATCAGGAAACCTGACAGAGTTCTTAGGGGAAATCCATCAGCCTTAATAGCATTGTGCAAGGACAATTTCTGTCAGGAAAAATTTGACAGTCCAAAATATTCCTCTTCCCATTAAAAATCTCAATAAAAAAAAAAAGTGGTTGGGTTGGAGTGGCTAAAGTGGTAAGAGTGCCTGCCTAACAAGCATGAAGCCCTGAGTTCAAACCCCAGTGCCACCAAAAAAAAAAAAAAGGCTATGTATCCTACATTTGTCAGGAAAAAAAAAATAATCTACTGTTTGAGCCAGTCAATGGTACAGAGGAGTTAGGAATCCAAAGAAAAAAATCAGGATTGCTCTTTAGGCCAAATTCATGGATAATAAACGAGGAAGTCCAATTTCCCAGTCACCCCTGCTGAGTGAAGACGTGACTTTAAAGTAAACCAGCACACATTTAGGCACCTCTTCTGGGATGCAATGGTGAAAGGCCAGCCAGGACATGGTGTTGGGGGAGGTGGCTTTCCAGAATCTCACATTCTGCAGGCCGGGGCTAACCTGGAACTCAGGTGCTGCAGCACTGGGCTATGCTAGCTTTGCTGACAAGAGTTGGAAGAATTGCCTCAGAGCTGGGTGGGACCTTAGGTGAGTTCCCCTCCTCCCAGAGCAGCCAGGTGCTGTCTTCCAAAAGGGTAATTCAGAGAATGTCACTCCACCTCAAAAGCCTTCAGTGGTTTCCTCCAGAATCCGGTGTACAATTGAAATTCCTTTTGCTGAGAACAGCCCAGGTAACCTGAAACTTCCTAGTCTACTTTCCCACTGGCTTCCTCCCAGTTCCTTGAATATGTGGAGCTCTTTCTTCCCACATCCTTTGCACTTTTCCTTCTATTTGAAAACTCTCTTCCAAATGCCTTGCAAAGCTAGTTCCTGCTCATTCTTTTGGCTATTACCTCCTCACAGAAAGCTTTTCTGACCATGACACTTAAAACTGGACAATATCAATACAACTGTTTCCTTCAAAGCATCCATCACAATCCGAAAGTATTCACTCGCTTTCTTTTCTGTTGCCTGTCCATCTCTGAGGTTCTTAAAGAGGGAGCAAGGGTCTTGTCTGCTGGGCTCACTGCCACCTCCCTATGGAACAGGCCTGGCACTTAGCAGATAGTAAGTGCCTACTTATGGACTGATCACCTGCCTACCAGGAATTTGGGGGAAATTAACTAAGAACATAAAGAGCACAGCATAGTGTATTACCTATAGCAGAGCCACAATTCCCATAGCTGTTTTCATCCCTATAGTTGGTGATTCCTAGGAGTTCTAAGGAATGTCATGAAACTACAAAATGTCTGTGACCCATATCACACATCTCTTCTACCTAATATGCACTGGTCAGTTCTATCAAGCTTTGGCCGGTGATGGACTTGAGGTGATTGGCATTGTATTTTAACTTCTGATAAGTCACAGAGCCAGAATAAAACTGTGAAGTGGTATTAGCCTGTGCTATGACAAAGAAAAGCCAATAGACAGGAACCAAGACATTTGTACTGATGCTTAGAGGCAGAGCTGCTGGCATTAAGTAGTCCACATTTCGCCAGGAATTTCATTGCCAAAAGCAGACACAAGAAGGAATAGCAATCCATTCTATGAGGTTTGGTCTCTGGCCACACTGCTAGCTCTATTCTGTCTGGGTGTGTAACATTGAATAAATTATGTGTGCTTCAGTTTCTTCATCTGTAAACTGAGGATAGGCAGAAATTGGCTGTAAAGGTAGTAACTATAAAACAGGTTAACCTATGCAAAGCATACCTGGCATGCTGCAAGACTCAGTATGTTTTAGCTATTATTATTCAAAGCAAATCTAAAGAGAGGGAGAAAGGCAAAAATATTTACTAAATGCCAACTGTACTTAAAAAACAAACTGGTTCTTGGAGTTTAGATATAAAATGAGGGTGTGCCCTGGCTAAGCATGGGGTGTGGTGGGGGAACCCAGCTGATCTGGGAGGGCTATATGGCCCAGGTCAGCTTCCTTCCTCACGTGGGCTCCTGGCTCAGGCTCCACCAGGAAATGAGTTGCATGGCAGTTGCTGAAAGAAGCTTAATGTGCAGGGGGCCTGGAGGGAAGACAAGATTGCCTTGGAACCAGGCAAAAACCATCTTGTAGTCACTCATATACCCTCTCTTCTATACTGGCTGGAATGCAGGGTTTGAGACAGAAATCAATGGACTTTTGAGATGCAATTTTACCTGTGGGAAAAAGCACCATTGAAGACCCAGTGCTGTAGAGCAGGCACTAACCCCCAAACAATGCACCATAAAAGTTAAGAATTAAAAATAGTGTTTGGGGATTAATAGCCTGAATATATAAAGATCTCTTACAGCTCAATAACCTTAAGCCCCAAAGAACCAATTCTTAAAATGAGTCAAAGATTTGAATAGATATTTCTGCAAGGAGGAGAAATACATGAACATGGAGCAGATACTCAACAGCAATGGTCACCCAAGCCACAATGAGATGCCACTTCTCACTTGTTAGGATGGCTGTTACTTAAAAACAAAAGCAGAAAACAAGTCTTAGTGGGGGCAAAGAAAAATGGAACCCTCGTGCATTGCTAGTGGAAATGTAAAATGAGGCAGTTGCAACGGGAAACATTACAGCAGTTCAAAAAATACACCACAGAATTACCCCATGATCCAGCGATTCCACTTGCGGGTATATACACAAGAGATCCAAAAGCACAGCCCTTAAACAGGTCTCTGTCTGCCAGCACTCACAGCAGCAACAGTATTCACAAAAGACAGGAACAGCTCAGGTGACTACCAGTGGACTACAGTGTGACAGATAAATGTCAATGAATATTATTCTGCTGTGAAAAGGAAGGACATTCTCCATGTTGCAACACAGATGAACTTTGAGGACATTTTGCGAAGTGGAGTAAGCCAGTCACAGAAGGACTTACGTGAGGCACATAGTTGAATTCACAGGAACAGAAAGAAGGGTGGTTGTCCGGGGCTGCAGTGAGGAAAGATGGGGAGTCATTGTTTAATGAAGACGACATTTCTGTTTTGCAGGCTGAAGAATTTTGGGAATGGTTGATGGGGACGAAAGCACAGCAGAGCAGCTGCTCTTAACAGCCCAGACCATGTGCTCAAAATGGTTAAAATGGTAAACAGTGCATATGCTTTTACCAAAATAATCCACCAGCCTGTGTTTATTATCAACCTCATTGCACGAGAACCCTTGTTCAACTTTTAAAGTATTTATTTAAAAGGTTTTTTAATAAACATCTACTGGTTTCTAAGCCCCATGTTCAGTGCTAAGTGAGGGAAAAGAAAAGTCATGTCCTCTCAAGGACCTCGGACTTCAGTCAGGGGAAGAGAGGAAGGAGGTAAAGTGAGGTAAGGCAAGACACAGATTTTAATAACTGAAAGTTGCAGAATGGACTAGGAGCCTGACTATCCTTGGAGTGTCTATCCTCCAGAATTCATGTGTTGGCACCCATGTTTATCACAGCACTATTCACAATTGCCAAGCTATCAAGTCAGCCTAGTTGTCCAACAACCAATGAGTTAAGAAACTGTGGTATATATACACAATGGAGTATTATTCAGCCATAAAGAAGAATGAGATGTCATTTGCGGGGAAATGGATTGAACCGAAGATCATGTTGAGTGAGATAAGCCAAGTTCAAAAAGGCAAATAAATATGTAGAATCGAGACCTAAACTGGTAACAATGAGACATGAACATGACCAAGGTACATTACGTACGTGTGTGTGTGTGTGTGTGTGTGTATGAAGATAAAATAATCAAACCCACTAAATACTGTTTGAAAAGAGGGAAGGAGGAAGGGTTAAGGGAGCATAATAGAGAGGGTGAATCTGATCTGTACATATCTATGGAAATATCATAATAAAACCCCTTTGCAGAATTAATGTATGCTTAAAAAAAGGGAATTCATATGTTGGAAACTTAATCCCACAAGTCCTGTGTTCATGCTCATGGAGACTCTGCTGTCATGAATGAGCTCATTACTATCATGAGATAAGCTGGCCATCTGTCATGAGCCCCCTTGCCATGTGATCCCTTGTACCATCTTGGGACTCTGCAGAGAGTCTCTACTAGCAAGATGATAGTGCCATGCTCTTAGATTTCCAGGCCTCCAGAAAGGCAAGCTAAATAACCTTTATTATTTATAAATTACCCAGTGTATGGTATTTTGGTATAGCAATAGAAAATGGAGTAAAACAAGCCTTATCAAAAATATGTGCAATAGGACCTGGGCTTTAGAGAAAGGAAACAAACCCAAAACACATTAAACAGAAAACTAAAGGGATGAGGGGAAGATGGATTTAAAAACAACAGGCTTGGAAAGAGTTAAGAGTTAATTAATAGGCATGGAAAAGAAAAAAAAATGGCAACATAGAAAGTAGAGTAGGGAAAGGAAAAGGAAAAAGGAAAAAATCCTATTACAAATGAGACACTGTCTAAAATGGTTCTACAGTAAGGGAATTACTAAAATATAGAATTGAATCCACTATGAACCCTATGGACCACTAAGTACATTCAATGTTTGCCGAAATGTTGCTTTCCAGCAAAGTTCCACTTTGAGGAATATCCATTTTATTCACACCATGATGTTCTTCTCCACAACACATTAAGACGATTGCTAGAGACAACCTGGTGAGAGGTTCGGGTCAGTGTCTAGAAGGTCCAAGGGCAAATGAGTTCAAGAAGGAGACCTGGAAAGCAAAGGAAGCAGTGGGGAGGGATTTGGGGCTGAGGACCACTGCTCTTTGCTTCTGCATACCATGGGTTGTCCCAAATGTTCAACTTGACATTAAAAGAGAAGTTTCACTCACTCGAAATGCAGAAATATTTATTTTGGTTTCCTTCATTGTTTTTGGAAATTCTGTTTTGGTTTATAAAACATAGAAAGAGCCAACACTTAAAGCAAACATTCAAAACCCCAAGGTGACAAATTGTTGAATTTTTGTGCAATTAAGAATACATATATGAAGTTAGGCTACCAAATAGTGTTATTACCATGACAATTCTTTAGTGCAAACCCTGTTGTGCTTGTATGATACTCCTACTCTCACATATCCAACAACGGTGGCTTCCAGCGTGTCAGTCACAGCTCAATTCAGCCACAAGTAGCAAAGACTTGCAATAAAGAGAAATGCGGTTAGTTGTCACATTAACTTGTAAAAAATCCCTTGAGAAATTAATCCCAGGAAATGATTTTTTTTCCAGAGTTCTACAACCCAGAATTTTGGCTTGTCAAATACATTTCATAGAAATCAGGTAGTATTATGATATAAGAACATTTACTTATCACTGACCATTTCAATAAGTACCCAAGTATATCTACTTCCTTAATATTTTTGAAGACATGCTTTGCCTGAGAGTTTGTTTGGGGGGTAGGAAGCAAATTAATCACACCATCATTTGATATGAAAACCACATTAAAAGCCCATTGGCCATTACAAACAGTGAGAGGTTCACGAAGATCAAGTGGACAGCTCTTCAGGCATCACAGTTGATTCAGGTAACTCTTTCTTGAAATGCTGTCTTCACTGTAGAGTCTAAGGCAGGATTTTTCATAACCCCTTGGCCAGTGAGGGAGGGAGCCAGATCTGGAAGAGTTCCAGATCATCCTGCTGTGTGAGCAAGAAGCCTTTGGCTCTGACAGCCAGCCAGCCGTTCTTCAGAGACTTGGCACCTGCATTGTTCTGAGGTGGATCCATCCTTTGGTTTATTGGGAACCTTTTGTCCCTGTGGGAGCAATAGGGGACTGTTCTGAACCCTTACAAATCAGGAGGGTTGTGTGAGTGCACGTGAAATGGGGAAGGGAAGACAGCAGGGATTATAGAAGAACTCTCTGGTCTGCTTGTGAAATTCTCCAGCAGGGAACCTTGTTCTTGTTTTTAAGGGACAGCTTTCCTCCAGTGCACTGTACTCTTCAGAGCAGCAGACAGCTGCAGACATTGCAGCAAGTGGCAGACATCACAAAAATAGCAAAGTCCTAACGCCTTGGTTAGAAAAACAGGGAGACAGAAGTTTTAACACCCTACCTTATTAAATGAGGAAGTCTCAAATAACTTAGCACTTTTTATAGTTTCCCCTTTACAATTTTTAAGGCTCATTTTGGAAAGTGTACATCACCATGAACATGGTCTGCAACACGAGGAGACTGTAAGGCAGTGTTCCATTTCCTCTAATATTCCTGTGGCAAGACCCCAATGTACAAATCAAACACGATGTTTCCTTCCCTATGCTGCAGGCAAAGTTACCAAGGTGAAGGCCATCAGCAGGAGAAGGGATTGTGGAGGCGTGAGTTTCTTCTTGGCTTTCTTCCTCACCTTAAACCTTGATAGTGGAATATAGTTCATCTATCTGCGACCTGAAATAGTTCCGTAGCTCTGGCCTTTTTGCCTTCATTGTTGGAGTCAGAAGGCCATTGTCAACAGAAAATAATTCAGTATGTAGAGCAATGCCTTTGACCTGCAAACATAAAGGCTGTTAAAGGAGGAAAGCAGAAGGACACATGCAAGACAACCTAAAAAGTCTAAATAGCACATAAGCCCTCGGCAGGGATGAAGACCTGTATAGGCATCCAGCCTCTCACTTCAATCACTCTGTGCTCGCTCAGCAAAGGACAGGCATCCTATTGGGACAGAATTCAAGGTTGCATCCTGACCTCCAGGAAAAGAGGAGTTACACATCAGATATAAAACTCTCCCCTGTCAAACCACTCCATCATTCATTTCTCATGTATTTCTTAAGGCCACTTCACCCTCTTCTAGAATCTATTTGTAAAAAACCTACAAGTAGAAACAACAATTTATGCTCTTAGATGAAAGTCATACCTGTTCAAATGTTTTTAGACCAGAATCCTTCCCGAGTCTCACCATGTCTTCCAGGATAGCTTTTTTGACATCCTAACAAATCAAGAAAAAAATCAGTGATCAAGAAAAAAATCAGTGTCCCTGTTGGTGGTCCCTGTATATATTCACAGGAACACTGAATGCAAAGTAGAGATGAGAAGATGGTCTGGACACTTTGGAGCCTTACCTTGTTTCTGCACAATTCTTCAAAGGATCCTTGAAATCCTTTCTTCTGGGCCCAGGAACATAAGATCTCAACATCTGGTACTACAATGGCTATAAGAAATGCCTTTAACACAAACAAGTGAATTACTACAGGGCCTGTTCCAAGTGCTCTCAAGTAGTGGTTCTTTATTTTCTATACCATGGACCCTGGAAGAACTGATGATAGCTATGGATCCTTTCTTGAGAATGTACTCCTGCTTCCCCACCCCACACTCTGGAGTTCACTAAAAATACAGATAGCATCAGGAATTTTAAAACTATTTTAAAAGAACCCCCAGGAGGGCTGGGTATGGTGGTTCATGCCTGTAATTCCAGCTTCTGCAGAGGCGAAGATGGAAGCATCTCAGTCCAAGGCCAGCTGGACTGAGACTCTATCCCAAAAAAACAAACTAAAAGTAAAAGGGCTAGGGAGTGGTTCAAATGCCAGAGCATTTGTGTAGCAAGTGAGTTCAATCCCTAGTACCAACCCCTCCCCAAAAAAACATTGGAAATTGATATCTAACAAAATCATAATTCTTATTTTTGTGTACAATTTTTAACAGGTATTTTATGAAAATAAAACAGGGCCAAATAAACAAAGAAGGGAACAGATATCAAACAATTGCTTTAAAAAAAAAGAAGAAAAAATGTATATAGAGTCCTTGTATAAAACTTAGTAACAATAAAATAAAACAATAATTGAAAACATGGTAATATTGTAGATAATAAAATAGGTATAATCTAAAAAATTAGGCACATTCTTTTATAAGAAAATATTCTTCCAAAATAATTTTCGAAACCTCAAGATTCATCAAAAGATTTTAACTTTCAGGAGACCAGGTCCTCTTTTCTTCCTTGCTACAGTGATAAACACTGTAGCAAATTTAATTTGGTTAAAATACTGATTTTGGTTTTCAACTCTGAATATGCTTAGCTCACAACTAAGATTTGCAAAAATATGATTTAGGGGGCATAACATAAATAAGCTAGGTTTACTGTTTGAAATTTTAAAATTTTTCCTATAATCCATATATCAATATTTTCTTTTATAATTAAATTAGAATCATCTATTACCAGCCTTTAGTGTCTTTATCCAACTACCACTGGTACACTAGACAATTCTAGTTAAGATTAAATCAAAGAAATGAAGAGAAAAAAACTTTTCTGAGTAGGAAATGCCAATAGTAAGTCAATTATATTCTAGCATGTCAGACATGAAGTCAGTGTACACTCACCTCCCACTGTAAATCTCACGTACAGCCCTCGGAGTACAAGACACACACAACGCATAACAGCACAGCCCAAAACCTAGGAAGCACATACCTGCAAGCTTTCTCCATGGACAAACACTTGAGCAACAGGCTCACTTCGCAGGTAGATATTTTCAATCTTTTCAGGTGCTATGTATTCTCCTTGTGCCAGCTTAAATATGTGCTTTTTCCTGTCAATAATCTTCAAGGTACCATTCTGTTTATCAGAGAGGAAGGAGCTATGAATGGGTCCCTGGCAGACTTCCACCCAGTGTCAATCACAGCACAGAACAAAGTGTTTTAGATGCACTATCTTTCAATCCTAGTCACAGCTTGTAGAGGCCACTCATCTTACAGAAAGGGAAACTAAGGCTTGGAGAGACTTAGTTGGAAAGACTTGGAGAGACTTGGAGTAACTTGTCCAAAGCCACTCACCCATGTACAGAGAAAAGAAGGGACTCCAGAGCCCATGCTCATCTGCCTTACCATGTGGCCCCAGTGACCTGTCAGCCAACCTGTGGTGCTTTGCTTGCTTCCTTTATTTTAGCCCCTTCCTCTAGTCCCCTATCTGTGTACATACCTGGCTCACAAAGTGATTCACGTTCTTTGAGAGTGAGGACACAGCCTTATCCTTCCACAGTGCTCTTGCAGAGTAAGGGCTTGAGAAATGTTTATCACATGAAAAAAATTTCATGTTTCCTTTGTCATTACTGGGGGAAGGGAGTGCTGTTCCCCGGACTTTGGGAAGGGTCAGTCAACCATCTCACATGTTAATAACTATAGGAATGTCAGCTAGCCCATACATCAAAGCACAGCACAGTGTCTTTGGGTTTCAAACAAGAAGTAGCAAGCAAAATTGATTTTAGGAATCCAGACAAAACCATATTTGCTACAGTTAAAATCCCAACCAAGAATAAGAGAATAAACCTGTCTCCTTCAGGAAATGCAATGGTCTACACGATACATTCAATAAGGAGGAAGGCAAAGAGAAAATGTGGGTGCCACTGCCACATGGCAGCTGTATGGCAGGCTGGACATTTTCCTCCCTACAGTGTAACAAAGCTGTTTGTTAACAGAGCAGGCAACTACTTACGGGTAGCCACTTCCCAATGTCCCCTGTGTGTAACCAGCCATCTTTATCTAAGGCTTCTGCTGTTTTTCCTGGTTCCTTTAAGTAGCCCTTAAATACATTTGGCCCTTTCACACATATCTAAAAAAAGAAAAAAGACTGTTTGTTAATAGCATTTACTGGGGATTCTCAAAAAAAAAAAAAATCTGTGTGTGTGTGTGTGTGTGTGTGTGTGTGTGTGTGAGATTGTCTCTTCCAACCTTGTGCCAGAAGCCCTGAATTCAATGATCCAGTGGGAGGTACGAGAGCCCCATGGGATCTGGGAGGCACCACCAATGCCCCCACTTCCCTCTCTGACTTATGCCAGCTGCAGTCAAATTGTAGGGTTAATGTTTACACTAGGTTCTGGCTCAAAACAGCTGGAAAGCCCCAAAGGGGATGAAATCACTTTTAAGTAACCAGGCTTTCCATCCAGTAGACAGCAGCTTACTAACAGGTAGCCAGAGCCATTAGCAGACAGGAGACGAACCCTCAGGACTGAGGCCACTGGTGCTTGAACCCAAGCCCAGCGGAGGGCAGGCTTTAGGGCCCCTCCCCCATCCCTTCAAGTGTTAAACACAAAGATACCTTCAAAAAGAAGCCTATGTGACTCTGAAATCATCAATAATGTCAAACGCAATAGCTGTTCTGGGCGGTGTCTGGAACTGACACCTCGCTCATAATGGCCAACTATTATAGGAAACATGGCCGTGGTCAATGACTAATGGGCTTTCACTCACCTCGCCCTCGCCCTTGGCAGCCAAGTAATTCATTTCTTCCACATCAACAAGTTTTATAAAATTGCAAGGCATGGGGGCACCAACGTGGCCTGTGTATTAAATAAGAGAATGATCACTCCTAAGGGCACTATAATGTCCTCAGGCCAAAGTGGGTTTTTTTTGTAACAAACAAGCCTTCTCATAGTAACAGCTGCTATAAACTTCTGGCTTCTGCATATAACCACTCTCTCCCTGGTAAAATAATTTAAGAAAGTTTCTTCCTAGGAGAGAGATGGAAATATTCAATTCATTTCATGACCTTTCCCAAATCTGAGGCTCTGGATTATTTTCAGAGCATAAATATATTAGCTGCTGATTTTAAGGGTTAGTAAAAATACTTGTAAGCATACTTTCTATAAGTTTTACCTGGCTTCTAGAACCTGACTAACACCACTTATCATTCACCCTCACCTCCACCTCCACCCCAGACTTCTTGATACCATTATTCTGAGAACACATAGACAGCACATTTTAATTATTCTCTTACACACCAAATAAAAGACCCTTTTATTTCCTTAAGCATGGGTGGAGCAGGTTTTACATTTAAGCTTATTTAAGATAGAACATTGCTTATACCCAGTCAACACTGGGTTCTCTTTTCCAAAAACAACGGTCACTCTGTGACCATCACAAAAAATTATTCCTATGTTTCAACAATTCTAACATACAGAGATCCCTATCCTCAAATGTCTGACTGCTAAGGAATCTGAGGTTAAAAATTAAACCAACGCCATGAAGAATTCATAGACTGTTAGCATTAGTTCCAGCAGAATTACACTATTAGATTATGCTAGATGCTAGTATCTGTGATACTAGCTGGTGCTAATATTTATAACGCACCAAATAAGCTTAGGGAAACTTACTGTAGACAAGAATATATTACCTCTGTGGCATAGAGATAATCAAAAAGGCACTGCAATCCAACCTGGGTTGGAATCCCAGGACCAAAGCATAGCATTATACAGGTTCTTCTCCATTATTTATGTGCGATTTAGCAACAATCTGATTTCTGTATAAATATATCCTTACTCTGGCATAAAGGGCCTCCTCTCTCAGATGCTGTTGTTAAGGTCCCAGCAACTCCATACCACCACCCTGCATTCCAGTCAGATCCCCAAAATGCCATCACACTCAGCCACAGGTCCATTTTTCGCCCAGTCCATGCAATTGTAAGATGGTTTGCTCCTAGGCTTAATTACTAAAGGTGGTTAATGAATCAATCAATGATTATCCCAGTTCTAATCATTCCAATAACCTAAGCCAGTTGTACCTGCCGTCCAGTCTCCAGGAGTACTCAGGCAACAACCAGCAGTGCATTCAGTCTGTCCGTAGCCTTCGTAGAACTGGGGCAGCAAGAGATGGGATGTTACTAACAGGAGACAGAAAGACCCCCACACCTTTGCAAGAAGTACACAAGTTGCACTAACTCCTGCAAAGTCATGGGCTGTGAAGTCTTTAAATTTTCTGATCAGTAAGTTTACTCAACTGTACAACATACACCCAAATATCTTCACCCTCATATCAAACACCAGTGTCGTCCATGTGGTTTTCTACTCAACTTCCTGCAGACAAGCAAGGGAGAACGGCCACAGGATGGTCACAACCCACCTGGGAGTACACTTGCTTTGTCAGTTCCACGGTTTTACACTGCGTATGTCCTAACCGTCACCAACGTCCCCAGTCCCCTTTAAAATAGGTTCTGAGCATGGGTTGCAGGTAGGTTTATCACTTAAGACCCATCCCATTCCTGCATGGCTGACACTTAGAGGTATGGCTTGTGCTTTACCCCTACAGAAAAGTGGCAATAAACACATACTTCCCGCCAAGGGTAAAACATATATTTGCTCATTTCTCCAAGCAACCTGTAATAACATATCTTCCAAACAAAATGGGGTATATGGGGAGGATTACGAAGACCTTGGTCAATGGACACAAAATTTCGGTTAGGAGGAATAAGCTCAAGTGATCTATTGTGCAACATGGGGACTACAGTTACAACGACAATGTACTGTGTGCTTGACAGTGTCTAAGAGAGTAGATTCTAAGTGTTCTCACCACCCATAAAAAATGATAAGTACATGAGGTGGCCTGTGTGTCAATTAGCTGGATCTAGCCATTACACAACATATTCTTAAATCACTACATTGTGTTGTGTTCCAAAAATACATACAATTTTTTGTCAATTAAAAAAGTTCACATACATCATCACTCTAAATCTTGGAATAATCCAGGGAAATAAAGTCTTCCTCACCTGACAGCCGAGAGCTGCTCTCAGAAACGTCAGCACCGTGGCGGATACTGGGGCAGCTCCTGTGACCATCAACCGGACTTTTCCACCCAGACTTGACTTGCGAGAGAGGAAGAGATGTAGAGGGTTACAAACATGGAAGTCAGTGGGATCCTCAGTCAAAGACACCTACTTGGGACCCTGTGCCCTCCTCTACCAGTTCCTCTGTAGGTGGCACTGGACAGGACTCAGGGATGAGATTCACACTCAGGACAGAAAACTCTCAGGTGTTCACAACAGAAACACAGAACTGGAGCTTGTTTCCACCCACAGCTGCCCCATTCATTCCCAGCAGTTATGGAACTAAGCCAGCACCTCTGCTTGCAGGTATTGTAGGGAATTAAAACAAGAGTGTGTTGGATTTGTACCCACTACCACAGTTTTGGTATTCTGGATGGACATAATATTACTAAACACTCTTTATTAACATTATTGAACATTCTTTATTCCTCATACTTAAAAAATTACTTCAAGAGTGACATACTTGTTCCAGAAAAGACAAATAAAAAGAATTAGAAAGGCTAAAATACCCTGAACTCTTCCCATATTGATGGCTACGTTATTCAGACGTACTTGGAGAACAAGGTTTATTTAATGCCATTGTCTTTAACACAGCCTTTAATTTCTAGACATATGCCAGAATGAATAAAACCATTTCACTCTCTCCTTTATCTTCTCTCTCTCTTTTTTTCAAATACCCTCACAGGAATCTTGAAGCACAAATGAGCCCGCGTGAGCAACACTAGCGTGCGTCTCGGCTACCTGTATCTTGTGGAAGATGAGTTTATCCCACAGGCTGTTGTTCCTAATGACACCGCTGCGAAGCTCTGCTTCTTTCCTCTTGGAGGCAAAGTCCAACAGCCACCGCTTCACTGTGGTGTTTGCTTGTGCAAAAATCTAATGAGGCAAGAAGTAAGAATAGGATGGTTACAAGAAAGTCATGTAATAACAAGTGTTGGTGAGAAATAAACCCTTACATACCACAGGTGGAGATGTAAAACAGTGCAGCTCATTTGGAAAACCACCTGGCAGCTCCTCTATCAGTTAAGCATAGTCATCCAATGACTCAGTGATTCCTCTCTAGTTATACACCCAGCAGAAGTGAAAACATACGTCCACACAGAAATGTGCACACTATTGTCCAAGGCAGCATTATTTATAAGAGTCACAAGCTGGAACAACCCAAGTTACCATCAATGGCTAAATCTGTGTTATACCCATAAGGTAGAATATTATTTGGTTATTTAAAGGAATGAAGTGCTGATACAGGCTACCTGAATGAGGCTTGAAAGCACACCAATGAAAGAAGCCATCAAGAAGGAACACATATTCCATGACTGCATTCATAAGAAAGTCCAGAGTAAAGAAATCAATAGATTTAGAAGGTAGAGCAATGGTTGCTTAAGAGCTGAAGAATACAGGAGGATAGAGGGTTATAACTAATGAGTAGGTGAACAGTTTCTTATTGAGGTGATGAAAATGTTCTAAAATTGACTGTGGTGATGGTTGCAGAACTGTGTGAAAGTACTAAAAATCTTTGAATTGTACACTTATTTTTTGTTGCTGGGGGATTGAACCCAGAACCTCGCTCATGCTAAGTGTGTACTCTGCCATTGAGGTATGCCTGCCAGCTCCTGAACGATATACTTTAAATGGGTAAATTGCATGGTATGTGAATGATATCGTAACAAAGCTCTCTGAAAAAGATTTTTAGAGGTCAGGCACCGGTGACTCACACCTATAATCCAGCTACTTGGGAGGCTAAGATTGGGAGGATCACGATCTCCAAAAATAACTAGAGCAAAATGGACTGGAGGCATGGTTCAAGCAGTAGAGTGCCTGCTTTGCAAGCATGAAGCCCTGAATTCAAACCCCAGTCCTGCCAAAAATTTTTTTATTAAAAAAATAAGATGGTTCTGAGCGGTGACAGAGGCCCTGACTCAAAGACTGTTCACACTGCTCAATCAAACTTCACTTTAGAGACTGCTCATGCCATTTCCTGGTCTTGCCCAGCTACAAGGTCCATGCCGTGATGACCACCATAGAGGGCTTGCATCGTCTCGGTCTCCCCTTTAGCTGTGTCATTTCTCAACGTGGCTAAGTAAGTAATGCTTCACATATGCATGCAGCTTTTCAATTAATGAAAGCATTTCATAGTTATAATTTTTGTGTGATCCAATTAGCATCTTTATGAGATAGGAAGCAGGTAAAAAGAGGTTTTATAGATGAGAAATTATCTGTTTTATAGGTGAGAAATTAGAGGATCAAACACTTTACTGTAAAAATAAAATGACCTCCCACCTTACCTATGTAAACCTACGGTTTACAAAGCATGTTATGTGCATGCGTGTTTTCTCTTACAATCTTTACCAACAGCATTTTAATTTTACAGAGGAGTAAACTGAAGTTCTGGAAGGGCAAGAAGACTGTCCATGTCGTATAAATGGTATGTGGCTGACCACTAGTCAGACCCAAGCTTCTGACTCAAAGTCCAGCATTCTGCCACAAGCTTTGCCTCTGGGAACTTACTCGGTCAAACATCCGATTCAGCAGTCTTGGAACCACAGGGAAGACTGTGGGTTGAAGCACCTTGAGGTCATCCATAAGCAGCCTGATATCTCCTTGGAAAAATCCTATTCTAGCTCCATGGCACAGCATCACACACTGCAGGGGTCAAGAGACACACAAACACTTCATCACTGCAGCAGGGTTACACCACATACAGAGAGGCGACACATGAGACTTCAGGACTATGTTTCAAGTTAGTTTCCAGAAATCTTAAGTTTCTAAATGTAAGGGGCTTATAAAGATTTTTGCAGCCAGGTGCCAGTGGCTCACACCTGTAATCCTAACTAATTAGGAGGTAGAGATCAGGAGGATCATGGTTCGAAGCCAGCCCCAGGCAAATGGTTTGCAAGACCCTATCTCAAAAAAAAAAAAAAATCACAAAAAAGGGTTGGTGGAGTGGCTCAAGTGGTAAGAGCACCTCCCTAGCAAGCATGAGTCCCTGAATTAAAACCAAAGTGCCACACACACACACACACACACACACACACACACACACAAAAACTTTTGCATTTACCAGTCAGGCAGGGTACAAACAACATGGAAATATATTTCTTTTGACCATCCAGAAGTTAGCATGAAACTAAGATGTACTGGTTTTTTGAGGGTTTGTTTTTGTTTGGCAGTACTGGGGTTTGAACTCAGGGCCTCTCACTTGTTAGGCAAATGCTCTACCACTTTAGCCATACCCCTAGCCCTTCTTGCTTTAGTTATTTTTCAAATAGAGTCTCGAATTTATTTGAGGCCAGCCTGGACAAGATCCTCCCATCTACACTGCCTGCATAGCTGGGATGACAGGTGTGTGCCACCTTGTCTAGTTTTTATTGGTGAGATTGGTTCTCATGAACTTTTTGCCCAGGCTGGCCTTGATCTTCCTGATCTCCACTTCCCAAGGAGCTAAGATTACATGCGTAAGCCCCCATGCCAAGCAGATGTATCGTTTCTAATGATGATCAGAATCTATTTTTGCTTAATGATAAACATCTTTCGAGTAAATTACATGTTCTTACATACTTCAAATATTTTTAGACTTCCAGAAAATGTAGGGCTAATTTATTCTCAAAATAAAAACTTGACTACTTGGTTCCCCTCTAGGCTTCTTGAAATCTCATTTCCTTTTATTTGAACCTAACTAAAAATTCCTGTAATGACACTGAGCTGAAGTGTCATTATACAAGTGTCATTGCTAAAGTCAAGGCAACGGGATCTCTACTACCAGAATGACTTGCCGTGTAGTTCCAATACACTGCATGAATTTTCCCCTGTCTAGGACCAAACTGCACTAGTATGCCAGATGGACTTGACAAGTAGTCAGCCTACTTTAATTTTTTTTTTTAAAGATTCAAAAGATGATGCAATAGGTACAAACTACATGAAAGCAAAACCACTAGAAAAGTACGCATGGTTCACTATTGAAGAGTTAAAGCCCAGGAGGCTTTTGTTCAGTGTGGCCTCCCTTCTGGGCACCTCTTTGGTGCATATCATCTACTGGCAATACATCTAAGTTCACCTTATAAACTCACAAGGTCCTGAAGTGTTCAAGAAGCAGAATAACAAATAGAAAATGGGATCTGATGATCCTTTGGGGTCAAGCAAATCCTACAGGGCAGCAGCCAAACAAAGGGTTGGGCTCTCTACAGTTTCTCTTAGTCTATTATCTGTCTTAACTCCCAGCACAGTGCTTGTCACACAGCTGGTGTTTAATAAACACTCAATAATGAATGAATGGTGCCCCACTGGTATAACTTCCAAAACTGTTTTAAGAAAAAAAAAAAAAAAGATGGTTCTTGGTTATTTTTTTCAATTAGCTGCCAGTTGTGGACAAGGTGCCCAGGTAGAGGTCAAATGAACATCATTCTAAGGGCACTTAAATATTGGTGAAAAGTTAGTCTTCGGTCAACTTGTGCATTAGGAATAAGCACAACCAAAAGAAACCTCACTAGGCTTTGTCAGACTGAATGAATAAAAATCTTCCTTTTACAGTAAATCTTTCTGCAACCATGTCCACAGGAGTACCCTTCAAAAGTTTAAGTTCCTCATTTAGAAATGAAGTACCCAGTTTAGACCACCCCCCTACTAAAAAAAAAAAAAAAAAGAATCTATATTCTAATAATTTCTGCCATTGTTAAAATGGAACTTAAGAAGTGCCTATGAGGGTGACGATCTGCATCCACACTTACCAGCATCATCTGTTCAAACATGTGTGCAAGTGGTAAATAGGAAATTTGTGTGTCACTTTCATTCACGACAATTACTTTCTGCAAAACACAACAACTTAGCAGAGCACAAACAATAATGCAATCAGGAAAAACATAACCAATGCCTACCTCTACAACTGTCTCAAACATATGGGCAAGAGGCAAGAAAGATATCAAAACGTCACTTGGGGAAGGGCTGATCGCACCCTGAAAGCAAAGACACCAGTGAGGCAGAGAAGCGTTAGAATGCCAGGAATTTCCCATTTTCTTTCAGAGCACATGGTAACTCAACACTGAGCAAAGTCCACTTTTAGTCTGCAATATTCCATTTCAAAGAATGAAATGAAAAACAACACTTTGTTTTGTGGTGCTGGGGATTGAACCGAGAGCCTTGCTCATGCTAAGCTTGTGCTCTACCCAGTCCCAAAGGCAGTATTTTATTCGAATTCAGAGGTCATTCCAAATAACAAAGTACATCTACTTCAAGAATTATTTCTTCTGTAAGGAAAATTTTGGCCCAGTTGGAATGTTAAGGGATCATGTGCTCTATTTACTTAGTATTCTAGAGTTATAGCACCCTTTTAGTTGGCAAGTACAACCCACCTGAAGAAATGCAAGAGTTACTCCACCATAACATAACATAGCATGTTATGTTGCTAAGGGAAGAGGGAGAAGCTAAGATTCCTAAGGCCCCTTTCATGTAGAGTATTTGAGTTTGATCAACATTTTTACCTTAAAGTCTTACTTTACCCCCAGGAAAATATGCTAATTTGTTTAGTGTAACCTCAGATCTGGCACCAGGGGTTTTGATCTTCTATAAAATTCTGATCATGATGAATCTCAAGGCGGATTAAATGTGGATGTCTGGTTTCCTCCAGAGCAGGCCTTACTTAGCAGCAGGTACAGTGAAGGTTTGCATAGAATGTTCACATCATTAGCAAAAAGAATTCTTGCCAACAGCATCTGCTGCTAGACCAATTCAAAAATGATGACAGGAGAAAAGGATGAACTCGCTTCTAAGTCACACCTTCCTCCCTCCTAAGGCTGGGTCATACTTAGTAGTAATGTGGCAACAGGTGAAAATATCATTCCTGGGCAAACATAGCGGCCCTAGGAACACTGGATGTAGGTTAGCAGACCATAATTGTAGCTTAATTCTCATCAAGTGTGAACTGCATCCCAACAAGTATTTCTTTTCTGCTGTCTATATTGGGATTTGAACTCAGGGCCTCATACCTGCCAGGTAAGTACTTTACTACCTGACATATGTTTTCAGCCTTGAACTTGTATTTTTTACTATGAAACTGTCACACAGTGAGAAATCAAACTCAGTAATAACCCTTTTTTATTTTTTTTAGCACTGAGGTTGGAACCTTGGGCATGCACTGAAAGTATACTCTCTACCTCTGAGAAACATCTCCCAGCACCCACACATTTTAATTTTCTGGTTTAATATAAAATAAAATGTCCACTCTCAAGATTCACAAAATTGAGAATGTCCCTTCATAGTATAACTGATTTTAAATAAAGTTCTGTGATCATTTTCTTCAATAAGCACCAAAGACATTTTGAGGTATCTTTGAGGGCCTATCATGAAATTAAAATTTCACTTTGGTAAGGTATTAAATGTTGAACTCTATTTATAAAGCATTATACCAAAAAAAAAAAAAAAAGATATTTGGGCTTATGGAAGCAAGTGTGTAGTAAAATCAAGAGGCAAGACACTTGAAGATCACCCTTCTATAGCTGCCAAAGATTTCCACTCCCCCAAACCATTAAGCACAGGCTTCTGCCACAAAAATCGGGTTACAGAATACTCCCAAGATACTGTGAAAGCAAGATGTGTTAAATACTAATGAGTATGGGGAAAGGCATTGCTCAATAAGCACCTTTATAAGGACAAGTGTGAAATATATCCTCCCAAATTCATATGTTGAATTCTTAACCCCCATGTATTTGGAGGTAGGGCCCTGAGGTAAATATATTTGGGAGTGGACACTGAGTCCAATAGAACTAGTGTCTCATAAGAAGATGAAAAGACACCAGAGTTCTCTGTCCGAGCATGCACAGAGGAGGAGCCATGTGAGTACCCAGAGAGAAGGAGGCTATCTGCAAACCAGAAAGAGAGCCCTCACCAGGAACCAACTTTGCTGGCAGCTGATTCTGGACTTTCAGTCTCCTGAACTGGGAGAAAACAATGTTTGTTGTTTAAGGCACCCAGACTCTGGTACTTTGTTATAGAAACCCAGGCAGAGAGAGACCTGTGGGTATCAAACTTTAAGATTACAGAAAATAAATTAGAGCACTGAGGATTTACTCATTCTCACACAAACTGACCAACATAAGTAATAATAATTCAAAAACCTTCAGCAATCTTTAACATTTCATTGCTAACTTAAGTAAATTATTTTCCCAGTACTGGACTAGTAGATAAAAGGATAGAAAGTCATCTTTCCTTTGTCCTTTCCTGAAAATATTTACAGAACATCATCCAAATAGTTTCACTATATAAAAGATGCAGTACATTCCATCTGCCAGTTCGTCTTAATAATGGTCCCAAGCAGGAGCTAGAGACTAGGTCCACAATAAAAACCATTTGACAGAAGGTGGCCTTTGGCCATAAAAAAGTTCAGACCTCATCTACATTTCAGATAGTGTTCTTATAGGCAACCCAGACCTAACTTGGGAGACTGCCTTTCCCACTTTCATTCTTGAAGCCTAAAGCCAGTCAATGAATATGAAGAAAGATGATATCCCCATCCCCAAGTTACCTCTGTTGCTTTCACAAAAGCTGAACAATCGCTCACTACATTTCGGTGAGTGATCATTGCTCCTTTGGGGTTGCCTGCAGAGTACACATGAAACAGAACAAAATTAAAGACACTCCATAAAAGAATGTCAGAAACTCCGTATAATTAGTCTCAAACACTTCTACTGGGTAGCCAAATGTTGAGTAACATTACATTCCTAAACAACCTTCAATCCTTTCAATGAAACTTAATTATCTTAAACAATCTTCCTCAATGGGGCAAATTTTAGAGGGATGCATATCAATAGGAGAAGCAGCACCAGGAATTCTAACAATTTGCCCAGAAGGGTGAATCTAATGTCATCATCAATAAATGTTTCAGCAAACACATGGCCCTCTTGGTTCCGAGAGGATCTTACAGAACAACAAGAACACAGCACTTGAATCTCTGTTCCTCTTGCTTTCCTTCCACCCACCTAGAATTAGCTAGCTTGCTACCCAGAGAGTACAGACTTCCAATACCACTTAGAAGCAATTTCATCTCAAAATTTACCTGTAGTTCCACTTGTGAAACAAATTATTGCAAGATCTTCAGATGCTGGAGGCTGAAGAAGATTACATTTTTAAAAATGGCATACATTAAAACAGAAAAATGTAAGCCCAAAAATATCACCCCAAATTTCTAAAAGTCTCCAATATGACCAGACATTGAAAACAGAGGACTATGTAGGGTCTTCCACAGAACACTTACCCTGGGCTTCCTTCTGTTAGCTCTTCCAAGGTCCTTAACAAGAAGAGAAAAAAATGCCTTAAGTGGAAATGTTTTCTAACTGTAAAGAGTACGTTCACATCAACTCACTTAACGCCGCCTTTGCTGTGGGAAAGTCAGCTTAAAGCATCGTTTTAAATTAAGCGAACTATAGCCATTTTAATTTACCAGAGCCAAAATAGTTATCCACTGTTCTAAGAAGCCATTTTACAGTTATCTCCTCTCATCAAAATGATGTCAATGGTATTACGGCTGGCCTCTGAAATAAATAGAGTTTATTTCTGGTCCCCACTTCCATTTCTCTGTTATGGCTTTAACAAAGCCCTGCTCTTAGCCTTCAGCAGGGAGCTGCTATCCTTGGCACCCCCAGAGTCAGAATGCAGCACTACCTGACCACCCCACTCTGTGTGACATCTTCCCTCAGGAGAAAATCCAACCTCTGCCAGATTTAACCGCTGGTCACCGAGACAGGCTCAAGTATCTGTTCTCCCCATCAGACTAGACAGAAGCTTTGTGAGCTTCCAATCACAAGGCAGGCCACAATAGAAGATCTCAGACCACGTCCCGAATGGGTGGTAAGGTTCAGGAAAACATGATCACTCCAGTGCAGCAGTTCCAACGCAGCTCACAATGACTACCACTGGCATGGCTCAGTTTACTGCACCAAGCCACTTTCATATCCATTAATTTTTAAAAAACAAACTACTTTCTTTTCCTATTAAAATGGAGCAGCTTGAGCGAGCATATGGAGTAGGCATGCCTACGATACAATGGAAATTAGACGGGCTTGCTCACGGCTGTGTGAGCTTTGCCTGCCACATAGTCTTAAACAGCTTTTAATCTTAATCACATTTTAAATGACAAATGTGACAGCCCACTGATTAGAAACAGGAACACTGATGTCCAGTTAGTCGCTGACTGGTGCTGTGTGCTAGTCTTTGTAATCCTAGCACTCAGGAAGCTGAGGTAGGAGGATTACTTGAGCCCAGGGGTTCAAGACCAGCCTGGGCGACATAGAAAGACTATCAGAAAAAAGAAAAGAAGAAAAAAAAAAAAAGCCAACTATAACAGTTAAAGCAATGATAATTCTGTGTTTTTCAAAATAATCTTTATGAGCTCTAAATTTTTACTTAATCTGAATTTCTTTCATAACTTCTGAAGATTTTTTTCAATTCTTCAAACTAATGTTACATAAAATAAAGCAATAGTTAATATGTAATTTGCTTTTAATTTGGGGGAACAAACACTATCTAAATTAGTGTGCTATTTGCCATGAAAGTTTCACAGTTTTCAATCTGTCTTTTAGAAAAAAATACAATTACAAAAAAAAAAGTCACCATTTTAAGGTTAAAAACATCCTATGAATAAAGCTGAGTTCTAATTGATATTAAGTATATTGACGTATTTAAGAGTAATGAAATCTGTAACCTACTGAAAATGCATTAAAAAATAAGATGGACTGATGAATGAATACAGAGGTAGAACGATAGATTAATATGTGATAAAGCAAATACAATAAAATTTTAATTGTGCACTCTTGGTGATGGGAACATGGCTAACTACTTATAACTCTTTCAACTGTTCATATGCTTGAAATTTTTCAAAATTAAAATACTAAAGAAATGCAAACCTTCCAAATACCAATGCTTCTATTTTTGATCCTTTAAAAAATATATGTTAATATAAACTTAATTCCACAATCAACCATAATGCTAATTTTAAATTCATTTTATTTCTTCAGATCTTCACCTTTTGCTCATAAAATTTTAAAAAGCGTTAAGTCATATGAAGTAGGCAAGTGTAAAATAAAGTCTCATACATTATTATTTTAATATAAAGTTTATATATCAATCACTGATTGAAGTAATATTTTAATTTTCTGATTATTTATTATTCAGCAAAGTGACAAAAAAAACCCTCCTGTGTGTGTGTGTGTGTGTGTGTGTGTGTGTGTGTGTGTGTGTGTATCTGTCTGTCTGTCAGTCTTCAGGGAGGGGAGGGGAGTAGGAAGGCTGGGGAAGGATTGCATTATCATGAAAGGGGATTATAGGTGAAAAAACAAAAGTGGAGGAAGTGAAGAGCTAGCTTTCTAAAACCCCAATCCAACAGAGAGCTATAGCCTTTAACAGGCCTGGCGTCATACCACCATGTGTGCACACGTGCATGAGGCAGAGGCTGTTAGAGCCATGATTTTCCCTTTGACTACTAGTTGGTTTTGGAAAGGTTTACAGATCCTTACTTGTACCACAAATTCTTTATAGAAGAAAGAGAACTTATAAAAAAAAAACAAACTTTATAAACCTATTTATAGCAGCTTCATAAAAATATTTATAACTAAATATTATAAGTCAGAAATAACCTGACTTACGCTATTTAGTCTCCTTTTTCTGTGATGTGGATATAAAGATTCTCCTTTCTTGAATTCTAATTCAAGCCTGACTGTGGGGGAGGGGCTCAGCTCACGTGGACCACACTCATTCTCCTATATGACTACCTTTAAAGGTGGCCTTACTGTGAATCTTAAATCCAATGTGAAAAAAAAAAGCCAAATCAAAGATCTACACTGAAAATTCACCAAGACTACAAACGAAGCCTGAAAAAAAGGAAGATGAGGCAGATTTCTTTATCCGACTTGGTTTTTAGAGACAAATCAGTGCTGTTTGACATTCAAACCCAAAGAAGACACATACAAACTTAAAATTTCCAGTTCTGGCATTAATTGGCATTGTTCCCAGCCTCTGGAATAAATACGAGCACACCCTCCCCCACTCACTTTATTAGCAAGGACTTCTGCAAGACATTAACACTAGGTAGGCACAGAGAAGGGAATTTCTGCCCTGTGTCTGCTAAGATGACTGGCCGCTCTTGGGTTACACGGAGGCAATTTCAGGGGCCATGTCTGGCCCTTCAGAGAGTAGGCTGAGTGGGATGACTCACCTCTATGGCTCTCATGCTGATGATTTCCACTCCACACTTCTTGCCTCGTTCCACCAGCTCACTGCCGTACGTGTCCATGACAACTATGATTTTAAGGCCCGGTGTTAACTTATTTTCTACACCCTCTAGCAAGAGTCTGGCCTTCTCTGACTTGTCAGCAAAAATCACAGTGAGTTCAGCTGCAAATGAAGAGAAGATGGAGAATGAACTCTGGGATGTGAAAAGCTTAGTATCTGACACAAGGATACTGTCAGTGCTGCGTTCTTGGAATAGAAAGGTAGATGCATATTTAAGTTTAAATCCCTATCCAATCAGACACGCAAACGTGAAGTCAGTGAATCTAAGCAATAACTAGGTCAACACCCACCCAAAGATCACAGACGTACCTTTGTTGACTATGTACGTGATAGCTTCAGTTCCGAGGGTGTCATAAAGCGGAACCACCACCATTGAGTAAGTGAAACATGCTTGCTCAACAATCACCCACTCCACGATAAAGGCCGGGGAGAGAAAACGAGACGTCATGTCAGAACCACTTCAAGGACAGCACTCTGAGATTCACACAGAAAACACTGATGTGGGAAAATGAACATTTGTGTATCTCCTACCTATGGAGGCGAATGAGGGATTCGTAATGGAGACAAAATCCTTGACCCATTCTTAAAAAGGAATTGTAATTTGCCTGAAGAACAGAGGCGACTAAATGGAAAGAGCATTAACGATGCAAGACCACGCCGGCTTCGGAGACGGAGAGCTCACTGTGGGCTCCAGACAGTTACAGATGCCTTTGTGGGGACATACCTGAGTTTGTCCTTGGCAAGAATAGCACAATTTGGTGGGGAGGGGTGGGCAGGGGATTCCAACAGAGGGGTGCATGAGTCAAGGCTGGGAGGAGGTCTGAGCAATCCAGCTGGCAGGGAGGGTGGGGCGTGTGGTCCCCTCCACAGCCAATACAGAGCCACAGAGGGGTTCAAGGGAGGTGAATCCTGTGGCACTGTATAGGATGACCTGAGAACAGGGGAAGGAGGGTACTTATTTATCTAATAAGATCTCGGAGGAAAAGTGAAAAGGAAAGAAGTGATAGAGCAACTGGTCACCTGGCTACTGCAGCAGCCAACTTGGTTACCAGACCAATGTGGCGGGTCACTTTTACACTGACAATCCCTAGGGGCTGGCAAATGCCCATCCTCAGCAGCACTCTTCAAATGATACTGTCTGCAGGACTCTGACCACAGACCAGAAAAAGATTCAGCTGCCGTAGGAAGGAAGCACAAGCGTCATACTCACTTGGGGAGGGGGTGCGGGGAGGGTGGCTCTGGGTGCTTTTGATTTTTGCTTTTCTTGGAACAGATTTTAAGTTTCCATCATGGGGTCGGGGCTGAGCACCTCAGCAGGCCCTCTGTTCCTGCCCCTTCCCCCGTCACTCCACACTCAGCCACTGTAAAATGCCCATTCCTTGATACAGGTGCACTATGTGACATGAATGTGTGTTGCTCCTGGCATTCCCTTGGCCTCCCCACCACTATTTCCTTCAAGGCATCTCCTCCAGGAAGCCCTCCTTGGCTGAGCTCCCATAATCCTCTGTCCTGTACCACGTTACCAAGAAAGCTACATATTTGGGTCTGTCTTCCTTCACGTGGCACCTCAGGGGGAAGACCCAAGTTACAATGTGCCGAAATGCCACGCACAGTGTCTGGCATACAGCAGGTGGCTTAATAAACAGATACTGAACCAACTCAAGAATATAGGAAGGAATCTGCTCCTTGCAGTAAGGAGTATGACTCATGTTTACATATTCATGGTAAAATTCCACTAAAGCAAAAATTTTGTATGTGTTCATTTGGAATGAAAGAAAGCAAATTCCACAGCCAGCTGTGGAGGAAGCTGTTTTCCTTTTAGCAGAACAGGAAACTCTAAGAAGCCATTCTGATTTATAAAATAGGAAGATACACGGGGATGTAACCAAGATGTCTTTGTGGACATGAGCAGGCAGAAGAAAACATCTGACTTCTTTCAGGCAGGTGCTCAAGCTTTTCCAAGGCAGCTGTGCTGCTAAGCGTGAAGGACACCGTGAGCACTGCCTCTTGGGGAGAGACTCTCATTTCATTCCCTTTCACACAAGTGTTCCCCAAAGTGCCAGGCCGGGCCTAAACAGCCAAGTAACGGGCTGCGTGCACACCAAGGTGACCGCATGGGAGGCCCTTCTCTACTGCCCACAGTATTTTACTCACTTATTTTTATTTGAAAATTCTTTTGGCAGCACTGTGGGGTTTGAACTCAGGGTCTCATGCTTGCTAAGCAGATGCTCTATCACTTGAGCTACACCTCCAGCCCTTTTTGCTTTCATTTATTTTTCAGGTAGGGTCTCACTTTTGCCCAGGGCTGTTCCAGGACCATGAGCCTCCTCCTACCTATGCCTGGGTATGGCTCGCCATGCCCAGTTTGTTTGTTGAGATGGGGTCTTGCTAACTTTTTGCTTGGGCTGGCTCCAAACTATGATCCTCACATCTCTAATTCTTACATAGCTGGGATTACAGGTGTATACTACCATACCCAGCTTCTTTTTGTGAGATAGAGTCTTGCTAACTTTCATTTTTTCATCTTGCTAACTTTTTTGCCTGCCTGGTCTCACACCATAATCTTTTCATCTCTGCCTCCTGCATAGTTGGGATTATAGACACATGCTACCATGCCTAGCTCTTTACCTGTTTTTGAGATTGTATCTCACTAACTTTTTTGCTTATTGGCCTCAAACTTCAATATTCCCATCTTTGCTGTCTGCATAACTGGGATTACAGGCATGTACCACCATGCCCAGCCCTGGCTTGTTTTTGAGATAAGGCCTTGTTAACTTTTCTTTTTTGGCACAGGCTGGCCTTGAAGTATAATCCTCCTACCTCTGCCTCTCAAGTAGCTGGGATTACAGGTGTAAGATATCATATCCAGTGCATCCTCTGTGTAACTTTCTAAGGCATAACAAAAAGCCATACTCTCTGCAGAAAATGCACCACAAAATCTAGATTCAAGCGTAAGTAGGTGTGAACTCTGGCTCTTATAGCCATGGTTTGAAATCTCAAAACCCTGCACAGTAAGTGCTGAGTGGTTGGTTAATACCTCAGGTCTGTTTTGAGAAAAGATGCCAATGAATTGATCTGGGGAGGCCTTGAAACCCTTGTGGATCAATGCTGAGCCCACGCACTCAGACAACTCTGCAACCTGCAAAGAAGGGGAGGACAACGTCAGAACAAAGCTTACCCATGATGGACTGGCTCAGCAGTCAGCAGGCCATGCCACACGGAGGAGGAAGCTACTTCTTTATTTGTGACATGCAAGCTTCTGCTTGCCACAACTCAGTGTGAAGGACACTGATGGAAGGGTTCCAGCCCCAGGTCACAGATGTTATACACCGGGCTGTGTATGCATGTCTTTTTCTACCTCAGTTTTATAAACTTACAAATGCAATAAAGGGACACAGTTTTTCTTTTTTTCTTTTCATGGTGCTGGTATTGAACCCACAGCCTTGCACATGCTAGACGAGTGCTGTACAATGGAGCTACATCCCCAGCATCCAGTCTTTTTTTTTTGAGATAGGGTCTCACTGTGTAGCAACTGCTGGCCTCAAACTCTTGATCTTCCTGTCTCGGTCTCCCATGTGCTGGGATTATGTGTACCACAACAACTGGCTACATTTTTTTGCGTTTATAAAGAACAGCAAAGTAATCAAAACTTATCATTTGGAATAAAGATAGAAACAACAAGTATTCTGACCTTTAAAAAAAATAAGAGCAAGTTCTCATTTTTGGACTCTATAATTCCATTCTTGAGAATTTATTCTTAGTAAATAATTCAATCTTAAAGGGAGGTTTTAAAAAGCCTTATCTACAAAGATATGTATTTCAAAGTAACCTAAAGACAAAAAACTCTAGGGGAAAAAAAGACCAGTTACTGGGTGATTAAGTATATGATAAGTAAATCTCTAAGAAAATGCTAGATAGCCAATAAATGTTACAATTATGAGAAACATACCAAACAGGGTAGCAGTATTAACAATTACAAGCAACATAAGTAAATATAAAAAGCATGTACTTCCATCCTAAATTTTTTTTAAAAAAACTTTTATATCTTAAAATCTTTATTCACAATTGAATTCTCAAATGTACTTTTAAAGCACACACAGGCCTGTAAGAAATAAGCCACACCCATCCCTGCCAGGAATCCTATTGGTTCTGGCACATGGTGCCATCCCAGCCCTGCCAACTGACACTGGCAGGGTGACAGCAGGGTGTCATGAGTAGGTTCACAACTCTGTGTTTCATTTAAGGAACTGGAATGTGAAGGATGCCTGCAATTGTTTGCACAGCTTATTGGGATAATATACATCTATTTGCATCTTAAAAAAAAAAAAAACCACAGGCTAGAGGTATGACTCAAGCAGTGGAGCACCTGCCTTGCAAGCATGAAACCCTGAGTTCAAACCCCAACCTCAAAGGGATTCCTAGCCTCCAAAAGGCCAGATTAATTAGGAGAGTAAAAATAAATAAGAAAAATAAAAAGATTTAAATCTACAAATTGGGCTTCAGTTAAGTCCAGTTTTACATCTTCACCAGACTTCAACTCAAATGTGCAAAAACATAGATTACTACCTTCAGAAACTCCCACGATTTTCAATCTGCAGTGCAGAAAGCCCTTGAGGATTCTGTGAGGCCTTTGGGCCATCACACAATGCTACATGTCCAACACAAACCAAATTTTCATGCCCCTTGTGAAAATGCAAGACCTTGGAATTTGGATAAGAACCTACTTTTATCATCGGTGAGGGAAAACAGAAATAGGGAAACCCCTCTGGTCACCTGAGCTCCAGTGCATTGCTCCTTCTATGGCAAGGTATGCTAAGGTGCTTCGCCTTCTCTCTTGAGACAAACTACTCAAGCAGAGCCTTTTGTATTCTTGTCCCCCCCACTCAGAGATGGTGGGGAAGAAATCTTATGCTAAATCCGAGAAGTTCCTATAAACACTAGTCCCTAGCTGTGCTTTGTGGCTAAAATGACAACGTCCTTCACATACACACCCTCAAAAACCAGCAACTAAAAACACCTTTCACACAAACACAGAGGAAGTCAATTTGTAGTCATAAATGCCACAGGATTACCTGGCCCTGGAGGCAGGGCCATTTCCTGGACAGCTGTGTGGGAAACAAAAGGCAGCAAGCAGACGGAGGCTTCCAGCTGTGCCTGCTTGTCCAGAGTGGGACTGGGGAAAAGCAGACATCTGAATTTTGTGTAATCAGGAAAAAAAAAGTGAAAGGCAATGCCTTCCTGTTCCATGAACTGCCACTCAAACTGTTATTTAAACAGTTACAGTCACAGATCAAGGAGAAATAGGGAGTGACAAAAGTGAAAATACCCAGGTCCCAGCCTCCTCTGTGTTTGTTTATACAGAAATGCAGAATAGCTGCACATCTACTCTGAATATCTGTGCTTTTCCCTAAGGCTGCCACCCTGGGCCCTCGGAAAGCTGGCCAGGACAGCTTTGATGATCAGTGCTGGGGTCAGCCACTTCAGGCCAACTGTGACCTTGGGCAGCTTCCACCTCTTCCTGGGGGCATGATATGAAAGTGACACTTCCTCCACATTTTAAGTTTCCTAGCAGCCCTCCAGCAGAGATCTCATCCCATTGGGGATCTGAGAAAGAGCCATCTGCTTCAAGCAGTTTCTAAATTTTAACTTAAAAATTATACTCTACTACACATGCATTGTAAGGGTTTTCAACTGGAATGCTTTAAACTACCAGTTAGCTGGCGGAGTGGCTCAAGTGGTAGAGCACCTGCCTAGCAAGCCTGAGGCCCTGAGTTCAAACCCCAGTACCACCAAGAAAAAAAATAAGTAAATAAATAAAAACTTAAACCACCAGTTAAATTAGGTTCCTAGTTTCCCCTAAATCTTTATGTCAAGTTTCTCCATGGATGCTCCCTGTTTACCCTAAAGCTCTCAGCTGGTCCAGCATATCCACATGTAAAAAGCTTCCAGAGTTTTAACCCTTATGGTGCTGCACGAAGAGCAGTCCGGAGCCCAGAACTCACCTGTTTGTAGGAAAGCCATTCATAGGGTTGGTCTGGTTTCCGAGAGCCTAAACAAGGGCCATTGTCTAAAAAGAGAAAAAACGATAAAGTAAAGGATGACTCTAATGAATAAATACTGTATTTTCATTCAGCGCTTACCTTATTCTACAAAATGGAATAGGACTCTACTTTAGTCATCAAATTAGAAATGATGAGCTCAGGTGAGAAATGTTTTGTTTCTTTTTTCAAAAAACATTTTTATTAATAAATGGAGGATTCCACTGTCACATTTCCATATGTTTACAGAAAGGGGAACTATAACCTTTAAGAACCTTAACTTACGAATTCCTCTTAAACATCTGCCCTATTGACTTAGACAGGAGCCAACAGTGCACGGTAAAGACAGCCTGCTTTAGGTTTTCAGAAATGGTAGCCCTCATAACATCAAACAAGTCTTAAGCATTCTAACTCAGAATATGAAAAGGAAAATATGATTTTTTTATGTGCCCCAATTCTGATCATCAAAAGTATCAGCTGAAATCACAGAGAATCCTAATTACATGGGTGGAATCTTCACTGCCCAGAAGTAAAAATGAAGGAAAGATACAAAATGAGGGAGAATAAGAAACTGTCTGATTCCAACTTAGATACCAAAGAAGCAGAAAGAGGTCACTACATACTGCACTTTACTGCTCTAGGTTTGAATGTGTAAAGGGTTTTGTTTTGTTTTTGCACTGCTGAGGATGGAGCCCAGGGCCCTGTGCATGCTAGGCAAGTGCTCTACCACTGAGCCACACCATCAGCCCTCACAAGGGTGCTCTGAATGCGTATGGGGGATGTGGGGTAGCTGGGAAGAAAGGCAAGAGAACAGTCCTACATGTGGCCATAACAAGCCTAGTCCTGGCATATTCTAGCAAAGCATGATACATGTGCAGATTCA
Organism: Castor canadensis; assembly: GCF_047511655.1. Classification (NCBI taxonomy): domain Eukaryota; kingdom Metazoa; phylum Chordata; class Mammalia; order Rodentia; family Castoridae; genus Castor; species Castor canadensis. Next base: position 78,423,417 of record NC_133399.1, on the reverse strand, counting down.
TGTGTCAGTCATGAAGATGGGAGGACACAAGCCCAACACAGTGACTTCAACAGTCCTGATGAAAAGCGCTTTATTCTCAGACCCTCTTCAGTTTACAGAAACTGTAACAAAGGCAGGGCAGTAGATGACAAGTTCCACCAGAGGCTGTTTCCAGATGGTGGAGGAAAATACACCAGCCATATGAAACAATGCCATTTTTCCCTCAAGAACAGACTGGCAAACCACAGCCAAGGGCCAAGAGAGACCCACTGCCTGCTTTTGTAATCACAGTGTTATTGGAATGCAGCCACACTCATTCATTCACATACTGTCTGAGGCTGCAGTTGTGTACCTGCAACAGAGACCATACTGGCCCAAGAAGCGTGAAATATTTTTGTCTGGCCCTTTATGGGAAAAGTATGCCAACTCTAGCTCAAAATTATGGTGGTGAATCCCCAGGCCCACTTGTGGATCTTAAAACATGTGCCATAGCCAGGCCCTACTAACAACATCTTTGATATTATTGGATGGGAAGAGGCCAGGGCCTTGGTTTTTTTAAAGGTTCCTCAGGTGCAGCTATACGGATGACAGTTTTTGGTAGCCAGGGAACTCGGGTGAAATATTACAATGTGAGGCTTCAAGTCTCTCACTGATTTCTTTATTCAAATGCTGGGCTTTGCTCTTCTGTATCTTCATCCTAGAATAGCCCAGGACTACCAAAGCAGCTCCCAAGACAATTTATTTTCCTTCTTCTCAGAAACATTTATGGAATCTCCATTTTCTAAGTAGAAAAAGTGACCAAAAAAGTTATGCAACTTGTTAGAAGTACAGTGTAAAGACATCATTTTCCTAGAAGAATCCAACTCATTGCTAACAATGGGAAACTACATATACAGACACACACACTTTCATGTGGCCTTATGCTAGGCTGCTCCACCTTATGAATCAGACGAACTTTGATTCTGACACTAACTTTCAAAAAGTTCATATATTGCATAATACACAAACTTGCTTTCCCGTTATGGTGGGGCTTAATGAATAGGAATAGGAATACTGGTATGGGAAGATTAGAGGAATACTGGTTCAAACACAAGTTGAGAGATCCAGCTGTGCCAGTGTCTAGTAAAACCAACAGGCACTTCCTGAGTACACACTGCTTGCAGTGTCTTGTGGAGGGCAGAGAAAGCAACAGCCCCCACTGTGCGGAGATCACAATCTAGTCAACATTGGTGGCAAAAATAAATGCTAACCAAGCAAAGATTTCAATGCCAAGGCATGGATTCCAAGGACAATGTCTACAGAGTAACTTGGCAAAATCAAAACTGATGTGACTAAAACAAAAAGAGGTGTTTCTTCCTTCATAGAGGATGCACTAATGGAGCACCTATTATATGCAGGCCTGTTGGGGGGAGGCGTGGGAAGGGATGACTGGGGTTGCCCTGTTCTCAAGGAGCACAGGCTGGTGGACAGATGCCAATAAATGCCAATTAAACACCTCCATACCATGAAGGGTTATTGCAGAGTAGGTAGAAGAGACTAAGAAGGGAAAGGGGAGAAATGGAGGTAGGGGGTGAAAATGACAAACCAGGAAGATTTTATAGAAAAGGTAAAATGAAAGATGAACTGTACAAAATAAGTAAGAATACATCACGAACACTGGCTGAGGGTGAAAAGAACAGGCTTTATGATCAGGAAGATAAAAAGTATATAAAGGCTTATGTGGGAGAGAATGGGAGAGAACAGAAGTGGTCTTATTTGAGGAGTGTACTCAGGGGAGCCTGGTAGGTAGAGGTTGGAAAGAAAGCAGGTGCCAGACACTAGGGGTCTCTTATGCTAAGTTAGTAATTAAGGGCAATCCCATGAGCAAACATTTCCAAAGTGTCTCTGGCGGAATGCTGCTTCCTTGGGAGGTCAGTATTCCCTAAAATATAGGTGTAATAATCCAGTAAGCTTGAGAGACACTGTACTGGGTACAATTAGACAGGTCTTTTCACTGGAGGAACCTTAGAGTCCATCAGGTGCTAACGTACATGTGACTCTCCATAAAATGTGGGACATGTTTGACCATGGAGCTCCCTTGGTCACAGGGAACATCTGGAGGGTCCAGTGAACTTTGGGACTGGCTCTGGACAAGTTAAAGGAAGAGAAACTAAGAAGGTGAAAGATTCATAAAAATGTGCTTTCTGAAAGTAAGGCTGTACTTTCTTTGTGAAAATCAGTAAGCTTTAGTCAAACAAATGCAGTAAGGGCTTACTTGACACCTGAAGTCCCCTCTGGAAACCCTCGTACAGTGTTCTGACATCATCATAGAAGTACACCAGAGGCTCATCACTGTCAAGGAGCGCGGACCTCCGAGCGCCATCGGTACCCTGTTGAAAAAAACGACAGGCAGAGGCATGTTAGAAATAAGCCTACAGCACGACGTTTTGGCATACATACATGTTGTGAAATGGCTGAAGGAAGCTAATTAACTTCCCGTGCTTATCATTTATTTCTGGTGTGAACACCTAGAATTCACTGTCAGCAATTTCCAAGTGTATAATACATGGTAACAAAGTATAGTCACCATGTTGTGCAACAGAGTCCCTGAACCCACTTTAACTATTGTACACCACAAATACATACAATTTCTATTTGCCCATAAACACCAATAAATAAAATAACAGCCTAACATACAGCCCAGTTCTAGCTGGATGAATGAAGACCAGGATCTGCTAATGTACTCACTAACAAAAGTCAGCTGTTCACCTGAGGGGACGTGCCCCGCTGCAGAGAAGCAAGGCTGTGGCAACACAGCTGTGAAAGGTTGCCTTTCCCCAAATGATACTGAGGAAAAGTGAAAAGCAGTTCCCAGGCATACAAAAGCAACTATCCTGCCAGACAAAGCCAAAAAGAGGGATTCTCAAACAACTGCCACCAACAGCAGAGGATGAGCCTGTTCAGTCATAGTAGAAACAACACACCAGTTTCACTTGTATGATATCATCTATGTGCTTTGTGAGATCTATGTCCTCACCCACTGCCATACAACCCATTAGGAACTTCAGTTCTCCTCACCCACTGCCATACAATCCGTTAGGAACTTCAGTTCTCATGTCGCATCTGACAGTGAAAATCACCAGCTACAGAAGACAAGCAGGTGCAGGTGCAGGTCTGCACTGGTTTTATTTGCCACATGGAATGGTGTGCAGACCTGATGTCACTGAGTGCCTTCTTCTAACCTGTCTCTGTCTACTGGCTCATAGGCAGTACTGAGGTTTGAACTTGGGGCTTTGTGCTTGCTAGGCAGATCCTTTACCTGTTTAACTACAGCCCCAGCCTTCTTTTGCTTTAGTTATTTTTCAGGTACGGTCTCAAGTTTTTGCCTGGCCTCAGACCTTGATCCTCCTACCTGCAGCCCCCCATGTAGGAATTACAGGCACGACCCATTGCACCTGAGCATTTTTTAAAATTAGGGTTATTCATTCCTCTTCCTACAAGCTCTTTTGACTTTTCGTCCCCCACTTAAGTGGTAATTTACATACTGCTTAAAAATATTTGAATGGTTTACTTTAGCAAGGAAAAAAAGACTACTATTAATAGTTGTATACAGACTTTTCCTATGGGTATACATTTATATACATTCTTTCAGTGGGGAGATGGGGGAGGAGATGGGGGATATAGGGCTCAAACCCAGGTCCTTTTTTGTAGGCAAAAGATCTACTCGTTTAAGGTAATCAAAACTTGCAAATGGTTTCCAGAGTAAATATGATCCAATCACATATGTTAATCATCTCGATGTCTTCACTATCTTGGCAGAAACTTCTAAATGCCTGTATCCGTGATTTCAAACATAACTATTAGCTGCAACATGCTGCTTGTAATGAAGTTATTCTTCATGTCATGAAGACGGGAAATTCTCTTCACTTCAGTATCACACAATCTTGTTGATTTACCTTGTTTCTTTTCTGTAAAATGGAGTTTCTAGATCCACTCCTAGAATTATTTTTAAATAAGAACATTTTTGTAAAATATGAAAGTTTATAAAGAAAATGTAAGTCAAAATGACATTGAGATTTCACCTCACTCTAGTCAAGACAACTACCAGGATTAACACAAATAACAAATGCTGGCGAGGATGTGGAGGAAAAGGAACACTTCTACATTGTTGATGGGAATGTAAATTAGTACAACCACTATGGGAAGCAATATGGAGGTCCCTCAAAAAACTAAAACTGGAACTGCCATACCATCCAGAGATAATACTCCTAGGCATAACTCTAAAGCAGTGTAGTCCAGAATACAGTAGAGCCACTGGCACACCCATCTTTATTGCAGCACTACTCACAATAGCCAAGATTTGGAAACAGCCCAGATGCCCCACAACTGATGAATGGATTAAGAAAATGCGGTATATATACACAATGGAGTTTTACTCAGCCATAAAGAAGAATAAAATTATATTGTTTGCAGGTAAATGGATGGAACTGGAGAACATCATGTTAAGTGAAGTAAGCCAGGCTCAAAAAGTCAAAGGTCCCTTATCTGTGGAAGCTAGATCTGTAAGTTACATGTACACATAAATAAATATACATACACATATATATATATACATGCATATAGTGAGAGAGAGAGAACAAGATTATATTAATGAATCTGTCTGAGGGGACTATGGGAGGCAGGAGAAGGAAAGAAAACCATTAGAAAGTGAAAAACATTGAAACATTCCATCTATATATGAATATAACACAATGCACTGTAAGCTTTGAACAACAGGGAGCATGGTGAAAGAGAAAGTAATGAGGGGGGTTAACCTGATTAAAGCAGGATGTAAACATGTCTGAAATGCCAAGGTGAAGACCCCTTAATATACACTTTAAAAAAAAATGAAGGACAGGAGGGAAAAATAAGTCTTTTCTGGGGGTGAGTACCAGTGGGAGGGGAGGTGGGCATAATGAAAGGGTGAATGAGGGTGAATATGGTGGATATATTTTGTATTCATTATGAAAATAGAAGAAACCTGTCGAAATTGTTCTAAGAAGGGGGAGGGAGGAGAAGGGAGAAAGATGGAGGGGGTAAATCTAAGATACATTGTAGGCACATATGTAAATATCACAATGTATTTCCCCCCTACAACTATTACATGCTAATAAAAATTATGAATATGCACATTAAAAATATGAACGCATAGAATGTTACTATATACCTAATCACACATGCCAACAAAAGTACAAATTCCCGTAACTTCTATCTTCAATAAAGTAAAATTCAGAAGCCATTCTGTGGCTTTCTAGTAAGCATGAGAAAGAAGCCTTTTCAATCCATGAAGCCACCACAAAGACTGAGGCTAAGGAAGCAGAGGAAATAATGCTAGGCAGAAGGACAGAGAATAGGGGTAATGGGAAGGAATGAGAAAGATAAGAGAAGGAGTGCATGGTGCAGAAAGCCTAACCGCCAAAAAAGCCTGCCTCCTGGCTCCCTGCCAAGAAGAGACCTCAGGGTGCAAGCAGCTGCCACCTGCAGGGAAGTCGTGACACATTCTGCTAATGATGGTGCTGCCATACTTCTCGCATACTTCTCACAGTGGCATCAATGCATTTGTGGAACTTCTCAGTAGTATGTCTTTAAACACAATACCGTTTTTACATTTCTACATTCAGCCATTCTTCTGGCTGAAAATGGGGCAGATAGGAATCAGTTAAGACTCAAACTTATTCTGAAGGAGCTTGAGACTTGTCCTTGAGTGCCAGAGGGACTCCAAGAAACACTGGCTGAGCAAAAGAACACAGATGAAGTCAGAATGAACAGACAGGACTAGGCCTGGAGCCTAAGGGCTCATCCTAGCACCAAGGTCTGCAGAGTGTAGTCTGGGAAGCACCTAGCACTTGTGAGGGAAGGGAATGAGCAGGTTTGAATCAGAAACTCTGGGGTATGATCCAGCAATCAGGCTTTCAACAAGCTTGTCACGGAATCATCATCCAACAGACATCAAGAAATCTACAAGGAGTGTAAGCAGTGTATAGGACAGGATGGGGGATGCTAGACAGAAACCAATTTATATGGGCCTGGACTAGGGAACTGGAGAGGTACAGGGGGGCTGGGGGGAGTACCACAGGGCTATGCATGGGACCTGGCAGACAGCAGTGTGTAAGAGAAAAGGACAAATCAAAGGGCTGAGGACCTAATAGTTCCATCTAATCAAATGAAGAGTGGGGCTCAGGAGGAGGTTTGAGAAAAGACACTAAGTTTAGCTTGGATTTGGAGACCATATCCTTTCAAGAGAAGCCAACTTCCCAATTCATTTTTTCAAAAATCACTGCTCTAGAAAGAAGATCATTTTATAATAAACTTTTGATTAAATTCTTTAATTACATTTAAGTTTTTGGTAGAGTATAATCTTCAGGACTTTAAGAAATGGAAGTAAAAATGCCAATTCAAAGTTTAAAAAGTTAATTATATCCCTATTAAAGTCATCATCTTGACAATATAACCTGAGGACAAGATATTTATTATTAGTCTAATTAGTAATCAAAATAATTAGCAAAAGCTTGAAAATGAAGCAGGAACGAGATATATGCCAAAAAAGAGTTAACTGGGTTAAAAATGGCACTGTCACTAAATTGTAAGGCACATGCTATAATATCAAAAGAGGACAGTGAATGAAATGGGGAGGAACACTACCCTTTGAAAATTGCTGTTCTATGAATGATCATACTCTAACATATCATTTATGTGCATAAGCATTCCCCTTCTTCTTGAACGAAAATGTAATACTCAAAATACTGAGCGTTCAGTCATAGTTAGAACTACTAGTGAGAAAGATAGCTGAGAATCCCAGCTATGACAGCTGGAGCCCAAAATGTCTGCATGTGTCACAAAACAGAGCCACTCTAAAAGCAGGTCCTTTTACTACTGGGTTATCCAAGTGCATGTGGCTATTTCTAGGAACATCTACCAAGTGGAAAATATCTTAAGAGTGGCCTTCTAACATAACCTGATGATGGAGGCTGGGAGGGGCTGAGTTATACTCAAGAAGTAGACAAGCTAAGCAGACAACCTGGTCAGTCATCAAGACTGAGTCAGGACGGAGTATGGGTCTTTTATGACTTCTTTAATATTGTTACATAGTTTTCCCAATTTAAAAACAAAAGATGGTGAATATAACACATTACAGTCAACCAGCTGTCACCAGTATGCTCTCCAACATCTACACAAGTATCAGTCTCCCCACAGCTGAATTAGGAAGTAAAAATTCAAGTCCCCTCCATGGCAGGAAACACTGAACATCAGTGGTTCTTAAGACTAAAATTCCCTTTTTTTTTAAATGGCACTGGGTTTCAACTTAGAGCTTCACATGCTTGCTAGACAGGCGCTCTACCACTTCAGCCATGCCCTCAGCACCCTAGACTAGAATTCTTCCCAATATTTGACAAACTGGAACACCTGGCAGTGAGTTCTATGCAGCTTCTATATTTAAACACAAGAGCAAATTACATCCTTAAGGCCCAAACTTTATGAATTGTAGTCTCACTCTTCTCAATCTATAAAATGTGTATCTACAGACCATACAGTTAAATGCCTATGGATTACTATTGCTTATTGGGACTGGTGTGAGGGGTGGGAGGCACACAGGTAGAAAGAAAAGGAAGCTAAGGGAGAGACAGAGAGGAGGGGGAAACCAGAGAAAAGAGGGAAGGGAAGTCGTGGTGGAGACATGTAACTTCTAAAGAGACTATCAAAAACATGGCTGTCAAACATGCAAAATTCATCTCCAGTAAGACCCCAGCAAGTGGAACCCCAGCCTAGGGGTAAAAGTTCCACTGCACCCACATGAAGTCTATTTCCCCAGGCATTTACAGCTGCTTCCCCTGCCCAGTCCACCAGCATCTGCCCCTTTGCTTAAACAGGCACAAAACTGCTTTTCTATCCAGTGACCTTTCTGAGAGGACCTCAGGTTATCAATTCCCATTTCCAGCAACACTATGTCTTGACAGAGCAGGCTAGGTCTGTTAAAGGCAACCTAGGGGAGGACCCCCCCCCCACCGCCCCACACCCTCACAATAATTTCTGAGTGATAATGAACAAAATATTTTGTTAGTTGTACATAGTAAGGGGTTGCATTATTACATTTCCATACATGCTTACAATGTACTTTCTACTACCTTTCCTTATCTCCCCTGCCCTCCTTCCACATACGTAAGCCCCCTTCTACTTTCATGTCCCCACCTGCCCCAGATTTCATACATGAGAGGAAACCTGCAATAGTTGTCTGCTTGAGTCTGATTTATTTCACTTACCATGAAGATGTCCAGTTCCATCCATTTTTTTCCTCCAAATGACAGAATTTCATTCTCCATCATGACTGAGTAAACACATTCTATCTGTGTACCACATACTCTTTATCCGTTCGTACACTGATGGGTACTGAGGTTGATTCCATGACTTGGCTATTGTGAACAGTGTGGCAAAGTATGGGTGTGCAGGTGTCCCTACAGTGAGCTGACTATGATTCTTTTGGGTATGTACCCAGAAGCAGTGAATCACTGGATCATATGGAAGTTCTATTTCTACTTTTTTGAGGAACCTACATACTGATTTCCATAGTGGCTAGACTAATTTACATTCTTACCAGCAGTGTCTAAGGGTTCCTTCCCCCATCCCACAGTCTTGCTAACATTTTGCTTGTCTGTTTGTTTGATTTTTAGTTTTCTTGAGGACAGCCATCTCAATGTAGTCTGATTTACATTTCCCTCCTAGCTAATGATGTTGAACATTTTTCACTGTTTGTTAGCTATCTGTGTTTCTTCATTTGAGAACTGTTCAATTCTTGCTGCCCATGTGTTCGCTGGATTATTTCTTTGGGTGTTTCATTGTTGTGTCTGGACCTATCAGGGCAGGATACTCAAACATTACCTACAGTGCCACAGTATGCTGAACTGTAGTGGTCACAGAACAACAAGGAACCCGCAGGTTCACCATTCATGCTCACTGTTTAGGTAGTTAACTCCCCAAGATCCTTTAATCCCAAATGTAAACAAAGGCAGAAGCATCATCCTAACAGTCCGGTGCCAGATAGGTAAAGTGCCTTAAAGGACAGACACTTTCCAGATAAGGAAATAGGCTTGGAGACACTTATTCTTCTCAATCCCATTTCTATAAAGCAGTAGAGCAGAGCTTCAAATCCAGCTCATTGGGACATCAGGTAACCTGGTTAACTGGCTCTGGTTTGCAAGCAGGTTCCAAACTTGCCCACACATCACTGGGTAAGTGCTGGATACCCAGCACCACTGCTCAGTTGCAGCTTTTGACTCTTCACTGCCTTCCTCTAATCCTCAGAGCCCTCTTTTCTTTTCATTCCTTGTTCATTCCTAGCTAATTTTCTGAGCCTCCCACTATCCCAATCAGAGGATTTACATAAGTAGAGAGTGGAGAATAGGTCTTTGCAAAATATCTCATCATCAAAGACACTCAGCAAAATCCCACTTCAGTGAAAGGAGAGAAAGTTAGAAGTCACAAAGTCCAAATTCCCACAAGCACAAATTATTCTACTTACAGAATTTTTACCTACTAACAGGAGTGAGGGAGGGGGATCATTTGATCAAAGCACAACATATACAGACCTGAATGAAGTACCAAGCAAAACCCCCTTGGACTATCAATATACACTTAAGAAAAAACAATGAAGGGCAGGAGGGAAAAATAAATATTTTCTGGGGTTGTCAGTGGGCAGGGGTGGGCAAGAGGAAAAGGGGAATGTATATGGTGAATGTATTTTGCATCCATATATGAACATAGAAGAATGAAACCTGTTAAAATTCTAAGGGGGGAGGGGAAAAGAGGGAAAATGATGGAGGGGGGTGAGTCCAACTAAGATATATTGTAAGCACATATGTAAATATCACAATGTATCCCCCTGTACAGTTATTTTATATACATATTTATATTTAAGAATTTTTACTTTCTCAGCCATCTAGAACATGCAAGGCATTCTGCTTCACCTCTGCCTGGTCTAAAAGAATCCCATCTCTATTCTTCACCCTTTGTTGTCTATCCTTTTGGAAATTGGTGTGCAGTGGGGATTTTTTTTTCCCCAAGAAACATGGAGAGTCCATGTTTGTCGTTTTTCATTTGGCACCAGTTGGCTCCATTCAGGGGAGGCTGCTTTAAAACTCAAATAAGTAACTATTATGGCAAGCGTTTCTGTTGTTTGCATGTATAAGCATCCCTTGTTCAATGAGGCCTGCCTGGAGAAACAGCATCATTTGTACAAAATCACATAAAAGCACTGATCCGCTTTATACAGTGAACTTTCATTTATTCTTTGTTTAAAACAGCTTTTTAAAAATAACACTCAACCTGTTTATTTCCTCGAATCCTTACCACAGCTACTTAGTCCTTCTGTGGCCTCATCCTGGCTCCTATTCTCTGTAATTCGCACTCCTTAGCAGCTGAGTACCCCAGCAACACCTGCTCATTATCAGCCTGGGAGCTCTCCCACGTAATTCAAGTCCCCAGGTACTTGCTACCTGTGTTTCTAAGTCAGCAGACAGGTCTTACAAACACCTTAAACTCAGTTTCCTAGAAGGTGAAAGTAGTGAGAAAAACTAATTCAGAAAGAGTTTTCATAGTTTGTTATTAAGAAGCCTGTTCAGTTTTAGGAAAGGTGCTTAAGTTATCTAAAGATGAAAATGCTGATGTTTTCACACTGCCACAATGATGTTTCTGACCAGAAACACTCCAAGTATACGCTGTCCATCCCATTCTCACTGTCCCAACTGCCAGACTGCTTGCTGAAAACACTCTCAGATGTTGGAATGCTTTTCAGGAAGACATGTTCAAGGATTCTCTGCATTGCTAGGGGCAGAATTAGGAGGGTAAATTTTGCTCACATCTTTATATGGAAACTTGCACATTTATTTTGTGATCAAGACTAGGGAAGAATAGACCACAGGCAAGAGTGATCAGGACTCTGCAATTGCAAATGATAAGTGAGTGAAAGCAAAGGCCTAAAAACCGTTAAGATTCATACAGAGTGAAAGACATGAAGCCACAGCATCAGACCAAGAGGTTCTTCCGAAGTCTTGCATGCACTTCTAGTCAAATGCTTATCTGAGAACTCCTCTCTGCTATCCAAAGCCTCCCAGAGGTGAGAATTGGGTTTACATTTACAGACAACTACAGAAACACTATTTGCTATGTTATATTTACAAAGAGCAGCAGAAATAGTCAGGTGCTGCCACTGTCCCTAATATCTCCCCATTTCTCTTAGTATCCATCTGCTTCCTCTGATCTGCTTAAAAACCACTAATCTGATGCCCCCATCTTACTGCTGGCTTCAATGCTTCTGTAGACCTCCAGGCTGCATGTCTGAGACAGTGAGTGATGCCACCATCCAACCCCACCTACCCTCCCCTGGCAGCTTCCACTAAGGCTTGCCCCTAAATGTCCACCTCACAGCAGTATTTGCTCCTTACCACCTCAACAAGAGCTCCTGGGCTCACAGTTGATCCCAGGCTTTCAAGTCGAGAAGAGCATTGTCATTCTTTGGGTTTCTATTGTCCTTACCCCTACTGTCCTATAAATGCTTTATCTCTACACGTCTGGTGTGGGTCTTCATAAAAACATATGAGTCAATGACCTGCTCTTTCTTGCAGAAATCGCTTATGCCTTTGTATACGTACATGTGTAAAGATTATTATGTGGAAAAGAGCGATTCCTCCAGTCAGCCACATGGGAAAACCCCACTGTGTAATATGCTCCACAAATACCCGCTACACATAGGCTAAGATTCAGTATACACATGAACCGAGAGGGCTGTGATTCATAAGGGCAAGCCATGACGTTGACAAAACCTCCAAAACTCAAAGGCTGTGACTTTTGATTTCTAAAATAACTAAACTATACAGTGGGCATGCTACATTTAGTTTACTTCTTTCAAGTTCTCACCTGAGAATGAGCCAGTTTTATGGCATGAAAGCCAAGTTGTTTGCATTGCTCTTAAAGGATGGCCCTCTCTCAGTTTAAGAGGCTCTGAACTGTGAAATGTGGCCTACACATTTCATGAGGGCAGAAGCCTGTCCTGCCCTGGCATTGTGCACAGCACATAGCAAAAACTCAGGTGAATGAGCTAAATGAAGGCATATCTGATAACTGTTCCTTGTGTCTTGCAGAGGATTCTATCCAAAGCCTCACATCCTCTGTGGTAGACTTCCTGAAGCATGAGGAGGTGCAAAGGCAAGTCACTAGCCATTATATCCCAACATACAACGTAAAATTTCAACCTGTCACACATAAGGGCACCAGCCACCATAGAACTAAGCCATCCAACTTTGAAATGAGTTATACTCAAGGAGCTGGTTCTCATATGATAAGATATGGACCACACTAGAATCAAGATCTAGTAACAAGTCTAGACACTGAGTCTGCTAACAGCTAACCAGTTTAGCTACCAGTAGTAAGTTGAATCTAAGTTCTGATACCTTTTATTTATTTATTTTTTTGGTGGTAGTGGGTCTTAAATTCAGGTGCTCTACTACTTGAGCCAAACTTCCAGCCCTTTTTGCTTTAGGCTATTTAGGGTCTCATACTTTTGCCCAGGCCAGCCTCAAATCTTGATCGCCATACCTATGCCTCTCACGTAGCTAGGATTACAAAAGTGCACAACCACACCCAGCTTATTTATTGAGATGGGGGTCTCACTAACTTTTACTCTGGCTGGCCTCAAGTGGAGATTCTCCCAATCTCTGCCTGCTGAGTAGCTAGAATTGCAGGTGTATACCACCACTCCTGGCTTAAGTTCTGATATCCTTAAAATAAAGTCTTCTAAAAGTTAAGAACTTAAAGGAATAAAGAAATTACTTGCTACAATTTACTACGTTCTCTATATTTGAGAAAAACAGTAAACGACACGAACTTTCATTAAGAATTTTATGACCTAGTGGAAGTTGTCAAAAATCTTTCTGACCTAATTTGACAAGTAAGTCACCTCAGTACCCCACACCACATTCCTTATCAGTAAGAACTCACATACATTTTCTACTACCTGTCCAGTAATTGCAGTAGTTCTCATCTCTTCACAGTGGTTGGTGTCCTAAAGCCCTTGAAAGTGATGAATGGACCTACAACCCCTGCGGTACCAAGTTCTGCTCTGACCCCACTGGTGTCCAGCTTGGCTTGGGGGTAGATGATTCAGGGAGGGCAGAGCTGCTCAAGTGTCACAGCTCTATGCCTCCTTCCCTCACTTGCCACCAGATTCTTGACTGTCAAGAAACATATGTCCAACCTACATATAGAATCTGGACTCTGTTTCTTATCCTTCCGGTCCCTTCTCCTTCTGTTTCCATCACCACTTCTGGACTTGTGTGCCTGTGTATTCACTTTCAGAAAAGCCTGTTCCCAAGTTCCATGACTCTAGCCACTAATTCTTCAGTTCACCTGGACCAATATAAACCTCCCTTGTTATCCTCATCTATCCTCCTCTCTCAGTCCTGGTTATAACACACCACTTTCAACTACTACAGTAAAGGCCTCTTACAACACAGCTCCTGATCCTTCCCAACTGTACGACAGAACTTCATCTCTTAGGGTTCAGTTCTCTCGTGTATAAAATGCAAGAGTTAAAAGAGCAGACAAAGAAAACTAACACTTACTGAATACTTCGAGTGGGCCAGGCAGACACTGTGCATCTCCTCAGGGAAGGTACACCATTTCTGTTTCCAACACAAGGAATGTGAAGGTGAACAGGCCCAGGGCCGCCTGGTCTCAGCAGGGGGGCAGGCCCAGCCTTAACCTCAGCCCTCTGCCTCCTTGGTCCCTTCTGGCTTCAACTTGCCCTTGCCCTTCCCTTAACTGCAGCGACCAAGGCCAGGGCCCTAGCCAACACCCAAAGTCACTGCAGTGATGACCATCTTTACTCTCTCAGAGAGTAAGCTGGGAGGTGAGAACAAGACATTTTGCATATCAAGGAGAAAAGTGGTTTAAAAACTAACAGACCCCACAAAATGTTTCCATTTCTGTTCGAAGTTAAGGAGCTGCAGCAGCAGAAACCTTCAGGGGATGCATGTTCCTCCCTTGCCTGTAGGAGAGGCTGGCCTTCAGGTCACTGCTGCTGACCAGTGTCCTGATTCAACTGTGCTCCAACAGTACAGGAGACTTTGGCTTCTGATCCTAACCCTACTGCTCTGCAGGTGCACACCACCTTTCTGCACAGGTCTGCAGCTCACACCCTTTTACCATCTTGTGTGCAAAGCAAAGGAACTTCAGAGGGTGAAACTTAGATAGACACTATGCAGAGCTGGGAAATAGCCAGTGCAGGCTGTGATGAAAAGAGGCCAAACCAAAGCATTTGGACTCTTCTCATTTTAGTATCCATGTAAAGTTGATGGGAAGAGCAGGGTGGTGAGGGTGGAAACTTGCAAGTGGTGTTCACTTGCTTTCAAAATAGGAACAAAGCAGCAGCATTTCCCTCTGGCCCTCAGCCCCTAAAACAGTGCCAGACAGTGAGGACTTTCACCAATACCTCAAGAAATGAAATGCACATGCAGTGTTCCACTTTCCCTGCCACAGAAGTCCATGTACCTATGCTAGCTCTACCAAAGTACCCATAATTACTGAGCACCAAAACTCCGGAGCACTTTTAAATTTTTATATTTTCATTTTCAAAAAGATAATGCAAGTTCAGTATCTATTCCTAGAAACCTATGAATTAAAAAAATCAGAACTAAATCTATTTCTGCAAGCAAAGAGAAAATCAGGGAGCCAATATACTAGATAGTACAATTACAGATTTTAGTTTTCTTTCTGATTATCTGCTTAAACTGCTCTGCAGAAAACATTATTTTATTTTATTGCAGTACTGGGGTTTTGAACTCAGGGTCTACACTTTAAGCCACTCCACCAGCCCTTTTTTGTAAAGGGTTTTTTTAGACAGGGTCTCACAAACTATTTGCCTGGGGCTGAATACCACCTTGATCTTCCTAATCTCTGCCTCCTGAGTAGCTAGGATTACAGGCATGAGCCACCAGTCCCCTGCCATGTGTAATTATTTTAATAAGGCACAATGACTTCATGCTAAGATGGAACTTAAAATGCTACAATGTAAGTGTCCCCACAGCTTCTCATACAACAAGAATTAGGTATGTTTAACAGTTACAGCTAAATTACATGTGTGGAACTCTGTACCACCAACTACCCTTTTGATAGTGACAGCAATAACACTTGGTACACGAGGTGCTCTGCAGAAGAGAAGGAATGCTGACACTTTACACTAACCTATCAGGAAAAGTGAAATTCTACTCTTATTGGTGTATGATTAGTTGAAGTGAAATATCAAGGCTTTACCTTCTCAATAAAATATAAAGCTCATATTTCTCAGCAGTAGTTCAGTCATTTTATATTTATATTTGACACAAATTAGACAGACATATCTTTGATATATTGTAAGAATTTCACTAATGAATCCAAGAATTCATTGAAAATAAATCAAATAACTAAAATCCCATCAACAAAAAGAAGCTATTTATCAAGACAGGGTTTTATGGAGAAAGGTGCAAATTCTCCTGCTATGGCAATAGATGTAGGAGAAAATGGGGGGACCTTTCCCCTCTTCATCTAAATGGAGTTCTGGGTTTCCCAACACCCTTCAATTCTGAAAATAAGAAATACTGGAAATTAACTCTTACCTAAGCAGGGGAAAGCAAGCAACTGCAAAGCAGAGAGTAAGTGAAGAATCAAAGTACCACAAAGAAGATGACTTGTCTTTTCAACAGCTCATGTTTTTTACAAACCTAGGAAAGAGACTAAGAAGGGAAGGAAGGCAGAGTAGGAGGACTAAAGAGACTCTTCCTGAAAGGGTCTTGAGGTTTCAAGTGCCATCCATCCATTAAGCCCTAATCACAGATACTCTGGTTTAATTTTCCTAACTATGACCTTCAGCTTGCCCAAGCCATATGCAACCATCACACACAACAATGCAAGCTTATCTGCCTCTTTGAATGTTCTTCTTTCTTTGTGTCCTATCCAAAATGCTAAAGTCATGTTATTCTGACAAGTTCTTACCCTAGCATTATCCTGGGTGAAATCCCAGAATGCCTTTCAATAGTCTGAGGATGAGCTCTAAGTATCAGACATACCAATAGTTAAATTATTCTTTCTGTAACATTTGGTGACTTCCCTCATTGCTGGGATATAACAGGGACTCTATACTGTCTTTTTCCCCTGGTGGAATCTTGTGTGCCTTCCACACAGCCTACTTACCTTGTGCAGGTTTACAAGGTCATTGTGACTGTGGTGACACAATCTACCAACCCTACATCACTTGTCCCGTGCCCTGTATTTTGGCTTCTACAGCTGTTTACTATCTTCAACAACTTCCATTTGTTGAGCACATAACTCAACAAATATTTGGTTTGACTGTAACATTGATCAGTATCACTCCAGTGAGGCTTAATTAACCATGAACAATGCAGATAGAGCCCAGGAGGCCAGCAGGGTTCCCCATTTTTCCCCACTTACCGCCACTTCCACTGACTGCATGGACAGGTCACATGGCGGCTTCAGGGCCTTGGGCCTCGTGGCATACCAGAAAGTGGTGAGCGCTGCAAAGGCTCCGAAGCCCATAAGCGTGTTGGTCGGGAGGGTGCGCACGTACTGCCGGATGTCAACCAGCTCTGGCATTCGAAAATACCCAAACAATTCGTGAGCTTGCATGGTCCTGTGCTGGTGGTTCCTTAGGCCAAATTCTATCAAAAGAAGAAAAATGTCGTGTTCATGGGGAGAGGAGGCAGAATGGTTCTTCAGATTTTGGCATTAGCCCCGCAGTCTCAAGGTCCAGGTCTCCTCCCACATGCCAAGTTTCATTTTTCTAAAAACACTTTAGAAATTCATTTTTATTCTATTTCTCCATTATGTTGCTTTCATTAACCACATTAAAAAGATTTCACTCATGAAGAATTCTGCCATAAAATGCTAAATAAGTGGCATAAAGTTTCTACTTTCTTTCCCAAAATTACATCTCTGTTCTCTTCCACCTAATCAAATACGCTCAAGTTTCATTAGGACACTAATGGGGATATGAGTGAAGAGGAACAAACAGCCCAAACCACCTAAAGGCCATCAGTGGCTGTGTCTTCAGACAGCTCTCAGAACAAGTTCCCCAACTGGTAAAACAGACCAATCTAAATTTTAGTATCTATCTCACCTTCCCAGTTGTTTTTTTTCGCAATACTGGGGCTTGAACTCAGGGGCCTCACACTTCAACCACTTGAGCCACACACTCACTCAGCCCTTTTTTGTGTTAGTTGTTTTTCAGGTGGAGTTTCTCAGTTTTGCCTGGGGCCAGCCTAGGTCCTCCCCATCTCCATCTCCTGAGTAAATGGAATTACAAACCTGAGCCACGGTGCTTGCCCCTTAGTAGTAGTCTTCATATCACAAAACTGTGCCACAGTTGGTTATTCTAAATTAGATAATTTTCTTTTATATTCCCCAAGATATAGTATCAAAAACAAATACATATGCACAAATTTTAAACCAAGAACCACATACCTAGTGAGAGATTATAAGAATAATATTTGAGAGAAAGTTAGTATTTCTTAACTTCTGATTCACATGAAGAACTTTAGCTGGTGCCACACAACAGAAAATGTGTTGAATATTGTTACTTCCTCTACCAATGCTCTGTGATCAGCGCTGAGTGCACTATGGTGAGTTACTCAGGTAATAAAAAAATGATGTTTGCCGGCAGTTTATAAACAAAATTAAGAAGCCATAACACACAGAAGAAAATTAGACAAATAACTTTATGTACACCAAAGCTTCAGACTGAATTATATAGACAATTTATATACTGATGAGTTAAAAATAAATGTGCAAGAATAATTCTACTTAGAAGATTATGATTTAATTAAAGTCTGGCAGCAAAGTAAAGTAAATAGTAAATTCATGAAAAGATTTTTCTCAAAATTTCCCTGGCTATGCACCAACTGTTCACACTGTAGCTAAAGTTTAGGTGGCATCTGTGAGCTACTTGCTACACACTCCTTTAAACAGCTAAGTCACAACTTTTTTGAAATACAGAAATCCTGTTTAAATTTAAATCTATAGGTTTTTTTTTTTTTTTTTT
This sequence comes from Castor canadensis, assembly GCF_047511655.1. Classification (NCBI taxonomy): domain Eukaryota; kingdom Metazoa; phylum Chordata; class Mammalia; order Rodentia; family Castoridae; genus Castor; species Castor canadensis. Next base: position 78,405,341 of record NC_133399.1, on the reverse strand, counting down.
TTTGTCACAGAGTAGCAGAATATCACACTGCTTTTACACAGGGCTCAACATAATGTATTTGCTCAACTCATTCAGTCTTGCGGTAGAAAGACAGAGAGAGAGAGAGAATTTCAAGATTTAACATGACAACAGAAAAAACAGATAAGCAAATGTCTTCAGGTCACAATTCTGGAGAGAAAGCACCAGCATTTACAAAGCCACTCACCATCTGTGCCACCAGCAGCTGACTGCTAGGTGACACTCCACTGCAGACACAGAAAAGGGTGGTGAGGTAGGGGGTGGGGCAGGGGCCAGGAGCTCAGCCGGTGCTTACCCAGCCTGCCAAGGTCTTTCAGGGCATTAGTCACATGCTGAGTCCTACCCTGCAGCCCACTGGGCTAAAGGTAACTCACAGACAAAATCCATCCTTGACTTCTCAGGAGAACAGAGGGTGGAGGATGGGCCAATGAGGAGCTGGAGTAGAGTCACCCCACTGCTCCACCCATGGGCCGGGACCAGCATCAGTGAGTGTCGCTGCCAGGGGCAGTTTTGCAAACAGACACTGTTTTCTTTCTGTTCAGCTTTTTCAATGAGAAGAGACAACAGGCATGTTTCTTTTAAACCACTGAAATGAAGGCTAGGCCGTTGGGCGGTAAGTCTAACCAACAGGAGAAATCCCAAGAAGAAACTGATTGCTGGTGTACTCTCATGGCAGACTTACTCCAGATGAATTCACTGGAATTGAGCTAGTCGCATATCCGAGAGCCCAGGGTACCATGAACTGGGCTAGCAGCTGGGAAGACAATGCTAATGACAGGACCCGAGTTTTCAATGAGCTAGTAGGGAACATACAAAATTAAAACACAAGGCCTGCCAGGCCTCAGGGAGGGCCTTTCTGAGGAGGGTATGCATCCACTGAGACTTCAAGGATAAGCAGACAAGTCAAGTTCAGGTCCTTATTGGCAGAGAGCAGTCAAATCGCACAAACAATATCGCAACTCTGCAAATACAACAACCTTCCAAATCTTATTTGCAAACCTGCTTTGCCCTCTGCTCATCTGCTGGTTGTCTTCATTACCCTGCAGCACTCCCAGCCTGAACAGGTCTCCACCCCTTGCTCATACACCCACCTATGCCCTTTTTCCTCTCTCCCCAAATTCCCTGAAGTAATTTCCATAAAATCTAGATTGTATGAATTGACAACAATTGTTTAGCAGAATTACATCCCTGAGTGAGAATACCAAATAATTCATCTCTAAACAAATAATAGTCATACACAGGGCAACCAACAATCTATAAGCTTCATTACACTAAGAAAGTTTAATAAGTCTAGGAAGAAATACTTAAAAAAAAACTTTGGGAAGTTACATATTTAATAACACACATGCAAGAGCATTTTCTTAGATAATAATCTGTACTGCTCAGCATTTAAATCCAGCCAAATTCCTACATTTAGTTGCTGATAATGACAAGCTATTGCAATTTAATCCATGCCTCTTAGCTGGCAGCTAGGTAACAAGCTGCAAACCAACTTCACAGAGCACACTGGTTAGTGCCACACTGGGAACACTATATATAGTCTATGCATAAAGAACTAAAACAATACCACATTTAGATATGTGTAACTCTTAAGCATGAAACAGGTACTATTATAAATCTTTTCCCTTCCATTTACCTGCTAGTAAGGAAAAAGTACCTGAGTTTTAACAATGAAGGCAGACCTACAAGCAAAGAAAACTGGACACAATAAACAGCCTTTGCATGCTGTACGTGGACATAAACACCATGCTTGAAGATTCAATCTTAACAGGTCTCTTAATAAGTATGAAGACTCAGACACTTGCTAATAAATGGTTAAAACTTAAGAGACAGATTTTGTTCTCATTTCAGTGGTATTCTCATTGGAATTATTTTTTATTCTTTCAAAAGCAAATTTCCATATCATCATTATCTAAGGAAGTTTACAGCCCAAGCACATAAATCAGACTGCTGTTTGCTAAGAATATGATTCCGTTGCTTAAATGTTCCAGTGGGAACACATAAGTCTATTGACAGCTAGCATCTCCTTCCTCTGCAGCTACTCCTGGGCACTCTCCCTCCCCACACTTACAAAAAATAGGTGTGCTCAGCTGGGTCTTCAACAAAACTGAAGTCAGAAACCACAGAGTGACAGGGAACATGACGACATTCAAGGAAATCTGGCCCAAGTTCAGCAAAGAACTAGAGCAGAGGATACCTTTAAGTAGACATGAGTAGAGACAGAGGTAGCAAGGCAGGGTGATAGAAACTGATGACACGACTGTCAGAAAATAGAACTCTTAGCACCTCTCTGCCTAAGCTTTGGATGGAATTACAAAAAACAAAAAAACAAAAAACAATCAGCATTTCCTTAGTATTTTGGAGAGGTTGTCACATCTTCATCTTGTTAAAACATCACAGTAGCAAAACAATGTTGAGAAACCAAGGCCAGAGATAGAAACAGCTTCCACAAAGTTTCTGTGAAGAACGGGACTAACCTGACTCTAAATTCAAGTTACATCAATGATTCTTAACCTCAGCTGGGCCACTGACCCTGTCCACTGAGAAAGCCCATGTGATTTCTTCCCTACACATGGGCTCACAAGTCCCCTTCAGCCTTCTCAGGTTAGGAACTGGGAGACAGGGTCTAAGGGTACTAAGTGGTACTACTGTTCCAGCAGTAACACTCCTTGGCATGAAATCCATCTAACTCTCCATGTCTTGTATAAATGCTAGCATTTATCCTCACACCCTGGCCTCTGCACACATGGGTTCAATGCCCATTGTAAGCAAAGGTTCACCTTTTACCACTGTGTTTGAATTATGAAAAAGGGGGCACAGAGCCAAAGGTGACTCATTCCCTAAGGACCAACAGACAGACAGGGAGACACACACGCAGCTCCTACAATCCTGTAAACTTCTACTTACGTTAGCATTTTGTTTTCTTCTTGTCATTTATAAACCAAGAAACAGGTGATCTGGACATCTGCCTCCCCCTGGAGTTCGTTGCGCTTTCATCAAGCTGAATAATAGCAGTTTGATGGAATGCCTTCCTAGGAATGCAGACCTCAAACAAACCCATATAAGCAGCACCCCTGCCCCAGTAGCAGCAAATTAAGAAATCCTGACAACTTTCCTTAATGCAGCAAGCCAAGCTGGCACAATGTTGCCATTCCTTCCCCACCACCTCCCCTTGTACAATAGGCTATTTACAGAAGGCTGAAAGTGCCCCCTTTGTGCTGCACTAGCTGGGCAGAGTTCAGGCCTCTGGGAACAACAAGAGAACAGCAGCCAGGCCATTTGCTGCTCTTTCAATCTGCCACTTCAAACCCATTGGATTCATGCTCCTTAACCCTGGCTGGCAAACCACCTAAAACTAGATTTGCTTAAGTCATCACCTCCAGAACCAAAAGAGCAGTTGAGCTGTCCCTAGACAGAAGGAGGTACAGAAGCTCCAAAGAGATGTCAGAGTCTCCCAACTAGGAAAGAGGCAGAGGTCACTGTCCAAACCCCATCCCACAGAGGAAGCCTCTAGAGTGTCACTGACCTTGGCCCATCTCACTCTGACATGAGAAGGAAAAAGACCACTTGGGTAACTTTGGATCCTATGCACAAATAAGCAAGTGATTCCACAGCAAATTAATTATTCTCATCCACTGCCTTGAGATTTTTCCTCTCAACTAAATATAATAAATCTTAAACTAATGGATTTTTCATTTTCATTAAAGCAATCCCGTGGATCAGTTCCTATGAAGACTTAAAAAGGAGAAAAAAGCAGAGATGTCCTATTTTTATAAACTTAATTTCACGAAATATTCTAGTCAACTCAATTACTTCTATACTATCCCACTCCCTACCCATCCTTCTTAAAGTCTGCAGAGATACAATAGGACACAAAGCTTTTAAAAGCAAATATGAGGCTACCAGAGTGACTCAAGTGATAGAGCTCCTGCCTAGCAAGTGTGAGGCCCAAGTTCAAATCCCAGTACTCCCAAAAAAAAAAAAAGTATGAAGCTATACTAATTTTTAAACAATAAGATTAGGGCCATCTCACCCAGTCAACTTGGCCACAGGTCACGCTAACATATATGCCTTCCCCCTCAAAAAACATAAATGAACCCTAATATAATGTGTGCAACTTGAAAATATCTGTCTAGTGACATAGATAAAATTCTCAAGTATCTACTTATAGTAGTTTCTGTATTCATTAAATTGCATATATCTTTAAGTCACATGACAAACTAAATTACTTTAGAAATATTGCACTTTAAATTTTTATTTCTTTAATATTTTATTCACATTTTTGAACATGTATCTTCAAACAAGGTTTTGGGCATCTTAAAGGCAACTTTTTTTTGAGGCATCAACAACTTTCTGTGGGATAGCTTCAATTTTTTCTTCAATTTTCTTCCATTTAAATTGAAGTATTTTTTGAAATCACATATGCAGTGATGACTGAAAAGAATTCTTCCATGTCTCAAGAGCATATCTGAATACTAGGACAGTAAGGAATTTTGTCTTATGGATCCACATTCATAACTAAATGTCATCCTCTATTTCTTTTTAACTGACTTTAAGAAGCTTTTTGTAACAATATCCAAAATTTGCTTTTGTGATGTTGAACTCCTAGAAATAATTACCCAGCATTAAATTTTTTTATCTTAGAAAAAGTCAAATTCAGTTACCTTGCCTTGACCTAAGACCAGGATTGGCAGAGATGTTTTCAGGATGAGGTGCCTTCTCTACCTGATGTTTGAAGAAAGTGGCTGACGGTATACCCGACAACATCAGAGTCAGTCTTGGTAGGACTTTATTATGAGAAATGAAAGAGTTTGGGTGAAACCTTCCTCTTATATTGGGGTACAAGAATTATTTCTTATTTAGATGTGTGTACAAGCTGAGAAAAACTTGTAGACCTGTTCCTAAGACTTGGACATAAAATACCTAACACAAATGCACATAAGAAGGGATAAGAACGTAGCACTAAGTGCAAAAGAAATCATGATAGAGAGCACATATTTCCAGGAGCTCTGCATGATAGAGAACAAGTCAAATAGGTCCTCAAAGGATGAGTACAGTCTAAGAAAATGAGCTACGTTTCATGCTGTAACGACAGAGACCAGATGACGAGAAGCAACTTCTCACCCAGCACTAACATTGTTGGAAAGATAATTTGGAACAAATGAAAGTGGATGGGAGCAGAAGGAGGATGTTCAGGAAAGTGAGTTGAGCTGATTAAGAGCCACAGTTTAAGTCTGTTAAGTGCCTGTGTGGTCTTCACGATGGCCGTGGTTTATTGCATGAGCTTGTTATTGCCTTCAATTCAAGGAGCAGGAAACTAGTAGTTAACTGTCCTGCCCCTGCTTCACACAAGGAAGGACTAGTGTGCAGATCTGAGGCAAAGCCTACAGACCTTTACAGGTGAGTACCACGACTCAGGGAGGAGTGGTTCAAATCCAAATAGAGGTGGAAGGTGATGCTGATGATAATAAAAAGCCACAATACGCAGGGCTTCAAAAAGCCAGGATTTGATCCCAAATGCCATCAGTAGATGGAAGATGAAGTGTGGCATATACATGCAATGGGACAGCATTCAGCCTTTCAAAGGAAGAATGTCTGAATAAATGCCACAACACAAATGATACAGGTGAACCCTGGAAACATTATGCTAAGTGAAAAAAGCGAGACAAAAGCACAAACATTGCCTGAGCTCACCAGCAAATTCACAGCAGGATGCAGAATGGGGGTTACCAGTGGCAGGAGGCATGAGAGGTACAGTGTTTCTGTCTGGGATGATGAAAAATTCTGGAGCTAGATATACCAGTTATACAACTTTGTTAATGTTTTTAATGTCATTGTGTAACTGAGCGCTTCACAGTTAAAATGGTAACTTTTATGTTAGAAATATTTTACCACAATAAAAATGTTCAAATCATTTATAAATGAGTCAGGATTTGGAAACTATGTGTATACAAATGGAAGAAGATAGTTATTGGAGGGCTCAGTTTCTGGGCCTGCGAGAACCAACGATGGAACAGTAAAGAAATGGGGAGGTGCTGAAAGCCTTCCTTCCCAAGCAAGAAGGAAAGTTCTGGGGTCACCATGTACTTCCCCAGGCAGCCACTTTGCTGGCTCCCTGCCTCAGCACAGCTATGGGGACAGGTGTCACATATGTACTGCCTCAGTCCTCTCTTTCCTCCTGAACTCACCATCCGTCCTCAAGAAAGTCTTTCCTGTTCTGCATCGCCCTTCTCCTTGTGTCCTTCACTTACAATTCTCTTCCTTGGTCCTGTTCAATGATGTCCAAATCCCAACAAAACTGGCCAGGGCCACTTTCTCTAATTAACTCTTAGAGGATCTCCTTAGTAAGAAGCCATTAGTCCTTCTGTTCAACTCCAGCAACACTTTATTTGTACCCCTTTCGTGGTGCTCAGGAGCTCCTATTTTATGCTTATAGTGAGTGACACTTTGTAACTTCCAGTTGCTTCTCTCCTCCTGCCCTTGGTGCTTAACACAGTGTCTAGACCAAAACAGGTACTTCATGAATATTTACTGAGTCATGAATGACCCTCTCTGAGTCTGACCATTTCCCTACTGCAAATCACTGGTATAGAACAGTAACTCTCTGAAGAGGAAAGGGGCATTCCCCCCAGACTTGCTGTGAGTCATGTTCTAGAAGGCAGTAAACAACATCTCCCTGGTAAATGGGTGCTAGCAAACAATGGTTTAAAGGTTACATAAAAATATTCTCTTGCCAAGTTACCATGATGTTTTATGCTTCTCAAACTGTTTCACCGTTGTATAAAGTCATCCCAAGAACTGTGTCGGCACTAAGAGCAAGGATCCTCTCCTCTTCAGAAGACATTCAGGCACGTAATCAGACATATGACTGCTGATAAGTTCAGCACAAATCAGCACTTTCCAAAGGCAGGGGAAGAGATTCCACTATCACTTTTCTTAGGTAAAACAGAAGGCTTGAGCCCTTCTGGCTAGTGATGACCAGCCAAGTCTGCAGAGTTTTCTCTGACAAAAGAGAGAGTCCTCCAAACCTGAGAAACACACCAGGTTTCTCCTAGCATGGGTTGGTAGAGTCCAATGGGAGGACTCTGGTGAGGAGAATGCTCCCAAAACACCGACAGAGCTGGGTGTGTGGCTCTCTGAGATGTAAGGAATGCAAGCAACTGGGCCTGCCTAACATCTTCCTGAGAAAATAAACAAACACACAAACCACATAGCCCTCTTCCCTACTCTCTACATACAGATGCAATGAAAACCTGTTGTGGAAATCCATGTGGGAAAATGATAATTATAGTTTGACATGTCTGGTGAAGGATGTCCAGGTCACGCAAAAGCCTTTGTGCAAGATGGAAAGGTTAAATGTCAGTGAGATATATTTAAGAGGTAAGTCTCCTTTCAAAAGACATTCCTAAGAGAAGCAAGCTTATTCTATTTGTCTTCAAATACTGATTTAATACTGCTTCATGACTTTTGTGTATATGTCATGACAAGGCAGGGAGGTTTAATGACAGGAGCTAAAGAAGGAAGTGAGTGGGCTTAGACAGAACAGATGGCCTCAGTTAATCAGTGTGGCTTCAGTAGGTGGCAACAAGACCTGTTTGGTGGACTGACCCAACTCTACAGCAATAAGCAAGATAGACTCCTGTAGATTAAGTTTTCCATTCATCAGCTGGATCTAATAGGGCATGTTATTTCATTTTATGTTCAGTTTAGGGAAAGAGTCCAAATTGTTTATAAGACTCCATTTTGAAGAACATGACACCATGTCCTGATATTTAAGGATATTAGGCAAGTAGAATGTGTTATTATAATAGTTAAAGAAGGAAATTCCTTTTGCTACCACAATACAATAAAGATAGAGGGACAGACCCTCTACCTTACAGAGCTGGGATGAACCAGAAAGTAAACCCTAAAGTAAAAAGTCCCACCCAGCCTAACAGGAAAGAGGATCCCATGTCTGGCTTTGGTGACCAGGGTCAGACTCCAACTAGGCAGAAAGGCTTCTCCAGTGAGGACCTTGGGATGGGTCCACTTGTTTGAGAAACTGCACATAAAGAAGGGACCTAAGTCTTAGGGTCCTCTCAGGTGCTTTGTACAAAGCCAATATCTTCCAGTGGTGACTATGGAAATAAACAGAACCATGGAAGAATCCTAGACTCAAATGCAGAAGATCCTGTTCCAGGTGTTAGCCATGCCCCCGATGGGCTACACAATCACAAGGCAATGCTCTGCCTATGTGGGCTTCAGAAGAGCTAAAGAAAGTGTGAAAACAGAGGACAGCTATGCTCCCTTTCATTAGAAGCACCATGGTGGCCTCTCAAAGACTCCCTAAGAGAAGGCCAAAGACACCCAGGTGGACCAAATCAAGAGGATTCCACCTACACCTACAAACTGCAGGTAACTATTACATAGGAAGAAAATAATATTAAAAACCATAAATTCTATGTGATGGGCCTATAGGTATTTATTATTATTTTGTTATTCCTTTTTTCTAATTTTTATTATGGTAAATACACACTATAAAATTTACCATGTTAATCATTAACTATTGTTTTTAAATATTTCTCAAGATAAACAAGCTATGGCTAGGTCAAGTAAATTAATGTCCTTCTGTATTTATTGTATTTCCCACTTGCTCCACAAAGGATTTAGGGTGGCACCCTGTTCTTATTAAAGAATGACAGATGGGCTATAAGCCCCTCCCCAAAAACACATATCTAAGCCCTGTCTGCCCTATGTTATCCCCTGGCTCACCCACTGGCCAGCGATGGGGGCAACTTCCACATAAGTGTCTCTGTGAAAAAGGATCTCATTGAATACACAACCAATACTCTGAAAATTGCAGGGGAATAAAAAACTCCCCTGGCCCTTTGCAAACAGAAGGCCATTACCAGGCTGGGGATGTAGCTCAGTGGTAGAGAGCTTGCCTAACATGTGCCAAGTCCTAAGTTCAATCCCCAGCACCACAAAAAACAAAAAACAGAAGGCCATTACCATGAGGAATTGCACTGGCAATGTTTTCTCCTCTTTCAGCAAGTTCAGGTGATCAGGGAGAACAAACACACCTGCAGGAGTGAAGCCAACCACACCACACAAGGGGAGATAACCCCAGAGGAGGCTTCAGGAGGAAGAAAACTCTATGTACAGACTAGAGGGGAAGGAGGGCCATGCAGAGAGCACAGGCAGAACCAGATCTAAACAGACAGAGACAGATGGAGGCAGAGGGACAATTGCACAGTCAGACCAGACTGGGAGCAAGGAGGTAGCAGGAAGAGGGGCAGGGTTGGGTCAGGGATCTGCAGCTCACAAGGCAGAGGCAGGGAGACTGGTTCTCCCTCCAGGATGCATACTTGTCAACAGGCTATAGAACAGCCGCTAGAGGCTTTCCTTTCGCCCAGGGGTTTTTAGTTTATGAAGCCCTCCCATCCTTGCCTCCATAGTGTAGGAGACTGAGGACAATATACCTAAGTCCTTGTCCTCAAGGAGCACATATGGCCCAGCCACCATCAGAGGTCACAACTATCAAATAGTAGTGACCTGGATAAGAGGACACAAGGTTGGATAAGGTTACTTACACCTCTTAAAATAGATCAAGGTTTCAGAGTGACTACAGACTAGAGAAATGGCTTAGCAGAACAGATATAGGTAGCAGACAGAATACAAAGGCAGATTTCCACCCAGAGAGAAAAGACTAGAGAACTTCCAACTCACAAGGCTGAAGAAGTTCCATTTGAATTTTTACAGATTTTAAAAGGTAACTGCTGTTACTTTAAAAGCAGAAACAAATGAAATCTATAAAAAATTCTCAAGCATCAAGGTTCCTCAGGATTGGATAATCTTTAAAGAACAAGAGCCCTTGATGTCCTTATGGAAGGCCTCAGCAGTACTGGAGGAAGCAACAAGCAAATTAGAGAAAAAGTAAGCCAGGATTTTGCTCATTACATGGGGAAGGATAAGAGAGGTACTGGTGACAGCATGAGACATAAGCTAAAAATTACAGAGCATTCAGATAACCATCGGAAGAGGTGACTGGCCCTGAGGAAGCTAAAAACAAAGATAATCGAACAAGTTGATTATAGAATAATGACCCAGTATTTAAAAGAAAGAAAGAAAGAAAAAAGATTGTCCAGTTTGGCTATTATCTGCTTAAACTAGGTGACACTCATTTTGGGTCTCTACATTCCCTTTTATGTTTTGTTTAAATTTTTATTATGAAAATTTCCTTATCTATTCAGTAGTAGACACAGTATAATAAAACTACCATATACCTATTACCTTGACTTCAGCGTCAAGCATGATTAATGTTTTGATGATATTGTTTCATTGCCCACCTTAAAAAACAATTTCAAGGCAAATCCCAAATGACACTTCCAGGGCCCCAACAACTCTATGATATGACTCCATAGTTTACCAAACTATTCATGGAACAGCAAACTGGCACAGACACTGATCCCGCAAACTGCCCAAAGGTCTGAACAAAGGAAGCCAACTTAAATATTGACTTGAAGCAGCCAATCTAGCAAGATCTCTGGCATGCAACAAAAAGGCCCATCTACTCACTTGGCAAATACTCATTGAGTGCCCACTATGTGCCGCCCAGCTCTAGACTTCGGAAACAGGGTAGGGAACAAAAGAAAAAGTAAAACAAAATGCCCGTCTTACTAAGGCTTCCCTTCCACATTGTCAAATTTGGGAACCAAAAGCAAATCATACTCTAGATTTTACCAACTCTCCTGATGCCAGACACCCATGCTGACATGGATCACAAGCTAGTTTCAGAGAACAGTTTCAGTTTCCATTCCCCTCTGACAAGTTGAGTAATCTTCTTTTTAAAAACAGCATTCAGAAGACTCTTACCATAGTGGTGGGAGGGAAGCAGGGAACTTTCTGATTCCCCAAACTTATGATAACACATCCCAGTCAGTAACAAACAAAGGCATCTCTAATAGGTAAATGTTTTCATTAATAAACTCCATACATGTATAATCCACAAATACTTTCTAACCTTAAAACACAAATATGAATTCAAAGGAAGGCAAAAAAAATCTCAAAGTGTTCTAATATCTCCATCTTGTACCCTAATACATGTTCTAACTGCTTTCCAACCCAGGGTCAACATACCTCATTTGGAGACTGCCCCTCAGTTCCTGAGTACTATGGGCAGGGTCATTGGCTGCCGACCTGGCTAGAGTCACCATCAGTTTCCTCTAATGGGCAACAACAAATAAAGCCACTAGCCAAAGTACCCTGCAAAGCTTGTCATACCTCTGAGGCAGCATCACAGAGCCTGCCAGAGCCTGCTAAAAGAGACTAACATCCAGGAGAGAGACATCCAGGAGAGGATTCAACATCACCAGCTGGTGCAAAGCGGCATGCTAGTGAGGGCAGAGCACTGCAAGTGACTGTCACTAGCCATAGGTGGGAAGCTAAATGGACTGGGTTGGCTGCTCTGGAGAAGGAGAGTAAAGGCTGCAAGGCCGTCCCAGGCTCAGAGGCTGGGTGCCTCTGAGATCTGTTCTGAGAACTCCACAGTTTCAGTCCCCAGCCCAAGGACCAAGGATCCTCACCTTGCCTGACCTCCAGAGAGGTCTTGGCATCCCCAGACTTATCTCTGACTCATGTCAGGAGAGAACAACAGAGGCTGGCACTGCCTTCAGAGGCCCATTTATGACTCTGGGCTGCTCAGTCACACTCTCTGGACTCTGGTTCAGTCCTCCGTGAGGTACTTGGTTGGACTGCTTAACAGACCAGGAGACAGCCAACTCCATTTGCTGGAGCACCTCAGATGTTTGCCTGAGGCACGATGTGGGTAACTGTCCTACAGGAGAAATAAAGAGCCATTTGACCATTTTATGTCTGGCACAGAAACAAGGTACAGTTGTAAAGTAGGGATACCAGGTAAATGATGACTATTGTACAGTTATGTAAGATTATCTAGAATTTGACACTAATCTCCCTCCCACATCCTGCAAAGCCCAGAGCCACTTGCTTCTCCTCATAACTGAAACCCCACAGGCAGAAATCCCTGAGATGCATTACTAAACACAAGTTCACTCCAGCAAAGCCCAGGCTTGACTCTAGACATTTTTTTAATGCCTTGATCTCATCTATCAGATCTAGCCTTGCAAAATAAACAAATCTGGGATATTACAATACATGTTATTTTCAGGAACTCTTTCTATAGGGCATGTGACCATCTGAATGTCTCCTAGTTTCAATCAATCATTACTTAATTGGAAGAGTTTACTAGGCAGAAGGCACTGTGTTCAATGCTGGGGAAACAGCAGTTGGAGCCAGGCTGTGGAAGCCCCTCAACAGACAAGCTAAAATAAGATTCAAGGCCTTCTGGAGGAGAGCTCAGTTGTTTCTGCTCAGGAGAGATTTGATCAGAGCTCTGCTTCAGAAAAAATACTTACCCACTCTTTCCCAACTACCCCCCCCCCCATTTTGACTAAGGGCCTTCACTGTCTAAATCAGAGGTGATAGACTCTGGACTAGGTTGGTAAAATGGAGAATGAAAGGACAAAACAGTTGTGTGTTCAGGAATGTTGTACAGAGAATACGTTAGAATGAGCAGAACCTGTTGACCAAGTAGATTTTAGGATGTAAGTCAAGGGCAATACTGAGGGCCCGCCATTCCTCGAACAGGCATAGAGCCCAAGAATAAACTCTGTGTGTGTGTGTGTGTGTGTGTGTGTGTAACAGGCATAGGGCCCAAGAACAAACTGTGTGTGTGTGTGTACGCGTGTGTGTGATGGCCAGAGGGCAGAGCAGGCTGTGTAACCTTAGCTAAGTCACCCTCTCTCCCTGCACCACACTTTTCCATTCATGAGATGAAGGAGCTGGGCTATTTCAGAATTCGCGGTTGTTCTGAAAAGCCTCTGAGGGGATGAGGGAGACGGAAGAAGTGACTGTGATCTGGGATTCCACTCACACTACCCTCCCCACTTCATCCACAGCAGCTCTGCTTTTATGTATTCCTTATCTTTCAGTTCTGCCTAAAATTTCGCTGGGAAAAGGTTGCCCAAAACCACAGAATGATACTATCATGACTTCAGACCCTTAATATTCAGTTCTATTCTCTTCTCTATTACAAGTTTCTACATGATCTAGAACATGCCAAGAGGGCTAAAATTGCGCTCCCCCCGCCAGCCACCCAGAATCCCAAGAGAAAGCAAACACATGTGCCCAGATGAGGTCAATCTCCTATGCGAGTGTGCTTTGCTCCATCATCTACACTAAGCCTGGGCCCCTGTTCCAACCTGTGCTCTCTTTCTCCTGCACACCTGATGCATTAATCATGTATCCCGACTACTCTCCAGGCTTCCAAGACCAAGTTCCAGGGCAGGCAAAACCTTTTACTTTATAATTTTCTATAAAATCATGGCTATGTAGCACTAAACTAAGCTAGATCAGAATTTGCCATCTGTTCAGTACTCTGGTGGTACAAAGGGAAAATTCATGGCAGAGTGTAAATGAGACAAGGAAAAAAATCAAGAAGCAATGACATGGAAAAAGGAGACACACCTCTCTCCTATCATGCCACCAGCTGGATAACCTGGAACTTTGCAGGTCCTCCTGATTTAAGAACCTTTCTAGCTCCAGAGGGGCAAAAGAGTCAAGCAATTAGGAATACTGGCCCTGAAGCTAGACAGACAAGGTTCAAATTCTGGGAAGGACAACTTAATCTCTAAATTTTGCAAAGTATGATAAGAGTAGCACCTGCCTTACAGGATTGCTGCAGGGACTAATGAGTTAATATATGTGACATACCAAGAACAGTGCCTTGACCTATTAGCTGCTATGGCTACCTCTCCAGTCCCTAAACTTGGCCCTGTTTAGGCTACAGCCTTCACTTTGGTGGCTACCACAGTCCTGCTTCATGACCAACAGCTGAGCCTTGGGGGAAAAAATAATTCCTCCTGCAATTTTCTCTGGACTCTGCTTAATCAATGATTCAGGGTATTTTGACCTTATGGATATGGACATTTCTCCCACAATGGACCTGAGTATAAAGTGCCAATTTCTATAGCAGCCAAAACTGTGCAAACAGATACATAATGAATTTATCATAAGTTCCACTGAGAATGAGGAAATGGTCTAAAAGGCAATCCATAGTTCTTTCTCTGATGCTTTAACTTCTTTTCATTTCTCTTTCCAAACCATGAAATCCTATTTCAATGGCTTTTCACTGGAATACATGAATCCAAAAGTTCATTAAGACCTATTCATCAATAAAAATAATTTTCAAATAATTGCAAAGGTCAAGTTTTAAAGGAGAACATGCCTTGATTAAAAGTATATATTTGGATATACATAAGAAAGCTTGGTAAACAGCTTTTCCTAAATTATCCAACAAGAAGAGAGAAGATACTAAAGCATACCCCACAAAAGTATATTATGTATTTATCTTCAAAACTCACTCAAAGAAATATGTAACAACATGAAAAAGAAGCTCACAAGGTAACTCAGGTTATTAAAATTAAACTGTCAAAATTTTTACCCTCAATTAACAATGTGTGCTTTAAAATTCTTTTTCAATTTGTTTAGGAAAAAGAAAGGCTGGGGAAAAAAATCCACCAGAATGTTGTAATAGTATTTCATCTCTGGAAGACCTTCATTTTTTTATATTTCCCAAATTTCCTATAGTAAGCATATATTACTTTTACAGTATGGAAAATAAATCCAGCCTCTGGGGCAAATGGTTTTGATCTAGATATTTAGATAGCTTCAAACTATATTTAAAACTTGAAGACCAACAAATAATTTATGAAGAGAATGAGTCCAGCCCCTATGTGGAAGCACCAGTTTTGAAATCTTAGGAGACAGTAAATGTATTCTTCTGAGGCAGGCCCCACCTGGGAGCAGAGTCCTTGCCCACCTCCAAAAGTGACATCATCGCTCCTAGCCAGTCACACATCAAGGAAGGAGCCATCTTATTTCATGCCCCATGTTGATCCCTCAAAGGTTGCCTCCAACACAGTCAAGAACTTGTAGATGTCAGGATATAGAGTGGAAAATTAACATAACTCATTATGTAACAGCTTTCTCTTATTGATATTGTGTATCACCTGAATATACTTATGAGTATATACTTATAAGTATATAACTATACTTATGAGTTGACATTCAGCATTTTATGAAGCTGAGATCTCAGAGTTGCTGTCACAAACACTGGTTAAAACTGCCTTTACCTTCTGCCTTATCAAGTTCAGCTACTACTTTAGGGCTTGTGTTTCTTTAAAGTTCTCAGAAGTCCCTCAAAGTACTAACATGTTGAATGAAACTCAGTCAACTACCGGCAGCTTCCTATCAGCTTTGTGCACTGAGAATGATTCTCCAGGCATTGGTATCAAAGATACTTTTGTGACCCCAAAGTGTTTGTCTGAATGCCAAGTTGGACTGATGACCTTCAATAAAAACTGGCACCTTAATCTACCTCAGTCAGACAGTAAGGCTTAAAGAGGCTTTAGGACACCAACAGCTTTGAGCTACCTTAAAGGAAATTCTATTTGTTAGCACAGGATCCTTGCACGTTGCATCATCTACACAAGGCGGTCCATAAAACATTACAATAGATTCTAACTTAACAGAATTCAGTTATGAGACAATAAATGCAAAGGAACAATGGACATCTGTTTTAAATGGCAAATTTGCACAATAACTTCAACTGACCTTAAAAACTAAATGATATCCTAAAAATGCCCAGAAATTACTAGTAGTCCTACAGTCTAGCTCCTTCCAGAAAAGCAAAACTGACAGGGAGAAAGGAGAAATCTCCACCTGAAAATGACAAAACCTGCTCTTTTCCTAAGTCCCTCCCCTAAACACACATCTATATTCCACAAGACAGTCACATCAAAACTAAAGATGGCATAAGACCTAGACACTAAGCACAACACTGTGGCATGTTGGTACACTTGCAGTTATCCCAAACTTAACTCTGAAGCAAATCCATAACTAAAACTCTATCTGCACAGTATAAATAGCTATCCTGCCCCTACCTGCATTTGCACATATCACTTCTTAAATGTTAAAATTTTTAAAATCCAGAGATTTTTTTTGTTTTACTCAGGCTACCTACAATAATAACACAAATACTGTCAAAATATAAAAACAGACACAGGAAGGAAATATGTCAAAATGCTTATAACTGTGATGGAAGGGTGATGTTTAAAGTCTTGTTTACAGTAAATTCAGAAAACAGGTCTTAAATGCCTATATTATTTTAAGATAGGCACAGAGGTGTAAGGTGTGCTGCTTTGAAAAAGTTGCCTTTTCCAGTCATAAAATTTTAGCTTATGAAACATTTTAGTGTACTGCAGTCTTTTCACAAAAGAGTCAGTCTAAGGCTAGGAAGGGATTTTTCCAGTTGAGCCAGAACGAGAAAGACCTGGTCCTGTTTGTTTTCCACTATCACACTTCACCGTCTGGCTCCAAGCTGACAGGTTTAAAAGGAACCTTCTCAAGACCTCTCACTAAAAACCATTAACTCAAACTTGAAGTTTTGTGGGGGTAAAACCCCTGCCTTATTCACCTGAAAAAGAATCAGAATCAACCAGAAGTTTTTTTGTTTTTTGTGTGTATAGCCACTAATTATTTTCATTGGGATACTTATGGTTGAGTCTGTGAAATATGTACCAGAAACTGCTCAATTTAACCAGTTTTTCTCATGCTAATCAAAGGTTAATAACTAAAAGGAACGATACTGAAGGTACTCTGCATACTCATGAACCAAGAAACAGCTTAAGAGTCTTAACCAGGTCACATGAGAGGCACTTTTGTAGTGGTCATTCTTAATTAGGCTCCATAACCTTGAATTTGGGTGGAGTGGGGAGAGGTTTGAACGCCCTGACAGACACCCTGATTAGCTGGAGCCTCTGTCTTTAGATTTTAATCCACGTGTTCAAGTCATCTGCCACCACTCGCTGTCTACGCTGCAAGGTGACAGATATCATCTTTGATTCCCAATTTAAAAAAGAGAGAGAAAAAAAAAAAAAGCCAGTGCGCCTTAAATCAATGATCCATTACGGCTGTGTGCAGCGGCTGTGGGCGCTCCTCTGGAGACACCGCGAGAATTTCTACATATGGCAACCGGCTTTTGGTGCTGCGTCTGACCCTCCTGCGAGTGCCCCACCATCTCGGGAACAGTCGGGCTCCACGCGCGGTCGGGGCGCCCCAAAGACCCTGCGGTGGGACAGGAGGGATGCCCGCGGCCAGGAGGCCACGGTCCCCAGTCCCGCAGGACCATATCCTCGCACCTGATCACAGGCTCGGGCTGCCGGGCTGGGCTGGGCAGGTCCCGGCAGCCACGCCACAAGGGGCCGGTCCCGCGGCGCGCGTCCCCCGAGCTCCGCCGTGCACCAGCCCCGCGCCCGCGCCCGCGCCGCCCGCGGGGAGCAGAGGACCGGCGACCCCGGCTCCCGCACAGGAAGCGGCGGCGGCCTGGAAGCCTCCGGCTGCCGAGGGAAGCGAGGCCGCACAGCAGAGGCCGGAAAAGCGCAACGAAGCCGGGAGCCGCGGGGCGGGTCTCGGGTCTGCGCGCGCTGCCGCCTCCGACGCTCGGTTCGGCTCGGCCCGGCCCGGCCCGGCTCGGGTAACCTCAGCCCCGCGCCTCCGCCGAGCCCCGGGCACCACGGCGGGAACAGACGTGGCACGGACGCACTCACCTCCTCCGCCGCCCGGGCCGCTCCGCAGGCGGCTGTCACTGCAGTCTACTGCCCCACGCTAGGTCCGGATGCTATTTAACCAGTCGGGGCCACAAGTGCCCTCTGGCTGCGCCCCTGTCGTTGCAGGCAGCGGCAGAGCCTGGCTGCGGGCAGCGCGCGTGCCGAGCCCGCCCCGCCCAGCTCCGTCTCGCAGCCCCGCCCCGTCTCGCAGGCTCCGCCCCTTCAGGCCCCGCCTCGCCGCGCGGCTCCCCCTTCCCCCACCCCATCCCGGTCCAGGCGCGCGCGTGGCTGGTGAGTGGAGAGGCTGCAAGCAAACTCAGAGTCTCCCGAGCTGCCTTCAGGTTTCACAACGACTGCGAGCAAGGGCAAAGGGTAAACTGCAGTGCCTCAACCCCGAAGCCACGCGAACCCTAGAAATGCGGTGCCTTGGGAGGCAGCAGGCGCCCTTTCACCTCTTGCATCCTTAAGCGGCTGCCCCATTGACTTCTTGGCGGGGGCTTGTGCTGTGAGGGGCTGTGATGGCCAAAGGTTTCCCTTTCCGTTGTTCTTTGGCACGGAAATGTGCGACCCCTTTTAACCTGATTTCATCACGGTCTCCACACTGGGTTTCGCCACATCTTTGGCTAGGAGGACTCCTTTGGACTTCCGCAGTGTCCTGGACATGAAGCAACAGCGGACAATTCAGGCCCAGGGATAGTTAGAGCAGAAAGCAGACCAGACATTGCTCAAGGGCAGTGTTCACCTGCCAAGTTCTTAGGGCCTGTCTGTACTGCTGAGCCTTGGCTCTGTGGTTTTGAGGGATTCCATGGGATGACATTTGGGGGATTTTGGGAGATGATGCAGCTATTTCCAGGTTCACATTCTAAATGTTACATTTCCTCTAAAATATAAGGCCTACCAATATCCACAACCCAGGACTAGGTGGAGGGCTGTTGTCTAATACTGCTTTGAATTTAAGGAATGGGAAGAATTACTGTTGTAATAAATTCCTCTGATAATCAGAGATTATTTATTGGGTGCTTGATACCTGACACTGCAAGTAAGCACTTCAAATGCATAAACCTATTTAATCCTCATCGTAACCCTTTGAGGTGGTGCTGCCATTATTCCCCTTCTACAGAAGACAAAACTGAGGCACAGAGATTAAATGCTAGTGAGGACAAGACCACACTTGGAAATCAAGATAATGTGCTTCCCGAGCACTCGCACAAGCACCTTGGGAATTATGTTGAGGCCTAAACTCTAGTCAAACCACATGTGTTCCCTCCAGTCTCAAGCATGCTCAACTTGACTCCAAAAAGTAATGATTTACAGACTTTTCCTGGGTGTCTGTGGCTTGTCCAGAGCACCTGATGATGGCTACTGTATGTTTCCTCCCACAGTGCACTGGGGTCCACAAAAGCAAAATACCTACAGACAGCCTCTATAACAGCTGGGTCTTCTAGGTCCTCTTCCCCCTCCAAGATATTCCCCCCACAACCTGGGTGTCTTTTCTTGGGGTGTAACTTGTAATGCAGATGATTTACAACTCTACAGTGGGAAACACACAAAGGGGAATCAACTCTGATTCCTACTGTCTCTGGCAGAAGCTACTATGTGACATTAGAAGCAGATTCAGTCCATAGAATCTGAGATGTCCTCCTCTGGAAATAAGGGAGTTGGACTAAATCATCTCCCAGGTCTCTTTCAACACTAACACAAAAAAACAAAACAAACAACAGTTAATACTTTCCTGGTCATTTCAAAAAGTTTCACAATATCTGGGGTTATCCTATGGCCATCAGATAAAGCCTTTGATGAGAGGCAGCACTGCATAGTGGTCAAAAACACAAGCTTTAGGGTTGGGCAAATCTTCATGAAGCCCCGTTTCATCCTCTAAAATAGGAATAGGAATGCTAATACCTACTGAAGAACCATGTCCTACAGATTAACAACTGAAGCTTTTGCCTTCCTCTTTAAACGAAAGTTCAGACTCCATAGTTCAGAGTTCCATTTTGTGATTTAGGGAGAGGTCAGAAACCAGTCAACCCTCTTTTCTAATTTCTTTTCCCCAGACATCTCTCTAGCCAATTTCACAGACAAAAATTGGATGTCGGGGGGGAGGGGGAGAAATGACCCAAACATTATATGCACGTATAAATAAAAGAAAAAAAAATTGCATGTTGTAGTGGAGCAAATCTCTTGCTAGACATTGAGTTTCTTTTCAGTTGCTCTAGCTTCTGTTACATTTTTGCCCTGATTTAAGTGTTGTGGCTAATTCTGGCTGGATTCTGCATCCATATAAAACTAATTAATCATTCTTCTAGAGAAGCTAAAAAGAGTTTAAGTCCTTAGGGGATCATTCAGATTGGCAGGTTGACAATGGCCTTGTCTCAAAAGTTTCCATTATGATTGTCAACTGTTAAGTTGTGATTATCTCCACATTTGTTGCTTTTGAGATGCACACCTGTACTATGGCCACATCGATTAATACGCTTTTCATTCCAGACCTTCGTAATTGGATGCACTAGCAAGCTTTGGCACCAGTACCTGAGTGTCAGATGCCATTTTTTTGAGGGTACATCTATATTTTCTGACCCCATGAAACTGTAAGTGCCTGGAGGGTAGGCCCTCTATCTGAGGAATTTTCATAGACCACTCTTCCCCTGTAAGTCCTAGGACAGTATTTACACATAGTAGATACTCATTTGTTTAATTAGGCATTTTTCTAACTATTCACATGGGATCAATGACAAAGGCTGGGTTTAGATTTTGTGGAGCCTAAAATTTACACAGTTTTGAAAGTTTTTTAAGAAAATTACAAAGTTGGATATAAAAATGAATGTTTCTTTTGAATGACAGAGATCACAGTAAAATACAAATTTAAAAAGTTTGAGCTACTTGGGCCTTCATCAATAGGGAAAAAAAAAATGTTGCCAGTTATAATTGCACCATAGATTTCAGAAAATCCAGGAAAACAACCTAAAATTTCTAAAATTCTTTTTTCTTGGCTCTATAATAAATCCCCCCATGTTTTAGAGTGCACACTTATTGCTAATTCATATGAGATTTTTAACAAACCTTACTTTTTAGAACTGTTTTCAAATTTACAGAATTACATAGTTGTCATTAAGCCCTCTTCCAATTTCCACTATGGTTAACTTGTTGCATTAGTATGGTACATTTGTTGCAACTAGTGTGCTAGTATCGATACATTGTTATAACTAAAATCAATCCATCCTTCAGATTTCTTAATTTTAATTTATGTCCTTTTTCTATCCCAGGATCACAGATAGGACATGACATTGCATTTAGTCGTCATGTCCCCTCAGGGTCCTCTTGGCAGTGGCAGTCTTTCTGATAATCCTTGTTCTTCAGAACTTTGACAATTTTGAAGAATACTGGTCAGGTATTTTGTAAAATATCTTTCTGTTGAACCTTGCCTAATGTTTTCTCATGATCAGAAGGCCACCAATGACCTTTTTTAAAAAAAAAAAAATTGTGATGCTGGGAATTGAACCCGGGTCCTCTTACCAAGGACTCTACCATGGAGCTACATTTCTATTCTTATATGACATGTTTATAACATACTTTTCTATAGAGAATAGAAAGAAAAGTCAGTCTTTTCCTCTACATGATTGATGGAATGTTTAAGTTGAGAGGTTTGATTAGATGTTGCTGGGAACCAAATCCATTGCTTTCCATTTTAAATGAGGGCCAATTGGAAGAATTTTCAGTGGTATACTTTTGGGCTATATAAATTTCACTCCCCCATTTCTCTTCCTCTGACCACAAACTTCCAGATGCCTTATGACGGACATGGAGATATGACCTATGCCCTTTAACCTTCTGACAGGATGCTAGAGTTGGCAGAGAGGGTGAAGTCCTGAAGGCATTCCTGTTAGTGCAAATTTCACAAACATAGCTCCCCTAACCCAAGAAGCATATGTGCAACACAAGTTCTCCTTAGCTGCATCCCAAAAATGGCCTCAGCCACTTCAGTACCACCAAAATCAGGGTGGTAACAGAAGAGACTTGTAGACAGTGATGCAGGTTTTAACTGATAGCAGCTAAATGTCCTTAGCGAAGTTTGCAGAAATACTGAACTATGTGAACATGTTGCTCAGGCCCCTCCCTAAGACTCACGAGGGACTTCTGTCAGTGACCCTGAAAATTAAACTGTGTTAGTGTCACAGTGAATGTACTCCAGAAAGCAAATCTTTTTGCACCATTATTGTAGCACTGTTTGGATTTGCTAGTACAACTCTCTTGGGCTGCTAGCAGGAAGGAAGAAGGGTCTTTTCCACCACACCAACTGTATCTTCAGTAGCTCTAATAAGCCACAGTCCTCCCTCCACCAACATTTCTTTTAGTTTTAAATGCACTTCACCCACAGGTTTCATGCACTTTCTGAGGGAGAGCTAGTCTGCAGCTGCCTAGGCAGTAATTTTTCTGGGTTTCTCCCTCCTGCTTCTGGCTCAGAATCCACCAGCTCTCCTAACCTCTCTGCTCAGATACCCTCCTAGCATTGGAGTTCTGCTCCAATGCTTGCTGTTAATGAGGTCAGGGTTTCCGGACCTCACCCTTGTATCCCTACAGCACTCTAGTTCCTGTTTCTTGGGGTGATTTAAAGATTTTATTTAGTCAATGTCAAAAAGAGATTATAAGTACTCCATCTTCCTGGGTATGCGACTCCTAGGACTTCAGGTTGTCTTACAACTGAAATCTCAATGTTCTCAGTATGAAAAACTGAAATCAGATATCTATGTAAGGCAAATACTATTTCACCTCATAAACCCCAAAAAGCAAAAGGATAAAGCTGGCCATATATTGCCTTTCTGACATCCCCTTGGGAATTGGCAAGGAAATGTGAAGACCATTTAAGTGTGTGTTAAACAACTACAGAATATCAAATAAAAAGTTTGGCCAAAACCAACAACAATGAAATAAGTATTCCACCTTTCCAACTCATCTGGCTTCTCATTCTCTCATGGTACAATTCAAACTCTTTCCAAGATCTTCTATGGACCTTTTGATTAAAGGGTTTTTTGTTTGGTTGGTTGGTTTTTGGTACTGGGATTTGAACTCTGGGCCTCATACTTGCTAGGCAGTTCCCACCAGCCTATGGGACCCTTTGAAACCTAACAACCAGCTTGTCGGTCATTCCCTTTCCCAGCAAGATGAAGCCAACTGCAGGGTCTGGCATTAGATTGGATGGATTCAAATTCCATTGCTTAGCAGTCACAGACTTAAGGCGAATAATTCTCAAATCCCTAGCTTTCTTAATCTGCCAAGTGAGTATACAATACATTATATCAAGTTGAAAATCACAATCTCTTGTAAGATGCACCATTATCTTATGTATCCCTGAAAAAGAAAAGAAAAAGCTGTTCATTTTAATTGTAAGACATCATCAGTCATAAGACACCCCCTCTATCAAATAGCTTTTGTCTTGTACAAATCACTCCAAAACTTAGTGGCTTAACACAGTGGTCGTTTATTAACTCATCATTCTGTGCATTGACTCTTGGTTGAGGTTCAGCTAGGTGGTTCCTCTGTTGGGCTCTGCTGGGCTCTCTCCTGCAGATACTATCAGCTGATGGCTCATCTGGGGCCAGATGTTCTGGGATGATGTCACTTATATGTTTAATGGTTGGTGGATATTTGCTGATCCCAGTTCTCCACACAATCACTCCAGCTAGTTAAAGCATGTTCAAATGGTGGTCTCAGGGCTCAATGTACAATATGCAATTGCTTTTCAAATCTCCACTTGTATCATGTTTGCTGTATACTCATTGGCCAAACAAGTTAAATATCAGTATAGAAAAGACAACCAAGCATATGGACACCAGGAAGAATTATGGTAGCTACTTTGCAAACAATCAACCTGTGATTCCACAGATATTAAAGCATGAAAAAATATGTATCCAAGAATACACAGACTATATTAATAGTACTTACTTCGAAGGCTTGCTCTGTGAGATGTCTGTGAAGTACTTAGTATAGTGCAGGACTTCATGTATTTACTTAAAAACATTTATTAGCATTTACTATGTGCTAGCCACAGTGGTAGGTGCTGGTGTACACAGGTGTGTGTGAGACACTTGGCTTTGACCATGAAAAGTTTACAGAGCTGAATACAATGTAGGGTCTCAGAGAGGTCACAGTATGGTGAGCTAGTGCCTATCCAATCCTAAATTGCAATTTTCACCAAAGCTTTTACCACAAAACATTATACCCAATTAACTCACTGAAAAGATGTGGTCTTATGATTTTTTTGGTGTGGTTTGAAACAAGCATTTATTTTCCAGTTCTATAGTCTAAAAGTCCAAAATCAGTTTCACTAAGCCTCAAACAATATGTCATTAGTATTGCACAGCTTCCAGAGATATAAGGGGCAAAACCATTCCTGTCTTTTCCAGCTTCCTGTGGCTGTGGCATTTCTTGGCTTATGGCTACATTACTTCAATCTGTGATCACATTGGCTTTTCTGTGTCAAACCTCTTTTTTGCCTGTCACATG
Organism: Castor canadensis; assembly: GCF_047511655.1. Lineage (NCBI taxonomy): Eukaryota > Metazoa > Chordata > Mammalia > Rodentia > Castoridae > Castor > Castor canadensis. The sequence continues at coordinate 78,381,156 of NC_133399.1, read as the reverse complement.
TAAGTACAGTTTTGAAAACATGTAGGACCATCTTGGTAATATTGTACTCATGTCAAGATCTTTCACTTAATCCCATTTGTGAAGACCCTTTTTCCCTATCAGTTGACAGCTATAGGCCTCAGGGATTAGGACCTGATATCATTGGAAGCCATTCTTCAGCCTAATAGAATGTGACATTATTAATCTGAGAAAGGGTATTAGAAAACTTCCATAGTAATCATGTCACTTAATAGGGAAATATTAGAAGTTTTTCTTTTGAGGTCAGGAAAAAGGAAATGATGTTTAGAGTTACTACTTCTGTTCAACTCTGTTTTCAAGGTTCTGGCCAATGCTGCAAGGAAAGAAAAGAGAATGGAAAGCCTGAGTGACAAGAAAAAGAAGAAATGAGATTGTCATTATTCACAGATGATGGTATTGTGTGTATACAAAATCCAAAAGAATATACTGTCAACTATTACAATTGATAAATGAATGTAGCAGGTCATCAAATATAAGATGAAACTATTATATTTGTACATTATAAAAGTTGAAAAGTTAGAAAAATTCAAACAATTCTAATTATAACCTAAAAAATCAACTACTGAAGTATAAAAGTAAAGTCGAACAAGATCTCTCTACAGAAAACTCTAAAACATTATTGAGAAAAATTAAAGACCTAAAAAGTGGTAGATATATTAAGTTAATGGGATAAAGGACTAAATATAGTGATACTATATTATCAGTTTTCCCTTCACCAGTACTTATGGACTCAGAGTGATCACAACCAAAACTATCTATTTTTGCAGATATTTATATGCTGAGTCTAAATTTTGTTTACTTTTGAATTAGTATATATTAATAGTACAAGAGGATTTCATGGGAAAAGTCTATATGTGCATACTGCATCCTTTGAACTAGTTCACCCCCTCCCTTGTATTCCTTACTTCCCTCTCTCCTCCCCCCACCCTTTTCACTGGTGGGTTTCATTATGCTATCTTCATATATATACATATATACACACACATATACATATATTTTGATCCTCTTCACCTTTCAGTGTCCTTTCCTCCTCCCCCACCCACAAATACTTCCCCCTGGACAATTCCCCTCTTACATTATTATTATCATGATTTGGGGGCTAGATTCCACAAATGAGCAAAAACATGCCATACTTGGCTTTTCTGAGCTTGGCTTATCTCACACAACATGATCTCTCCATTTCATCTACTTTCCTGCAAATGACATAATTTCATATTTCTTTATGGATGAATAATAATCCATATATATAATATTTTCTTTATCCATTCATTATTAGGCACCTTGGCTGATTGCACAGCTTGGCTATAATGAACAGAGCTGCAATTTGACTATGACATCAAAGTCTGACCCTTGTTGGTTCCCACATATCTCTGTGTATACACATTCTCTTCCCTGACTGTTGAATTGAAAGCCAAGAGTCCCTCTCAGAGATATTCTTGGGAAGTCAAAGTTGATTGGAATGTCTTCAGTCTGGATGTAGCATGGTTTTGAAATTAGTTCATTATTTATGTTTTCACTGACTGAATAAAATTGATCATAATATTGTACTCTGGCCAGTGCTCCTAGCTACTTGAGAAGCTGAGACGGAGATGATTGTGGTTCAAGGCCAACATGGACCAATAGTTCTTGAGACCCCCCCCCCCCCCCCCGCCTCATCTCCAAAAATAACCAGAGAAAAATGGACTGACTGGAGGTGTGGCTCAAGTGGTAGAGTGCCTGCTTTGCAAACGCAAAAGCCTAAGTTCAAACCTCAGTCCCATCAAAAAATTTATATGTATATCTGTATCTAGCTAGCTAACTATATTGCACTCTGACCAGCTGAAGGTTATTAAAACGTGATTTTGTATTATGGATAAAAATCCTTATTTTTTTTTTTCTTGTCAGGTTATTTTTCAGCATAGTTCTTCATTTAAAGTGTAGTCAGCTTATGGCTTTGAGGACATTTGGACTCACTGCTGGAAACATCTGGATGATCTGGATGCTTTTGCCCCCATGGTCTCTTCTTTCAGTCAGTTAGTCTTACAGAATGAACTAAGGTCTTGCTTTGCCAAGAACCTGGCCTTTTTGGTAATAATCTGAAAAGTTTAAACTTGGATAATTTTAATTTTCTGAATTCTCCATGTTCTTGGTGTCATTCCTATTGGGTACCACATGCCATTAAGGTTACATAATTTGTATATGAAATGACAAAATGCACAATGGTGCAGTCTATGCTTTAGGCAAATTAGTCTGCTTCAGTGTACCTCCTTTCAAGCATGTTTGTCTTTACCATCCTCTCACATTTACTTCACACCTACAGTTTGGTAGGTTTCGGGTCCAGGAACTGTTGAATGTAGGATCATTGGCTTCTTGATTGTAAGCAACAGAAATCAACTATGACTAGATTCAGAATTCGCAAGAAGGAAATTGGAGAGTTTCACGGACTGGAAGATCTGATCTGGTTTGCAGGACGAGAAGGAAAATGAGCCACAGCCATCTCTTAACAAGAACAATCAACTTGGAATGCAGCATAGATGCAGTAACTGCCACCATATTGGATACCAGTGAATAGGATACCCCTGTCACAAAAAAATCCCAGTGCTCCCATTATCCCTGTGACACTCACTCAAGGTCAAAGTTCAAGGCAAGTGTGTCTGATTGTCATTCTTTGATCCTGTACCTGTGCCTTTAGCTGCCAGGAGTGGAGTGGAAAAGGATCTCTCAGCTTCGTCATCTATAGTTGCAGGGTAATGTGACCCCTGAGCTCCCAAGTGGGAAGGGGGTTAAGTACTGGATAGTCAAAACTAACACTGTTCACCTCATTCTGTTCTCACCTAGGGCATTTGGACTCATCTTGGAAACATGTGGATGCATCCACTTCCATGGTCTCTTCTTCAAGTCAGTCTGCCATAATATATTAAGCTCTCACTTTGCCAAGAGCCTGGCTTTTTTGGTAAATAATTTGGAGAGATTGGATTTATATAATTCTAGAATTAGAATTTGGACAAGGGGAAGTAATTATTTCTTGGGGACATGGTTTGGAAGAATAAAGGTAGGCCTCACAGTGGAGTAGACCCTTAGAGTCTTTCAGGAAAAATGGATGAGTCACCAAGCAGACAATAGCAAACCCAGACATGAATGATAGCAGGAATAGGGGCCTCAGTATATAAAACAGCATAGGGTGTGAAACTCGTGAGTAGAGAAAGACAATGGACCACAATTGGCAACTTTCCTCAGACAGCGCAAATGATTGGCCTAGGGAATTGAGGGAGCTGCACAGGAATAAACCAATGCAGTTCACATCTGATATCTTTTAGAGAATTTTCTTGTATCACTCAGTGGAGAGTGCATGGGAGGAAATGGTGTTGGTTGGAGTAAGTTTAGAGTAGGACTGGGGACACTAGTTTCTAATTTTTGCTATGCGATTTGGCCTCCAACTTGATCTTCACCTGCCTAGGCATCCTTATTCTCATTGTTCTCTTTTAAAATACCATGGTTAGATAAGACAATTCTAATGTGGTTCATTCTACCTTTAAGTTTCTAGGGCTTAGTGACTCTTAAAGGTAAATTGGAATATAAATATAAAAGGCCTTAAATTTCAAGATAAGTTATTTGAGTGACTTATCTATTTATTCAATAAATATTTATTGAGTGTTAACTTATGTGTCAAGTACTGTGCTGGGCTTTAGGGACATAACAGCAAGCAAACAAGAAATGTCCTTACCGCTATGTGAGGTGATTAGAATAAGATCTGATGTTCTAGCAAGATGTGTGCTAGAATTATATCATGATGAAAACTGGAGATATATACTATAAAGATAAATAAAGCCAGGCTTGGGAAGTGGCTTAGGGAAACATCTAGCCTTCCCAAGGCCCTGGGGAGAGACAGAAAGAAAGTAAATCCCATTAGAGTGATAGAGAGTTGCAGGAGGGAGACTACCTAACATGGAAGGAAGGGCCTCGCAAGAAAGAGGTTTTGAGCAGAGATTTAAGTGAAGGGAGGGATCAAGTTTCATGAAGATAAATAGAACAATTTCCCAAGCAGAAAGATTAAATCAATGACAAGGGCAGAGGTCTCCAAGTGTTAAGTTTAAGGAAGGGCAGAAAGGTCAGTTGAGGCCAGACACAGTAAGAGGTTTCAGGTAAATGGAAAAACAAGCACAAAGGCTCTGAGTCAATGTTTAAGAAACATCACCCTCCAGCTATTTGGGGGGTGGAGATTGGAAGGGTTGCTGTTCAAGGCCAGCCTGGGCAAAAGTTAGTGAGACCCCATTTCAAGCAATAAAGGTGGATGCAGTGGTTAATGCCTCTCATCCCAGTGACTTGCAAGTGTAAATAGGAAGATTGTAATTCAGGCTGGCCTGGGCAAAAATTTGAGACCTAATTCAGAAAAAAATAACTACAGCAAAAGCTGAGGGTGTGACTCAAAAGGTGGAAAGCCTGTCTGGCAAGTGCAAGACCCTGAGTTCAAACACTAGTATGGCAAAAAAAAAAAAAAAAAAAAATCAGTAATATCATTAGGATGTGACTGAGTAAGCCAGAACAGGGTGAGAGTAGGTGACTTCAGCACTTTCGCAAATGGCCATGCGCCAGCTTTCTTCCACAGATTATTACTCCTTAACTTTGTATGGCAGTCACTATCCTAGGCTCTGCACCTTCCAGGAGCTTAAAACCCTTCTAATGGGTGCAGAAGTACATCAAACACATTTTCAGGCACCAGTCTTACTTCCCATCACTCCATATTTTGCTATCTTTACTCTTGTCAAATTCTGCTGGTCCATTAACTTTTGCTTGAGCAGTTTGTAAAGTCTAGGATTGCCCTTGATATCATCCCAAATCTAAATCTTCCTTACATTTATGGTTCAACTCAACTACCAGTTTCCTCAGTCAGTTTCTAATACCACCTGCTAGAAGAAATCTACTCTACATCACTTGTCCATCCATTTGTCCATCAACCCACTTAGCCATCCTTAAATCTATCCATTGCATTCACTGTTTCTTTTCTCCCCATCTCATAGCTAGCAAGCCCATCCTGGACACGCTGATGCAGCAACGGACAATCTCAAATTTACTCAAATCTGCTTTTGAGTAAATCAGAGTGAAGAGGAAGAGAGGATTATGTCCTGAGAAACTTGAGCTCACATGGAAGCACTGTGAGGTGGGTCTGCTCTGAGTGGTGCCCATAGGTCTATAAAACATGTGAAGGAGTGCACCAGAGCTGGTGATGGATGTGAGTGACCAGGTAAAATGAGAAATCAAAGTTGACACTAAGGGCTAGAAAGACAGTGGAGAAGGGGACCCATTGAGCTGTAAAGGAGGAGGAGGATTATCTTAGGAGAAGGAAACATTTAGGAGCAGAAAGAAGAGAGCATGAAGATGTAAGGCCCTTTTTCTAACTGCTGAGGTGAGCAGTGGAGGTGCCTGCCTTCCGGTTGTAGAAAAGAGCAGGCATAGGTACCACGGGGACAGTTTGGGCTCTGCATGCCTCACTTCTTATAAGCTAAGTGCATTTTCCCCGCAATTCCATAGCAATACAAGCTCATTAAGCAAGAAAATGAGCAAAGTGTGCTTGTGGTATAGTTCCACAAGTGTTTTGTTTCTCCATTATTTTTTTGTGATCCTGCAGATGAAGGCTGTTTTTCCTATTGTGTACGCTCCAAGTAAGAGCAAGCATTGTGCTTCACTTGCTTCTGAGCTGGGAAGACACTTGGTGAGGTCTCCCAAACCCCAAAATAGAGCAGATTTCTGTCTGAACCAGACTAAAAGAAGACTTTTCTGGAGGAAGATATATTTATTTAGAGAGGAGTAAACAGTGAGGCTTGCTATAGTTATCATTCCTACCTCCAGGAGAAGATTGGGGTCAAAGCCCAGGCCTGCCTGTCTCTGGACCCTACATCTGTGAGAGCCAAACAAATGCAGCAGGTTTGTATCTGGACCAGACCAAAAGAGGATGTTTCTGAGGACAGCTATATATTTAGATGACTGCCCCCAGCTGTTTTCTATCCCACAGTTTATGTGCTCTATATTGAAGACATTCATGAAATAGAGATAAAAATTATCTTACAGTAAATTGCACAAGGCATCTATTTTTTTCTTCCTCAAAAAGATAATAATTGCTCACAAAATGTCTGATGGTGATGTCAGCAACACCTGAACTAGTTAGGAACAAAATAGTAAATGATGAGAGAAATGAAGATGGCTTAAATTGAAGCAGAAGCAGTGATAGTAGAGAACAGGTGTATATCTAGAATATATTTTCCAGTAGAAACAATAGAACTGCTTCTTGGTTGGATGGGGTTGAGTGATGGCGATAATGGGAAGAAAGAATAGGAAAATAGAGTACTCAAGAATTATTTGTAGGTTTTTGCCCTGACAAGCTGGTGGATCATTACACCACTTACAGAAATGAGAAAGATGGGCAGAAACCAGTTTGTGGGAAAAACAAAGAATTATGTTTTGGAGATGTTTGAAGATGTTAATTGTAAGCTTCCTATTATATATCTAAGTGGAATTTGCAAATAGACAGATATGCTTTCCTGGGAGATCAGGCCAGAGATTCTATTTTGGGAGGTAGATTTTTTTTTTTCTTAAACAAATCTCCTACCTTGCTCTCAGACTTTAAGATAGGAAGGGGTAGAACTGAATCTCAAGAGAAATACATAACTGGTATCCATTTATTCATTCATCTTTTTATTCATTCCTTAAGTATATATTGAATACTTTTCAGGGCTAGGTACTGTGTTGAATTCTAGAAATTTTCCACAAAAACAGAGGCAGTCACTGCCTTATTGAGTTTCACATCTAGACATACTTGCAATAGAATGTGAACCTTGTATGCAAATTGAAATTTCCTAGTAGCCACATTAAAAAGGTAAAAAGAAATGAGCAAGGTTAATTTTAATCATATTTTATTTAACTCAAGATAGCCAAAATTAGTATCATTTCATCATTTAATTAACATAAGTTACTACTGAAATAATTTTTTTTTCACATTACCTTCAAAATCCATTGTGTATCCTACACATACTGCATATCTTAATTCAAACTAGGCGCACTCCAAGTGTTCAATAGCATATGTGGTTCTGGGACAGCCCAGATGTAGAGGATACTGGAACTTTGCTTCTTGTTGTCTAACCCCCTTTCTTCTTCAACATTGGCAGACTGTTTGGAGCTCCAAGATGTTGTAGAATAGTGAGATAGAAACTGTGAGGATCACAGCCTGGAATAAAACAACCAGTTCGCACTGCTTGAAGGGCCAACTATGGCAGCCTGAGTCTATAGGTATGCCATCACTCAGATTGGTAGCCAATTGTCACTAGCCACACCTCAATTAATAGTGACCCCATTGGATGATAATTACCATGTTTTAAAACTGGGAGCATTATCACTGTACTGAACATTCTTGTTAACAATGTAAAAACAAACTGGCTTTCAGTAGAAGCTGTTTCAATCCTCTAGTCTGCTTGGTAATCCATTTTGTATGTTCCCCTGACACTTGGTGGTGGCTCCATTAGACACATTTATGAGTTCCACTGTCTGGGCACTGCAGGGCTCAGAATGTATTTGGCAGATGAATGAACACAGCAATGGTAAGCTTGCTTCATGACTCAGGTGATGAGAGTGTGTGGGATTATGTTTTTGACATTACTTCCTTCTTCGAAGAACTGGTAAAGATTAATGCTTGCTCTGACATCTTCCTATTGGGAGGAATCAACATGGATGTTTCTTAAGTATATATTATAGCAGGTTGTCACTTCATAACATGCAGTTCAAAGGTCAACATAAACAGGTCCTGGGGTAGGACAGTAGCTTTTGGAAACCTAACAAGGGTACAGAAGGTTAGACAGGAATCTCTTATCTCCCATAAGACATTGACAAGGGCTTATCAGGGCACCACTACTTTGGAACAGCCATTTCTTCCTGATCATTTCAGGAGGCAGCCAGCAAACACATGCCCTGGCAATGTTGGTTTATTTGCCTAGCTTTCCCTTGGACATGCCTCCAAGTGCAAGGTCTGATTCAAGCCAGCATGGACACACATGTGGAAGTTTGGCTGACCTTTCTGTCTTTTGCCTTCTTGGTTCATCAACTCCTTCATCAGAGCCTAAACATTCTTCTTTAGGTCTCTGAGGCTGTGCCTGTGTTCTGCAGGAACATCACCAGCACAGGGTAGACTACTGTGGCCCTCTGAGTCTTCCGAAAAGCAGCAGCTGAGTACAGCCTGACCCTGAAGGAAGGAGAGGAAGGAAGGTGGAGAGGAAGCTTCTGCAGCTCTCATGCTGCTGACTTCTGAGAGTTTAGGGCGGTGGAAGGGGTGTCCTGGGACAAAGTTGGAGAAGTGCTGTGTCTCTTAGAGTTGCTGGAGCTCTTTGAGATGCTTTCTCACAACTGCTACTCAGGCTTGTGCCCAGGCTGTCTTGTGGACAAGCTGTGTGGGAGCTGCTTGGTACATGCATAGAACGAGTGCCACATGACATGGTAGAATATGCCCTGGAGTTGGCACCGAGGTTCTGGGTCCAGCCTCTGACATGTATTAGTTCTGTGATCTTAGTTGAATCATTAAATGTCTTAGTCTATTTTCTGCTGTTATAACTGAATGTCACAGAGTAGGTAATTTATAAAGAACAAAGATTTATTCAGTTTATTGTTCTGGAGGATGGGCGGTCAGGGGGCTGCTTCTGGGTGAAGGCCTTTTTTCACTGGTTGGGACTCTGCAGAGTACAGAGGTTCCACAGGACACCACATGGTAAGAAACAGAGTCCAACCTGAATTTTATAACAGGCTCACTCTTGAGATGTGCTTTTAACCCATCGTCCATTAATCCCTGAATCCACTAATGGATTAATTATTCAAAAGGGCAGAGGTCTTACAACCTAATTACCTCTAAAAGGTCCCACCTTGTGCTACTTCCTAATATCTCAAGGTGGGGATTAAATTTCAACGTGAACTTTGTGGGAACATTCAAACGATAACACTAAATGTCTCAGAGCCTTGATTTCTTGATCTTAAAATAGTACCTGTCTTACAGTATTGTGTAGAGTGAAGTGACCTCATGCAATAATGAATGTTTTGTGCATTGTAACAAAATCAACAAAGCATGATTTTGTTTTGTTTGTTTGTTTCCTGGAGCAGGGATGGAGCCCAGAGTCTCTGGCACAGCTAGGCAAGCATTCTACCACTGAGCTGTATCCCAGGAAGCACAATTACTAATGACTAATGACAGGAATTTATGTGTTTTTCTGTGCCAAAGGTGAACTTGTCTTGAGACTGTATATATATATATATATATATTTGTATGGTACTGCTTGTTGTTCCATTATTCCAATTCTATGGAGTCTTGGTCATTTAATAGATGTCAGTGGCCACCACCACTAAGTACTCAGCAGATTTTTATGAAAATAAAAAATGTGAAAGGATTGGGAGAGGAGAAGAATATTCCAGAAAGGCCCAAAATTTTTACAGAATGGGCTATTCTGCAGGTCATGAGTAATTCACAGTTGGTGATAATTCATGGGAAGTCATTGCCACCACCACCAGCTCTCCCTCCTTCCACCACTGTGCTGCTTTTCTGCTTCTAAGATTAGGAAAATCCACAGGCAGTATTTTAGGTCAAGGGCATCCCTTGGTCTTTATGCTCAGCAAACAGGGAGATGTGGGAGGCTGTAGCATCCTCTTAGAGAGTCTGGGGTGAGATCGTGGGCATCAGCAGAGGACCTGAGGCCTCACCCAGACACGCAGATTCCAGGGCAAATTCACTCATTCTGTGAAGGAGTCTAGAAGAAAACTGGAGTCCCAGAAGAAAACTGGACTGGTTTCATAGGTTTATCTCTAAACAGTTGAAGGATTCAGAACTGAGACAATTCTATGCTTAAAAAAAAAAGAAGTCCACATAGATGAACTAGCGTTAGGATCTCGGCACAGTTCCAAGGAACAGAGCAATTAGAAATTAGAAGCTGGACTGGTAGGAACTGGGGAGACAAGGGTGGAGGCTCATCTAGAGATGAGTGATTCACACCCTCAACAACTTACTTGATTGTGAGGAAATACATCAACCCATCTGAAGACACACAGACAGAAGACGCCCTCAACCAGGCTCCTCACCTCCCTGCTCATTGGTGCAGTGTTTCATTTGTTTTTATCCCTACCCGGAGACTAAAAAGGCAAGGATTTCTCCTTCAGACTCCACCCCTCAGTTGTGACTTTCCCTACCTTTCTTTTCCTCCTGGCCTTGGCATGTCATCCACCACATGTCAGTCTATCAACCACAGCCTGTTCAAAGGACACATGACTGCAACATGAGAGAACAAATGAGACACACTGATAGAGGGCCTGTCCTCAGGAGGGCTCCTGAAAGTATGTGCCACAGACTGCCACATCAGTCACCTAGAGCCCATTAAGGAGTCGCCTTGGCACGGAGGTGTAGCTTAGTGGTAGAGCACTTGCCCACCATGTGTGGAGCCTGGGTTCAATCCTCAGCACCACAAAAACAAAACAAAAGGAGACTTCTTGTGTACTATTGCACAGAAGGGTGACTACAGATTACAATAGAGTAGTGTATTTGGAAAATAGCTAGAAGAAAGGATTTAAGATGTTTTCACCCCAATGAAATGATAAATGTTTGAGGAGATAGACATGTTTAATCAGATTTGATTATTACATAGCATATATATGTATTGAAACATCACATGTTATCCTGTAAATAAGTGAAGTCTGATGAAGTCAGACTTCACTTATTCAGAATGTGTAGGGTGAAATTCAGAATATGCATTCTTTTCTTCCCAATCTTTTTCAATAATTTTTCTTTTGCACATAAAAGTATAAGAACCAATGAAATGATGTAAAAGCTCTCAGACAAAAACTCCTATGGCTTCATAATCTTAATTGAGAAAAATGATCTTATTTTTCAGTTACTTATAGTTTTTAAAGTATAAGCTCTTTTTTAACCATGAGTATTCTCTCTCTCTCTGTTTTTCTTTCTTTGAGACAGGGTCTTGCTATATTGACCTCCATGGCTTTGAGCTCACAATCCTCCTGCCTCAGCCTCTCAAGTGCTGGGATTATAGGTGAGCACCACCATACCTAGAAAAGACCTTATCTTTTATTAGCCAGAGCCTTATTCTATAACATAAACTTCAACAAATTATTTATTAAATAATGTATGGGGTTTATTTCCTAAAAGATCCTGTATTTTGCATTTGGGAGGGGAACACTTACAATAGAGTATATGAAGTATCCTCCTCTGAAGTTGCTTCTAGGCTAGCAGAAATGCTAAGAATGTGTGGCAGAGGGAGGGCACTGACAGGACTGATCATTCAGAAACTTCCCCTTTGAAAGGTCAGGACTTGGCCTTGCCAGTCCACAAGTATACTGAATAGGAGTCCTGGCAATTAGTATGACAAGTGAGAAAAACAATATTTTCCAAGATTTCTGCTGAGGAAGATAGCAAGACCACCTGGGGTATTTGAGTCAGACCTTTAAATATAGGCAAGATTTCAATGAGTAGGGGACATACTAGTGGAAGAAAAGGCACGAGAAAAGGCATAGGAATGTAGAATTGCAACGTGCGATCACATAATGGGGAAATTCAGTTTGGAGTGAATAGAGAGGGGCTGATTGGAAAAAATTAATGGCCTATCAGTTGTCCCATTGCTATCTAACAAACCACTCAACGTATAAAGGTTTAAAACAACAATCACTTATTTTGCTCACAAATGTATAGCATGTCTTTGTTCCTCTCAGTATTTGCCTAGCTGGGACTGGAAGACCCACATTCAAGATGGCTTCCTTCCAAGGCTCCCTCTCATGTTGGAGTGGCTATCTGTTCTTTATGTGGGCCTCTCTACAGCTCTGGCTTCTTCATAGCAGTTGGGTTACAAGAGTAAGTATTCAAAGACAGCAAGGTATAATAAGCTGGTAGAGTGGCTCAAGTGGTAAGAGTGCCTGCCTAGCAAACATGAGGCCCTGAGATCAAACCTCAGTGCTGACAAAAAAAAAAAAAAAAAAAAGTTGGCACAAAGAGAACAAAGTGAAAGACATATTGATATTTATGACCTAGCTTTGGGAGTCATAGTATCACTTTTGCTGTGGTCACAAGCCTACCAAACTCTAAAGAGAAGGAGCAGAAATACTCAGAATGGTAGGAGTGTTCAAGTTATAATTGTAAGGAGAGATTTGTGAAGAGAAATACCATTGTGGTTGTCTTTTGAGTATACATGGAAGAGCAAACTCATGATGCATTAAATAATGGAAAGCATTTTTTTAAACATGCATGCATGATTTGGGCTGGGGGAGGGTATAGCTCAGTGGTAGAGTGCTCACCTAGCATGCTCCAGGCCTAGATTCCGTCCCCAGTACTGCAAAACAAACAAATGAACAAGAACACACACACATACACAAAACCTTTGGTTTGCATTATATATCACAACAATTTTATTTTTCAAGTTGGCAAAGCAAATATTATTCTTATTTTGTAGATAAGGAAAACAAAACTCAAAGATGCAGAATAGAAAGGTGTATTTTCAATGAATTGCACAAAATTTTAGCTGCAGAGCCTCTCATTAGCACTGACAATTTCTTTGCAGGTTCTAGAAGGGACTCAGAATTTTGTTCACATGGTAATAGGTTTGGTAAATTTTCAGAGGGGTAAAGTATCTTAATTATAATTGATTATGTCTGCTGTGCTTTTTTGCTTCAACCTCCCCTCCACCATACTTCTCTTTGGTTAGGTGTCATTGGAATTGTTCTGGGCATTTGGAGATCCAGTTAAGAAGAAATTGAGTTATGAATACATTTAGCTTGAGTGTCATGGATTATGTTAATATGGGCATGCCAGTGTACAAATGACTTCCAAAGAGTACTCCTATGCTTACTTAGTGAATTACTTGGCATTGTGACACTGAAGTCCAGGAGCAGAGGTCATAGTACGATATGACTGTGTCCTCTGGTATCCAGAACAAGAATGAAAATATGTGGACAGCAGAGAAAAAATAAGGTGTGATGTATATAGCCACAAACTAGTCTGTGGAGAATTCTCCCTATCAATCAGTAGACATACAAAATTATAAGGATAATCCTTTTTGTATAATTTTGGGGTTTGAAAAACCTTTTAATGTATTACATATTCAAAGAACAAACAAATCAAAATGAAGGAGGTTCAGCAAGATTGCAGGGTACAAGATCAATGTATGAAAGTCAATTGTATTTCTATATAGTAGCATCAAATAAACCAAAAATGAAATAAGACAACGATTTCATTTATAGTAAAATTCAAAATACTTATGAGTAGATTTCAAGAAAGAAATGCAAAACTTACTAATACTCTGAAACTATAGAACATTATTGAAGGAAATTAAAGAAGAGATATTCCATGTTCATGGATTGGAAGAGTTAATGTTGTTAAAATCACAGTATTTGCCAGGCAGATCTATAGATTCAGTTCAATCCCTATCAAAATTCACACGAAAGAGTCCTGAAATATGTACAGAAATTAAAGGGACCCCATAATGGCCAAAACTATCTTTAAAAAGCAGAATAAAACTGCAGGACTGACACTTCCTAGTTTTCAGATCTAACGACAAAGCTGCAGTGATCAAGAAAAGGTGGTTTAAAGATAGACACACAGCTCAATGAGATAGAATGGAAGTCCAGAAAAAAATTCTCACATGTATGGAAAATTTTATTTTGGCAATGATACCCAGAAAATTCAGTTAACAAAGACTGTTATAACAGCTAGATAGCTACATGTGAAATAAATTTCAACCACCTACTTCACATTCTATTAAATTAACTAAAAGACTTAAGTAAGAGCTAAATCTGTAACACTCTTAGAATGGATGTTTAATCTTTATTACCTTTTGACAACAAAAGCACAACACAAGGAAAAATAGCTAAACTGGACATGAACAAAGTAAAAACTTTTATACTTCAAGGAACACCATCAATAAAATGAAAAGACAACATGGAATAGGAGAAAAATTTTTGCAAATCACATATCCAATAAGGGACGTGTATCTAGAATATATAAATACCTATTCACAACTCAGCAATAAAAATGGACAGAGCTCTGAACAAATAATTATCAAAAAATATACAAATGGCCAAATAGCACATGAAAACGTACTTTGATCATTAGTTATTAGGGAAATGCAAATCAAAATCCAATGAGATTTTAGTTAGGATGGCCCTAACTAAAGAAACAATCTAGCAGTTCTTCAAATGATTTAACACAGAGTACCACACACCACAGCAATTTCACATCTATATATATAGACCAGAGAAGTGAAAACACATGTTCACACAAAACTCTGTACATGAATGTTCATAGCAGCATTATCTGTTATGGCTTAAATGTCAAACAAATCTAAATTTCCATAGGCTGGTAAATGGATACCTGTACATGGTATATCTGTACAGTAGAATATTATTTGAGAAATAAAAAGAATGAAGTACTGATTCAAACTATCACATGGATGAAGCTCAAAAATATTATGCTAAGTAAAGAACGCCAAGAACAAAAATTAGAATACTGTATGATTCCATTTGTATGAAACATTCAGAATAAGCAAATCTATGGAGATAAAAAAGTACATTAGGGTTTCTAGGACAGAGGATGGGGGAATTGAAGAATGATGGCAAAAGAGTGTGTGGTTTCCTTGGGGATAATGAAAATGTTTGAAAATTGATTGTGGTATAACAGATGCAAATTCTGTGAATATGCTAATAGCCATTGAATTTTGCACTTTCAGTGGGTGAATTATATCCCAATAAATCTACTAAAAAATGAATGAGGGAAAACCCTAAAACTTTTTACAGACAGAGAATGAACCCAACTATATTTAAATGATGGGAGAGTCATCCCCATTTTTTAAAAATCTTTTTTTTTACTCTAAACTCCTAGTCAAAAAAAGAAAAAGACACTCAAAAAATTCTCAAACTAACAGATTTGTCTTTCAGGGTTGTATAGGCATAAAAATTCTGAAACTATTATGTGTGTTGTTAGACTGAGCAAATGAGTAAATATAATGGTATTGGAAGCTAGGATTGAACAGAGGTACAAATATGGAATGGGTGAAGGTAAGAAAGAACCTGAAGTTAGATTGGTATGGATTTATCAGAATAAGTGCAAGCAGTCCAGCTTTGATTGCTGTAAGGTCTAGGAATTATGATACCATAGTAGCAAGAAACACACCTAGCCCCTAGATCTTGATTTCTAACTGCCTTTTCCCACTAAAAGGAACCAGGGCATTTTGGAGAAATGGCTGAATCTAAGACTGGAGAATGGAAAGTACAAGAAGCCCCCTGAAAGTCTTGGTTATTTTGTTGAGCCAGAGAATAATGAATGCTAAAAAAAAAAAAAAAAAAAAAAGGAAGGAGACATGTCAAAAGGACACAGAAGCCAGCTTAAATGGGCTCCCAATGATCAGCTCTGAGTAATTTGCATCATAGTGATGGTAACTGTAACCCACCAGGTAAAATATGAACCCATGTTTCCATATGGAAACACATACACACATTTGCCTAAACATACATATTTCATATGAAAGAAAGAAATAAGGGAAGAGAGAATAAGGGGGAGAAGGATATGTTTCCCTTATTAGAATACCACTGAAATGTAGAAAGAATGATAGGATTAGAATGTCAGCATTTTACAAGATAACAGGATTAATTGATTCAAGCAACAATTATCTATGGATCCTAAAACTAAATAGAGAAAGATTAACAAAGCACAGGATATTTACATAGTCACAAACTATCTCTTCACAAATTATTTTATTACAAAAAGAAAAATAATAACTCTGCATGGAGAAACCTTCAATGTCACTTTCACCAGGAGATCAAAATTAATATCAAATAGGAGGACAGATCAAATTTTTGCACTTAACCTCCCTTCAGTCTGTAGAACAAAGGCTCTTACCTGAGTGTCTACAAGTGAACTTTAAAGAGTTTGTGAGCTGCCTGAAATTGCAAGCAAGATTTTGTTATTTTGTGCCTATGTGCTTTTTATAGAAAGTAGATCCACCTAGCTTTCAACACATTCTTAAATGAGCAAGACTTCCAAAAGGCCACAAACCATGTTCCAAACTCAAGATACAGCATTGCTTATATAGCATTCCTGCCCCAAGTTTATGCCCTGAGTAGTTATAAGGAAATGTCGGGTAAACCTATAGAGCAACTGGCCCATACTCTACAAAAATAGCAGCTTCAAAAGGCAAAAGAAAAAGCTAAAGAACTGCTCTAGACTATAGGAGTCTAAAAAAAGCATAAACACAAAATGTAAATCATGATTCTGGATTGGATACTAGATGAGAAGAAATTGTTACAAGAAACATAAGTGACACTATTGGTGAAATTGGAATGTAGACTCTAGATTAGATAACAATATTAACAATATTAAATTTCTTGGATTTGATGGTTGCTGTGATTATGTCATAGAATGACTATTTTTTTCTTTAGGAAATACATACTAATGGATAAAGTAGCATGACATATGCAATATAGTCTCAAGTAATGCAGAAAAAAGAACAGAAACACACACACACCCCACACAAATAACATGACAAAAACAAATATAGTAAAATTTTAATTTATCAAATATGGGCAAAGGGCATATGGGCATACATTGTACCATTCTTGAAATTTTTCTGTAAGTTTGAAAATATGTCAAAATAATTTAAAATTATGTGAGGAGAGGGTGATGCCTACCTGATGGGAATTTTCATCTACCAGGAATGTAGTTAATCATGCAGCATGCACAATAAGTGGACCCTATCATGGAAATATTTTCATCTATTTCCACATGCAATCAAGAATTTATACCTAAATTTGAAAATCTTAAAGAAATGGACAGATTTCTAGATACGTATGACCATCCAAAACTGAACTAAGAGGAAATTAATCACCTGAATAGATCTATAACACAAAATGAAATTGAAGCAGCAATCAAGAGTCTCCCCAAAAAGAAAAGTCCAGGACCTGATGGATTCTCTGCTGAATTCTATCAGACCTTTAAAGAAGAACTGATACCAACCATCCTTAAACTGTTCCACGAAATAGAAGGGAAGGAAAACTGCCAACACATTTTATGAAGCCAGTATTACACTTATCCCCAAACCAGGCAAAGACACCTCCAAAAAGGAGAACTATAGGCCAATCTCCTTAATGAACATTGACGCAAAAATCCTCAACAAAATAATGGCAAACCAAATTCAACAGCACATCAAAAAGATCATTCACCACGACCAAGTAGGCTTCATCCCAGGGATGCAGGGGTGGTTCAACATACGAAAATCAATAAATGTAATAAACCACATTAACAGAAGCAAAGACAAAAACCACTTGATCATCTCAATAGATGCAGAAAAAGCCTTTGATAAGATCCAACACCATTTCATGATAAAAGCTCTAAGAAAACTAGGAATAGAAGGAAAGTACCTCAACATTATAAAAGCTATATATGACAAACCTACAGCCAGCATTATACTTAATGGAGAAAAACTGAAACCATTCCCTCTAAAATCAGGAACCAGACAAGGATGCCCACTATCTCCACTCCTATTCAACATAGTACTGGAATTCCTAGCCAGAGCAATTAGGCAAGAAGAAGGAATAAAAGGAATACAAATAGGTAAAGAAACTGTCAAAATATCCCTATTTGCAGA